>NC_064824.1:67785884-68093662 GCF_024166365.1 Elephas maximus indicus | reverse complement strand
ATGCCTCCATCATGGACATGGGAGACTGAACAAATAGAAAATGTAACTCAGTAAAAGAAATAATGTGTAGGTAGAAAAATAGATCTAAAAAAATCATTAACATACCAGAGAAATAAGAGCTATATCTATAGTACGAGAGGATGCTTTCTTAAAATTAAGGAAATTCAGAGAAAATATGCTCTTAAAAATTAAATGACGACATACAGTTGTCCCTGGTATCTGTGGGGGATTGGCTCCAGGACTCCCCATGGATATAAAATTCCACATATGCTCAAGTACCTTATATAAAATGGTGTAGTATTTCCACATAACCTATGCACATCCCCACATTTACTTTAAATCATCTCTAGATTACTTATAATACCTAATACAATGTAAATGCTATGTAAATAGTTGTTTCATCACAATTGAAGATTTGCTCTGGAAGATTGCCTTTCTTTCTAAGAGTTTCTCGAGTTCTTCTGGGAACACTGATGCTGCCTTAGCATCAGCTGATGTGATTCTCCCGTGATCTTTACACTGAGACTGCAGCGCTTTACATAGCTAGCCAGTCATCCCTTACTAGCCTTAAATTCCTTCCTCTTGCTCTTCTCAACCTCCACACATTTAGCCTTTGTGGGGTTGCTTTGACCACTTAATTGCTTTTTAGGAGCCATTTTTTTTTTTACAGAAACAAAGGGTGCACACAAGTGGCAAACAAATAAGACATGAGGCAAACGATGCTCAATGAGAAAGACACTGAGAATCTATGAAATGGTAGGAGGCTACAGCAGGGTATGCGTACACATCACTTCATTCGCATAGATTCAGCACAGTGCTCAGCATGTGGCAAGTTCAAGTTTTGCTTTCTGGAACTTTTTTCCCCCCCATATGTTTTCGATCTGTGGTTGGTTGAATCCACAGGTATGGAACTCATGGATACAGAGAGATGACTGTATGTGAAAAATAAATACATGGGACACCTGCCTCAAATTAGGTAATTAGGAACAGCTCTCCTGCTGAATACAACTAAAAAAACCGGACAAAAATATAAAATCATTTTCTTAAAAGCATCAAAGAACTAACAAGACAGGAATTAGGTGGGCCATGATCCAGAAGAAGATGTGGATCCTAAGAAGCCAGCCCTAAACTGAGAGACTGAGCTTTACCTTTGGCAATGTCAAGCAGCCAAGAATCAAAAGAAAAAGAATCAAGAATCAAAAAAAAAAAAGCAGTCACTAGAAACTGTCTCTGAGTGGTCCCTGATGTTGAATTTAGTACGCAAAGACTTTAAATTAGCTATTATACATATGATCAAAGAACTAAAGAAAACTAAGTTTAAAGAATTAAAAGAAAGTATGATGACAATGACTCACCAAATAGGAAATATCAGTAAGGAGAGAGATATTACAAAAAGAACCAAACAGAAATTTTGGAGCTGAAAAGTACAGTAACTGAAATGAAAAATTTACTGGAGGGCTCAATAGCAGACTTGAGCTAGCAAAAGAAAGAATCAGTGAAGTTGAAGTTAGGTCAATAGTGATTATCCACTCTGAGGTAAAAAATGTTGAATGTACAGGCAAGAAGTACAGAAAGTCCATTCTCCGTGACCATACTATTGCCGGATATCCAGATTCTGACCAATACTATAGACCTATCACTGTGCTAAGCGGTAAGCCTTACTTTTCAGGAATCATTCATAACCTTGCTGGTTAGCTTCCCCAGAAGGAGTTCTAATAAATATTTAGGAAAGTTGAAGGCAACCTACAATGCAGAAAATCTGCTCAATTTATTTTCTCCTTTATCTAACAATGGCTCCTATACATACATATCAATGAACAGTTCCAATGTTAAATATATACATATACACGTATACATAGTTAGTTTTATACACATAAAACCTAAAACCAAACCCACTGCCATCAAGTTGATTCTGACTCATAGCAACGCTATAGCTAGTTTTATATACATAGCTAGCATTATATATTGGAGCCCTGGTGCATATATAGCTAGCTTTTTATATATATAGCTAGGTCATATATATATAGCTAGGTTTGTTCTGCTACTCAGTTTTTCAAAACTAATTTTTTAAATGGATACAAAGAAACAGGGTAAAATTATAAGAAAAAAGAACATGATTAATATAGAAGCCAAGACTGAAGATGTGGGAGGGAAGAGAAGGGAGGATCACACAGGAAGCTTCTGAAGCACTGGTAATATTCTGTTTCTTAACCTGGGTAGTAGGTACATGGGTATTCATTTTATTATTATTATTCAGACTGTGCATATGCTTGATAAACTCTTCTGTGTGCATAATACATTTAATAATTTTTTTTTAATTTAATGAGACACTGCTACGCACCCACCAACTGACAGTCTCGTTAACAAACATTAATGAGAATGTGAAGAAAAAGGATCATACTCTGCTGCTGAGTGTATAGATTAATATAAACATTTGAGAGGCAATTCGCAATCATTAATATAGTTGAAGATGTCCTTACTCAAGAAACCAGCAATTCCACTGCAGGTGCCAGTCCTAGAGACACTCTCACAGGCACACAAGTAGGCATATACAAGAATGTCTTACAGCATTGTATGTAATATCAAAAAGGTAGAAACAATCTCACTGCCTCACAATAAGGGAACAGATAAACTGTAGTCTAATTACATATGCAGCAGTCACAATAAATACCTGCAAGTAATAATGTTATTAATGATTCTCAGAAATAACGGTGAAAAGGTAAGCTACAAAAGGCACAGTATTATACCATTTATACAAAATTTTAAATAAGCAAAACAATAATATTGGTTACGAATACATATATATGTAGTAAAAGTAAAAATGTATATGGGAATGATAGACACAAATTTAAGAGAGTGGTTATATCTGGAGATGAAGGAAAGAGAGACGATGGAGTGGTTATTAGCTTTATCTGTAACATTTTATTTTCTTTATAAAAAAGAGATTATTTTAAATGTTAGTATCTATTTAATTGTCAGGATATACCAAGGCTATCTATTATATTCTGTATGTTTAAAATATTTCCAGTTTTTTTAAGAGCACTAAGACAGTAGATTTTTGTTTTGTTTTTAAGACAGTAGAAATAAGAAAAAAATAACAAAATTACACATCTTTTAGTCTTCAGCAATCATATTTTTATTTTTAATAGCTCAAATATAAACATAATGAACACTATGAGTAAAACAGAAACGTGGTGGCGTAGTGGTTAAGCGATGGTTGCTAACCAAGAGGTCAGCAGTTAGAATCCGCCAGGCGGTCCTTGGAAACTATCGGGCAGTTCCACTCTGTCCTATAGGGTCGCTGTGAGTCAGAATCGATTCGACAGCAGTGGGTTTTGTTTGGTTTTATGAGTAAAATGACCACCTGAGGTTGAGCAGACTGTTTCTAAGCAGGTTACAGACGCCAAATACAGCACAGTCGTTTACACACCTAAAACACTGCTACATTAGTGATTTTCTTTATTTCTAATAAAAATTACAGCTTAAGAAACGACACGAGGTTGAAATGACATTTTCTAACTATTTGATAAATTAAAATGAAATTTTCCTATGCAGGTAGAAAAAGATATTTGTAATATATGCATATGATCATATGTGATATTCAAATGGTAACTTCATTAGTCATCAGGAAAATGCAAATTAAAACTACAATGAGTTACCACTTCACTGGTTACTATTAATAGTAAATAAATTGTGGTATACAGTTACCCAAAGAAATGCTATACAATGAAATAAACTATTGCTATATACAGCAACATGACTAGATCTTACAAAGATAATGTTTAGTAAAGAAGACGCATATGATTCCTTGATTCCATTTACATAAATTTCAAAAATAGATAAAACTAATCTATGGTCTTAGAAGCCAAGACAGTGGTTACCTAGGTACTAGTAATGTTCACGAGGCTCCTAATTCTTGATCTGGGTGCAGACTACCTATGTGTGCTCATTTTGAGAAAATTATCAAGCAGTACGCTTGTTGTTATATGCATATTTCTTATGTATACTACACTTCATAGAAACCCTGGTGGCGTAGCGGTTAAGTGCTACAGCTGCTAACCAAAGGGTCAGCAGTTCGATTCCACCGGGCGCTCCTTGGAAACTCTTTGGGGCAGTTCTACTCTGTCCTATAGGGTCACTATAAGTCGGAATCGACTCGATAGCACTGGGTTTGGTTTTTTGGTTATACTACATTTCGTAAGTTTATTCATAAATATTCTTGTGTAATTAATCATATTAAACAAAATTTACATTAATTCATCTTAAGATCATGATATACCATTATATTTGTACCTTTGTAAGACTAAAATGCTAAATGTTGACTCCTGGTCTATTTTTAATATCGCCCAAATACCATGAGCATTAATTGTCTATAAAAATATCAACATATAAAACTAAGACTTTACCACATAGGTAGAATGACTAGGAATTTATGTGCTTGTTAAACAATGTATAAAAAGTATAATACAAATACAATATTAATAAATCAGAGAATTATAACGATCATAGCTAACACTTATATGGCATTTGTTTATATGCCAGCACTATTCTAATCACCTTTTACATAAAAACCCATTTAATCCTCCCAGCACCCTGTGAAATAGGTACTATCATTATCTCCATTTTATAGACAAGGAAACCAAGACACAGAGAGGTTAAATAACTTGTCCAAGTCACCTGGTAGTAAGTGAAGGAGCTCATATTAAAATCCAAGCAGCTTACCGCTAGAGCCCACACACAGTAATGCCTTTATGTTAAGTGGGGTGGGGCATAATTATTATAGTTGAAAAAGTTATGCAATTAGAATTACCACAATCTGCTGTTACTCATACAGTATATATATATGATATACTTTAGACAGAAAAATCAACTTTTATATACATATTGGTTAGCAGCTTTACCAATATTTAAGTTAGTTTCATCTTTTTCATAAAGGTTTCTATGTAATACTATTGTGGCTACACATAGTTCAGAACAATCTCAATATCTCGGGGGGAAATATTTCAGCTATTCTATTTCACTTGGCATACAAAAGCAATGTGGGGCGTTTATTTTGCTTGCTTCTTTGCTTGCTTTAAAGCACTACATCCTAAATATACGGCACCTAGACGGCACTGGGTTTTTTGTTTTTTTTTTTTTTTTTGAAGACTAATAAAGTGTTCTAAAATAAAGGTTATATATTTTTTTAAGGCAGCAGGTAATTTATCATTTTGACTGCTCTTTTCAAAATCTTAATGGAATAATGCAAATGAAAAGCTATATGACAGCAGAAATTTTTTAAATGACTCAAATTGACACCTAATTATTGGCCAGTTTGATACAAAAATGCCCTGATATATACAAAGTCATACATCAAACTTTCAAACATGGAGCAACAGCTATTAACCTTCAAGATGGGAAATCGGAAGCAAAAGAAATACCAAAAATTATGGTACAAAAATTTGTACTTCCCAGTTGAATTTAAAACAGTCCAACATACCATTAACATGTTTTACTGAGCTTCTCTGGGCTGCCATATCCTTGTATGTAAAATAACACTGAATTGAATGGATGTTTCTCTAACTTTTGGTTTCCTTTTTCATTGTTTTGTGTTCTTTTTAAGAAACAAACTGCCCATATAAAGGTATCTGGGAGGGATTAAGGGGAGCAGGGTGAGCCACCTCACTCTCTTAGGCCCCCTCTGGCTGTTGTAAACCCCCTCTTCCAGTGATGACCTCTGAGACACTTTTGTAGAACCTGGATTAGAAGATCTTGAAGGCTTTTTCCAATAATAAGATTCTAGGATTCTAAACATTTAAACATCACATAAAACAAATGGCTTATTTCCACTTATAAAACTTCAGAACAAAAATTTTTTTTTAAAAATTACTTTTTAGTCATTTAACAAGTATTTACTGATTGTTTACAAAGCAGTAGGAACCAAGTTAGATGCTAAGGATACAACAGTTTTAATTCACTCAACCTTTTTTCACTAAATGAAAAAGGGCTCTACTCAGTAAAATCAGTTAAACCAGTTTTGTCTCTTAAAACTGAAAGAATGAAAATGACCGATAGTCAATATATTAAGTCCTGCAGTTTAGGGTTTTTTTCGCAGTAGTGCTATAATAAGAGCTAAAACAATCAAAAGGTACAATCACACATAAAACCCCACCCACTGCCGTGGAGGCGATTCCGACCCATAACGACCCTATAGGACAGAGTAGAACTGCCCCATAGAGTTTCCAATGAGCGCCTGCTGGATTCGAACTGCTGACCTCTTGGTTAGCAGCTGTAGCACTTAACCACTACGCCACCAGGTTCTCCCAATTACACATGCAATTTGTAAAACATATCACATAAAGGAAGGACATGCTATATTTTATATACTAAAGAAACTTCAAAAAAATTTAAGTTTTACATAGGAACATGTGTACATGGGTATATTTATTTTAAGTACACGAGATATTATTAGATGAATATGATAGTTTACACACAAATTTCAAAGATTAATTTATAAGAAATGACTAAAAGGTTTTAGTCTGAAGCTAGAGTTTATTTTTAATCTGTTATTACATACTTTATTTGAATACACATTTCTTTTAAAATATGGATTTTCAAACTCCTGCTAAGAAACATCATGGCACTTCAGAAATATTTTTAAGAAGCTTTATAGAGAAATTACACAAGTGGAAATTCAAGTGGAGGGGATGAGAGGATTACGGAAAATAAAGAGCAAAATTGGGTCCTGGTGGCGCAGTGGTTAAGAGCTACAGCGAGCTACATCTGCAACCAAAAAGGTCGGCAGTTCAAAGCCACCAGTCTCTCCTTGGAAATACTATGGGACAGTTCTACTCTATCTTATAGGGTCACTATGAGTCAGAACTGACTCGATGGCCCCTAACAACAACAACAAAGTGCAAAATAGGAAGGAGAAAAATTTTGATAAAAATAGCTTTGGGGATATGATTTTATCTATGTGAAGTATTTACAGATCAAAAAATGATCTAGATGAAAACAATAATATAAAATAGATTAAAAACTGCAAGATATCTATAAACAGAAAAATTGCAAAGTTTACCTGTATGTCAGGATAAGTCTAAACCAGGTTTCTTACCCTTGGCACTAATGACACTGGGGTCGGATAGTTCTTTCTTTGAGGTGACAGTGGGCTGCTCTGTGCACTGTAGGATATTTGGCAGCACACTTGGCCTCTACTAGATGTCAGCAGCAAGCCCCAAGCCCCTCTCCCTTGGTCTTCAGACCATGCTAAATGTCCCCTGGGGAACAAAAACCACCCTGGTTGAGTTGAGAATCAGCGGTCTAAACAAAGGAAATAAACTTCTCAGAACTAAATTAAAAGTTTGATAAGAGATGCCCTGAGATAATTGCTAAACCTTAAACCAACAATATCCCCCTAAGTCTTCTTAAAACCAAATAATAGTTTGGCTTAACTAGGAAAGAATGTCTGCCTTGAGCATTACAGTCCTAAGATGTATCTGTATGGGATCAAATTGACAATAGAAAGTCAAAGGATTAGATAGGAACCTTAGGGAGCAGTGAGCTTATGTTAACGGGAGAGGAACAACTCAAAAAAGGAGGGTGAGAATGGTTGCACAACTTGAAGAATGTAATCAATGTCACTGACTTATACACGTAGAAACTGCTGAATTGGGATATGTTCTGCTGTATATATTCTCAACAACAAAAATAAAATAAATTACAAAAAAAAATCATTGAAAAGAGAAGTATAAAAGATACAACACTGTTTTCCTTACAGAGTACTTGGCTTATAACAAGCACTCAATAAATGTGTGTTGTTATTGTTTTTTAAATGTGTGTTGTTAAATAAAATTTCTTCTTTAAAATTATTTACATTAAGTATTCAATGACTCCAAAGTTTTGAAAGCTTCAGCCCAGCCCAGTCAAATTTTCTAATAATTACAAAGTAAAAAACACAGTAATAAAATTTACTATATATTTAATTTTTACATATTCAAAATGAGTAGCCTAACCTGTTCCCCATGCCCCAAAAAAGGACACAGCCACTTATTATAATGGTGTTTAAGAAGCCCCCACTAGGTCTTCCATGAAAATGCTTCCTCCTACCCATCTTTTCATTCTTCAATTTTCAACAAGAATTTCTCAAATTCATTCATTCAGCAAATGTCTTCTGAATGTCTACTATGTACCAGCACTGTGTTAGGTAATAAGATATAAGAGAGATACAGAGACAAAAATATCTTCCCTCAAGGAGGCCAGAATCTAGTAAAAGCCTGCAACAAAGCAAAAAACTACAAAACCAAACTAAAAGCATAAAAAGAGGATGTTAAAATTGCAGACTAAGGAGAATCTCAGACTGTCTCCCTAAAGGTTTTGGACAAAGGCAGAGAGATGTTGATGGCTAAGCATGGTTTTGAGGTTTTTTGGATTTGTTTGTTTTTAGGGAGGAATGAAGATGCTAAAATTTCACACTGTATACTTTCCTCAAATATTTGTGATGAATCTTAAATTCAATGTATATATTACTGCAAAGTCTTGATAAAAGGGAAATTTCAATTACATCTAAGATCTATACTTCCACTTTTAAATTTTCTCAAGAGCAAATTTATTATATCAAAGATGTTTGCATCACTTTAAACTTATCATTTAAAAGTTTAACTTAAGCTTTAGAAATATACAAATGAAAGATGTTATCCTGTGATGTTCAATATAATATTAACTACCAAATTTTTTGAAAAAAGTGAATATAATACATTAAAATAGTCTACAACTACAATAACATACAAAATTCAATTCTTCATTAAAAAGATATCCTTTAAAACTGTTATTTTCCACAGTCATCAACATTTTAAACTACTGTGTTTACAAATAAAATTCATTTTGCTTTGACTCTTTCCTGGTTGCCAAGAGGACAGCGATGTTGTCACACTTTCTATATACAGACACCCATCAGCATCTCTGATTTCAGTTTTATTACCTTAACTTGTGCCTCCTCTACTGGTTTAAAAGTAGAACACAAACCTGAAGCTTTTAATTCCATTAGGCAAATAGTTCCATTATAGCAACTAAATAAGTTTGTTATCTTTTGATTTAATGATCACGTTTTATAAAATTTATTTTTAGCAGATCAACATCAAATTTTGGATCAAGATCTTGAGAACACAAATCTTGGTCAGATCATTTTTTTTAAAACCTTGAGATATTATTTTTTCCTCTAAACATTGAGAGTATACTTTAATGAGAATATATCACATTTGTGTTATAATTAAATTTTTTCTACATAAACACAAAATTTTCTACTATTATACTAATCAATTGGACTTACAATGCTGTATATCTGTCCATTGCAGACTGCACATCTCTACGGTAAACTGTTCGAAGAATGACCATGACGGGGTCAAACTCCTGATCCCAGACTTCAGCTATTATTCAAAAGAAAGTAGAAATAGAACGTTGACCTCTTAGGAATAAAGTCAATTTCTTACTACATTTGCTAAGTGCATTTTAAATTGAAAGGATGGAATAGTTTAATTTGATGATACATTTGCCTTAATATAGGCTTGATGTCATGACTACATATCTAAGTCAAAAAATCATAATTTCATCAGTATATTCTCTTGAGTTCAGCAAGAACTACTGAACAAAAAAATTTATAGTGTAATAATGCCTCACTGTAAAAGTTTTTTTGTAAAAGTTTAGTTCATTGTTTTTCTCCTAAAGGGCCAACCAGAAAGCGAGAAACAGAGTGATGATACCGTTAAAAGTATTCAAAGGTAAAAACATGAAAATTAGGTTCAAAATTAACGCACTCAAACTGTGTTTTTATTTGGGCCTCACAAACATTTTTGTTTATGAAGTAGTTTCTGCTCCTTTGCTAGAACTGATTAATTGGTCTCCTTACCTTCTCCATAACTAACAACCACTATTCCACATGTACATAAGACGCTCTTAAGTATTTGCTGTTCAAAACTTTTTATTTTAATAATTATATACTTACATTAATGTGTATTAGAACATTTTAAGTTGCAAATAAAACCCATGACCTCACTAATAGTCATGCCTAAAGAAAAGTTAAAAAACAAAAAAAGCAGTCAGTCGGTTTAAGAAAATACTAAGTATATAACAGACGTGATAATGAAGATGTGGCAAAAGTCTAGAAGGCGGTCTGAAAATAATAATTTTAGAAAGCACTGCCTTAAGTGTGTCTCTTTCCTACATTAAGTTTTTCTCCTCTCATTCACTCTAGCAGAATTTTTAACATTTAAAAAGATGTTAAGTTTAAGATTCTTTCTACCCATTTACTGTCATTTCAACTTTCTGGCATCCTTCACTTTAAAATTCTACTAATTTATATAATTAAAAGGCCAATGTTTTTATCAGAATTATATAATCTTACAAACCCATTGCAATCGAGTTGATTCTGACTCATAGCAACCCTATAAGACAGCAAAACTGCCCGAGATGGTTTCTAAGGAGCGGCTGGTGGGTTTGAACTGCCGAACTTTTGGTTAGCAGCCACGCTCTTAATCACTGTGCCACTAGGGCTCTTAGCAATGGGAAAAAAAAAAAAGAAAAAACTTTAGTCATTAATTAGTCTAGTGGCTTTCAAACACTGTTCCATGCAACTGAATTTCCAGAGCTATAACAGGAGTAGTAGCCCTGGTAACACAATGAATGGTTAAGCACTCAGCTGCTAACCAAAAGGTTGGCAGTTCGAACCTACCCAGTGGCTCCGCAGAAGAAAGACATGGCAACCTACTCCTGTAATAACTACAGCCTAGACAATCCTATGGGGCAGTTCTCTATTATGTCACATGGGGGTCACTGTGAGTCAAAATCAGCAGCAACTAATGACATAACAGGAGTCACTTTAGAGGCAAGGTGATGGCAGAGCACATGCAATGGGTCCACTGCTGGCACCCCCTTTACTGAGAGTAAGTGTGCTTTTTTTTTTTTACCAGTTTTACGTAACAGATTCATTTAAAGTTTAGTTGCCTCTAACTAAAGGCTTAGTTCAACCATTTTAAAGAAGTTTAAAAAACATTCATCTAGTCCAGCTGTCTCATGTTACATATAAGAAGCCAAATCCAAATAAAAAACTGATTTTCGCAACATCACAGAACTAGCTAACAATTCAGTGCTGTATTTGAGTATAACACCCAAGTTTCTTGGCGCTAATTTTCCAAATGTCTAGTGCTCCATCCCAGTATCTCAAACTTCATTGCGCATGACAATCATCTGCAGAGCTTGATAAAAAGCAGATTCTCTGGTTCCATGCCCAGAGATTCTGATGAGAGTGGATTTGAGATAGGGATAGGAATTTACGAATATGACAAAGGTAATCCTCACATCACAAGTTAATAAACACTGCACTACACCAGAACTCCACTCCACTTTCAAGCTCATCTAAATTTTAGATGCAGTGTTCTCAACAATAAATACTATGTTTTGCCTTTAATGGAATATATGTAAAGTTCCTTTTGTAATTTAGAGTTAGTTAAGAAGCCTATTATAACATAAAGCCAAAGATTTAAAAATAAATGGAAGTAGTTATCACCGTTTATCATAAAAGACATACATTCTTCATAAGAAAGTTGAGAAAGAAAACCAAAGCCGAATAAATTTCAGATTCTCATGTTTGCCCCAAAAGCCAAAACATTTTTTTCCAGCATCTACAAGAATTTGTCTTTAGAAAACTGCTTTTTGAAAGAATTTACTTACGTATCTAAACGTACCTTTGGGAGTATACATGCCTTGTTGCATAGAACCTCCAGGTTCAAAAACAGGAGCCTTAAAATCAGCTACAGTCGATAAAACTGATTCAAAGCTATAACTGCCTGGAATAATGCCACTTTTGGGATTTGGATTTTCTGGAATATGATGTTTGTGTCAAGAAAAAAAATTAGTGATTAAAATCCAGTTTCATAACCTAACCAAAGATCTCTAGTTTTCTGTTTTTCCTAAAAGTCAAACAGAAATTGTCTGTAATATACAATGTTAGCCACCAGAGGGCAATATAATACAACAGTTTGATTAATAACTTTTTATTAATTGTGAATTTTTAGAATATTTTAAATCGAGCAATCTACTAGTAAGTTGTGTGCTGAAGTAGCTCTCAGGGATATTTACCCCCAAACAAATTAGTCAAATCAGGAAATGAGAAAGAAAATTAACTGATACCAATTTCATGATTTTGCAAATAATGTCTCTTTATAAAATCAGAAACGATACACTAAAAATTAGCCAAGATTTTTATAAGCAAAAATGATTTTCCTAAAAATGTCATCCTGAAACACTAAAGAAAGGTGCCAAGCAAAGACGCAAACCAATAAACCACAAAGGTTCTTTTCTCATTTGCTTCATGTTAAGGTATATAATTCTTTTTAGTTCAAAGTTACAGGGTAATAGTACTGATAAGGGCTGGATGAAATCATTAAAAAATATCGAAGTGATGCTGCTTATGAAAAATTTCAAGGTTATCAAACAGGCATTCCAATACAAGTTATTTCACAAAAGCAAAATTTTAGCCAAATCTTCCAAACACGTTCATAAGTTATATACATACTAAATTTAGTCAAATATTTTCATTACAAAATAATATGTTAATATTTGTCTACAATTTCAAGAACATTCACTAAATTTTAAATTAATAATAATGTGTCCATTATATGCTTAGTCCTAGACAGTAAAACCTGCAAAAGCAGGAAACTGTGTAAGACAGACACCTGTCAGAGAAGAAAAACTGAAATACTTTCCACTAAAACAAGTGATAGAAAAGTGGTAAGACAGCACCCTGCGAAAGGCGGGACACTTGTGAGACTTGGAAAAAAACAGGCAGTTCCGTCGAGTTCCGGCATTCACTGTACAAAGTAACACAAGTTTTCAGGCTTTGTAGACAATAGCCTCTGCCCTTAAAGACCTCTTGGTTTTAAGATTGAATTCTAAAAGAAAATCTTCAGAATGTTTAAAACCTTAGTTACACTAATTACAAGGTATACCTGTAACTCCTAACTATGAATTCTGACCTAGCTACACAGATTAAGTAGACAACTACTGCTTCCTAACAGGTCAGGTCCCGAGGGGCCCAGAGTCATCATCAGTCCTGAGGTCTAACCACAACTCCCCAAATAAGTGACAAGTGAAAGCAAAAATATCTGTCACCAGCCCTGAATACACATTTGGGCAGATGATTGGAGTTATTTTTTTTATGGTATTTTTCAACTTGAGAGTGAAAAAAAAAGTTTAATCTTTAATCCACAAAAATTGTTATTTAGAGCCTATAACTAACAGAAAATTAAACTTTTAAAAGGATATGAGGTCCAACAGTGAACTGTGTGTCCTGTCATTCATACACAGCTGGGCTACCATCTCTGCCCTAAGAATCTCATCATCAGACATTCCTAAAATAATTAAAATAGAATTAATAATTCTGAATATATATAAATTACAAAGAAATAACTTACCACACATTTTATTAAGCTGTCTTACCAGTAGGAAGTGCTTTAAAAATTAAAAAAGCCATATGACCCAGTAATTCCACTTCTAGGTATATACCCAAGAAACTTGGCTACACACCAATATTCATTGCAGTACTATGCACAATAGCCAAAAGGAAGAAACAACCCGAGCTTTCAACAACAGATGAAAAGATAAACAAAATGTGTTACGTACATACAATAAAATATTATTCAGCCATAAAGAGAAACTAAGTTCTGATATATGCTACAACATGGATTAACCTTGAAAACATTATGCTGAATGAAATAAGATACAAAAGGACAAATATTGCATGATCCTATTTACATGAAATATCTAGAACAGATGAATGAGTAGAGACAAATGTTTATTAGTGGCTAGTAGGGGCTGTGAGGAGGAGAGACTGGGAGTTATAGCATAAGGGATGCTGAGTTTCTGTTTGGGGTGATGAAAATCTTCTGGAAATGGATAGTGGTGATGGTAAGAGAACTTGGCAAATGTAATTAATGTCACTAAAGGTACATACACTTAAAAATGGTTAAAACGGCAAATTTTTTTGTTGTATGTATTTTATCACAATAAAGGTTTTAAAATAAACAAATAAAGAATAAAGAATGCAATCCCCCAAATATAACTGCAGTTTAACAACCCTGTTTGCAGTTCTTTTAAATAAGGGGTTTTTTAAAGGGTATTCTAAAAGTACCAATTGTACAACATATCGAGAGCTTGAAACAACGTATAAATATTCCACATCTTTTCCCTTTTTTCATAAGCCAGTTAATACTATGGGGGCTGTGGGGAGGCAGGCAGGAGGAAAGCTAATATTCGGGTATCAGTATTAGTGGTTTTTACCTAAATGCAAACGAAGACTCAAGAGAATCACAAGAAATGTAAGAGCGCCTTCTAACATTGATCTCTCATGCTCTGCATCGAGTACTGTATTTTGGTGTTGCGATGCCATTGTCAACAAATCCACTACCTTAAATCTATAAGAAATATTTGAGATTTTTAAAGGTTAAAATAAAATAAACTTAGATTCCAAACACCTCATCAAACATGTCCTAATAAAATTATGCTTACCTTTCAAAGACAGATGAAATAAAATAATCTGGGTCAAGTCTAGAAGCACAGACCTTTAAAAGAAAAAAAATGCCCTATTTCTCAATATTTAGTTTCACTTCTAAAGTATAACATTTGATTTATCAAGTTGGCTTACCTGTAACAGGTAAATGTCAGGATCAATCATGGAATTACAAAAATGAGACTGTACATAGGTCATGGCTTGCCCTTTGATTTGCAGACCATTTCTTACCCACATATTGCTATGGATTTCAGCAAGACTTGCCTAGTAAAATAAAAATTAAGTAAATCAGACAAAGAATAAGTCATCTAAATTCAATCTTTATGAAATCATGTGGCGTCAAACCATAATTTTAAAAATATTTTATGACTAGACTTAATCAGAGTATTAGCCTGGAATTCTAAATTACTTTAAGATATTCACACCAAATATATAATTTTAAATGTTGAAATAATCGTTATGGCTTATACAGCCCCTTCTTTTTGCAGTTTATATATGAGTTAACGTCCCATGATGAATTATGGATATAATAACAATTTTCACTGGATACTTTCAAGAAGAATCACTAGCATTTATGTTTAACTCTATTTACTTCTTTAAAAAAAAAAAACTACATAATACTTAAAGACACACAGGAATAAGCATAAAATAAACCTAATTGTTCAAAGTCAATGGATATAATCTATTATCTTAATTCACCCTACCATCAACCTTCAATCCAAACTAGTCATTTTCTAAATAATTGGCAGGTAAGAAGTCAGATAGAATAAGTTTTCTAACTATGTTAATATTTAATTCTTCATGTATTTATGCCCTCTATCAACTAAAACTAAGCACAGTCATAACTTCATCTCCTACTTGTTCCTAACCCCAGAGGTGAAGTTCAATAGTGATTAACAATCTAAAAATCACCAGAAAAAATAAAATGAAGGCAAATTTCTCTGATGTATATAAAAAGTTTGTCCACAAAATCATGTTCATCCTGAAAGAAACCAGAGTGCTTATGCAGGCTAATTCCTCTAATCCCCTTATCTCACTTTACAGATGGGTAAACTGAGAACCAAAGAGTTGATTTACCAAAAAGGTGATAAAACAGTGGTGGCACCAAGGCTAGAACCTGTTCGGTCATCCATATCGCAAAACAGTGCTGCGACATGTTAAAAGTCCCTCATCAGTAAAAACAGCAAAAAGAATTTCTGGGAAAGTAAAACTAAATTTCATAGAATAAAAAATACCTAAATAAAATCTGGCAAAAATATATATATGAGAACACAGTTTAAGAAAAAAAAAATCTTGCAAACATTCTGGATATTAACAATGATAAAGGCATGCACGTAAAATAAAGGGAGAAATCATTTAACCAAAAAATTCAATTCAGAACTCGTTAAAAGTCAGAATACATACTTGAATTTGGAGTGGGTGAATCATTAGTTTCATTAACATTTCCTGATCTGGTAAAACAGAATCCAGCTCTAGTTCTTGACACTTCACAGCCTAAAAATTTTGATTAAAAAAGTTACTAATTCAATACTTATCTTCCAATATTCAGAAAGAAATTATGCTGAGTGGGAAAAAAAAAACCACAGAATTGTTTCTGACCAATCTTACCTTACTCAAAAACATGGCATAGTAACGATGTAGTGGCAGATGAAAAGTGACTTGGTTAGGTGCTGGCTGGAACAAACAAACAAACAAAAGAAACCCACAAGTCAAAGGATATTTTATAAAAGTTCAAGGAAGGTTTTAAAATGTTAAAAGCATTCTTTCACTTTGATTTATTCCTGTACGTTTTAATCAAAACTTGAAATTTGAGAAGATATAGTTAAAAACAATCACTGCAGATGAAATGATTCATCTTAAATATCTACAAGCAAGCTCCCTGAAGGCGAGAATCGCGCACTGCTCCTCTTTGAGCCCCACGGCACCTCCACCAGCTGCCGTCCAGTCAGTCCGACTCAGGGCACCCCATCTGTGTCAGAGTAGAGCCCTGCTCCACAGAGTTTTCAGTGGCTGATTCTTCGGAAGGAGATCACAAGGACTTTCTTCTGGGGTGTCTCTGGATGGACTCAAACCTCCAGCCTTTTGATTAGCAGCCAAGAACATTAACCATTTGAACCACCCAGGGACTTCCCACAGCATCTAGTACATATTAAATTTCTTAATTAAGCTAAGCAAATAATCATATAGAATAAGGGACAGATTTCCCTCTACAGTAGGCCATTTGGGAATCCTCAAATGCATGCATACCAAACATGATGAGAGTAATAAGAACAATCATTGCAGCTGGCATCCATTAAGCACATACTATGTACCAATCACTGTAAGCACTTGATTTACAAGAGCTCTACTGGGTTGTTGTTAGCTGCCAAGGAGTCAGCCCCTGACTCATGGTGGCCCCGTGTGTGACAGAGAAGAACTACTCCATAGGGTTTTCTTGGCTATTATCTTTACCAAAGCAGACTGCCAAGCTCTTCTTCCTTGGTGTCGCTGGTGGGTTTGAACCACCTATCTTTAGGTTAGAGGTTGACTGCAAACTGCTTTTAATGTTCCAGAGGGACCACAAACCACTTTGCACAAAAACTCAACCTTCCTCAATGTTTCTTCTCCAAACTGCTAGTAATTCAAATCTGAAATGCAGACTCCTTCCTTCTCACAAGTTCCCTACATCTGCAGGTACCAATGTTGTTATTTGATTTCTAATTATCTCTTAAATTTACTTCTTAAATTCCTTCTACACTATCCCTAACTAACCTTAGCTCAGACCTTCAATATTCAGTGCCTCGACTTTGGCAGTAACCCTTGCTTCTACTCTTACCCTCTGAAAAATCCCTTTTGTGGTGTGCGCCCAGTGCACAATCCTCCCCACCCCCTAAGAACAGCCCCTCGCACACTCACGCTGGGACTGAAACCTAACAACCAAGTTTACAGTAATCACATTGAACTGGGATCAGGTCCAAACCCAAACACTGCGGTTGAGTCAATTCTGACTCACAGCGGCCCTGTAAGAGTAAGAACTGCCCCACAGGTTTTTCAAGACTGTAGAATCTTTACCGAAGCAGGCTGCCACATCTTTCTCCCATGGAGCGGCTGATGGGTTCTAACTGTCCACCTTTCAGTTAGCAGCCATACACTTAACCACTGCACCACCAGGATTACTTGGAATCAGGACAGGTGATATCAAACTCAACCTGTGCAATGAGGTTCTCTCTTTCTCTTAAGAATTAGGAACTGGAATTCAAGAGACATCCCCAGGCAGTCTTGGAGTATGCCTGAAAGTGTAAAATTAAGCAACTGTAGGAAGACCATATTTCACCACAGGGGCAAACAAGTACAGAAAGCCAATCTATAGAGAGGGAACTAAAAAATGAAACGAGTACAAAGGGTGAAGCAAAGCAAAAGACAGGAATTTCTGTTCAGCTTTCTAATCGGTTCCTAAGGTTCAGCTGCCCTAAGATCCCCTAATACACTCCTCTATACTCAAAATAATTTACACTCTTTAACATAACCAAAAAAAAAAAAACCAAACCCACTGCCGTCGAGTCGATTCCGACTCATAGCTACCTTACAGGACAAGGTAGAACTGCCCCACAGAGTTTCCAAGAAGTGCCTGGCAGATTCGAACTGCTCACCTCTTGGTTAGCAGCCATAGCACTTAACCACTACGCCACCAGGGTTTCCTCTTTAACTTAAGCTGCCTAAAAGTGGTTCCTTGTTCTTGCATTCGAAAGAACCTTGACTAACACACAAGAATAGGAGAAGGAAATGCAATGTGTCGCTGTCTCCATGAACAACTGTCTCTATTGCCATGAGACCAGAACTGGATGAAGCCTAGCTACCATTACTGAACATTTTGATTAAAGATTCTATAGAAGAGGAGGCAGGGCCAACATAGCGAAGTAGTCAGATGCTTCCTGTGGTCCCTCATACAACAAAGACCCAAAAAGACAAGTGAATCAATTACATGTGACAATCTAGGAGTCCTAAATATCAAAGACAAAGTTGAGGAGTCGGACTGAAAGGCAGGGGGAGGGAGAGACAGTTCAGAAGCAGCAAGGATTTGCCAGACCTGACCTGGCCAGCAACCTGCAGGCTAGATGGGCTGGCACACGCGAACTGAGGCAAGCAGTAGTGCTTGGGACACGTTTTTCACACTGGGAGAAACCACACAGCTGAGAGTCTGCACAAGCGTGAAGAACCAAGGGAAAGTGGCACCGGATCTGCGAAAGTTAAGTGCAACCATCTAACCTACCACACGAGATCAATAAAACTCTTTTTCCTCTGTGAAGTACGTCTCTACCATTCACCCCCAGGCTCCCTACTCTACCCCAGTCCCAGTCTGGCTTCAGTGACTGCCGTGCCCCACGGGCCAGAAGTGGGACGCATCACGTACCTCGAGCAATTCTCCCAGCTTTGGAAAAGGAACGAATTAACAAATTACAAACAGGAAAAAAATAATCTGCCAGTTCTCCTAAGCTGGGAACTCAGGGCAGGCACAGTCCCTCTGCCTAGGCACAGGCGTAAGGGGTCCACAGACTTTCAATGCCTTTTACCCCTGCCTAGACCCCCACGGGCCCATTTCAACAATGTAGGCCCTCATTAGCATAGTACAACAGAGTATATACCTGAAGCCTATTTTCAACTGCAACAGCAAAGGAGGAGAGCCTAAAGATTCGTGACATTTGACACTGCCCTGCCCATTAGGCAGGGTCCTCACCTACCCACATCAAGGGCCTAGCCCACTCCACCTAGCCACCCACAACAGGGGTCTTAGAATAAGTGGTACCTCCCAGACCTTACAGCCTGGAGCATTGAGTGCCCATAATTGGGCTGCAAAACCCATCCACCTACACACTGTAGGGAACAGGACGTGCTTTCTACCCAGGCACTTGGGCAACCGTCAGCACCCTACCTTGCTCAGCACATAACCCCCTATTGCAGCCAGATACCTGTGCCTGCTCCAATCAACCCTACGTAGCCCTGCCTGTCTAGGACTGTAGGTGAGAGCCTTTACCACACACTCAGTGACCAACAACCTGGACATGTAAGCAAATCAACACAAGAAAAGTAAATGGATGTTTGGGCTCACATACCTAGTAGCAGCTCTAATCACCTGATGACAGGATGTGACAGCTTCACAGACACAAATAATCAAAGTAATTCACACAACCAAACTATCTGGGCATATCAAAACAAAACAAGAAGCTAGGACACAATAATCATACATAAAATTAAAAAATATATAACTTACTAATGGGTCAGAGACAATAGTCAATATCAAATCACATAAAGAGGCAGACCACGATGGCTTCAGCAAGCAACCAAAACAAAGACCTAGGAAACATCCCAGGGGAAGAGAAAGTCCTGAAATGACTGAGGTAGAATTCAAGAGATTAATATACAGAGCTCTTCAGGAGTTCAGGAAGATTAGGCAAAACGCAGACCAAGACAAGGACCACACAGACAAAGCAATAGAGGAATTTAAGAAGTATATACAAGAGCAAAGTAACAAATTTAACAGGCTGCAAGAATCCATAGAGAGACAGCAAATAGAAATCCAAAAGACTAACAATAAAATTTCAGAATTAGACGGCTCAATAGAAAGTCTGAGGAGCAGAAATGAGGCAATGGAAGTCAGAATTAGTGAGACTGAAAATAAAGCACATGACACCAATTTATTGAGGAAAAATCACACACAAGAATTTTAAAAAATGAAGAAACCCTAAGAATTATGTGGGACTCTATCAAAGATGAATAACCTACAAGTGGCTAGAGTATCAGAACAGGCAGGGTGACAGAAAATACACAGAGAATTGCTGAAGATTTGTTGGCAGAAAGCTTCTCTGATATTGAGAAAGACGAGAAGGTATCTATCCAAGAAGCTCATCAAACCCTACACAGGGTAGATCCCAAAAGAAAATCACCAAGACTTATAATCGAACTTGCCAAAATCAAAGATAAAGACAGAATTTTAAGAGTAGCTAGAGATAAACAAAAAGTCATCATTAAGAAAAGTGAGGATACAAGATAAACATACAAAAATCAGCTGGATTCCTCTATACCAAAAAAGAGAATGTCAAAGAGGAAATCACCAGACCAATACCATTTACAACACCCCCAAGAAGATAAAATATTTAGGAATAAATCTAGCCAGAGACGTAAAAGACCAATACAAAGAAAACTACAAGACACTACTGCAAGAAACCTACAAAAATGGAAAAACATACCTTGCTCATGGATAGGAAGACTCAACATTGTGAAAATGTCAATTCTACCCAAAGCAATCTAGAGATACAAAGCAATTCCCATTCAAATTCCAATGACGTTTTTTAAGGAGACGGAGAAATAAATCACCAACTTCACATGGAAAGGGAAGAGGCCCCGCATAAGTAAAGCATTACTGAAGAAGAACAACAAAGTGGGAGCCCTCACACTACCTGATTTTAGAACCTATTATACCACCACCGTAGTCAAAACAGCCTGGTACTGGTACAATAACAGATACAGATGTAAATTCATCCACCTATGAGAAGCTGATATTTGACAAAGGCCCAAAGTCTGTTAAATGGGGAATAGACAGTCTTTTTAACAAACAGTGCTAGCATAACTGGATATTCACCTGCAAAAAAAAAAATGAAACAAGACCCATACCTCACACCATATACAGAAAATAACTCAAAATGGATCAAAGACCTAAGTATAAAACCTAAAATGATAAAGATCACGGAAGAAAAAATAGCGACAATGCTAGGAACCCTAATACATGGCATAACCAGAATACCAGACATAACTAACAATGCACAAACACCCGAAGAGAAACTAGATTAACTGGGAGCTCCTAAAAATGAAAACATAACACTTAACTACGTTTATCAAAAATTTCACCAAAAGAGTAAAAAGACGGCCTATAGGCTGGGAAAAAAATTGGGGCTATGACAAATCCGATCAGCATCTAATCTCTAAAATCTACAAAAAAAAAAAAAAAACTACAAGATACTGCAAAACTTCAACAACAAAAAGGCAAATAACCCAATTAAAAAATGGGCAAAGGATATGAACAGGCACTTCACCAAAGAACACATTCAGGTGGCTGATGGACACATGAGGAAATGCTCACAATTATTAGCCATTAGAGAAATGCAAATCAAAACTACAATGAGATACATCTCACCCCAACAAGGCTAGCACTAATCCAAAAAACACATCCAAAAAATACAAAATAATAAAATTGGAGCAAGTCCCACTGCTGGTGGGAATGCAAAATGGTACAAAAAAAAAAAAAAAAAAAAAAACGCTTTGGAAATCCATTTGGAACCTCCTTAAAAAACTAGAAACAGAAGTACCACATGATCCAGCTATCCCACTTCTTGGAATACATCCTAGAGAAATAAGAGCCATCACACGAATAGATATATGAACAAGCATGTTCACTGCAGCACTGTTCACAATAGCAAAAAGATGGAAACAACTTAGTTGGCCATCAACAGAAGAATGGATAAACAAATTAGGGTATGTTCACACAATGGAATACGATGCAGCAATAAAGAGCAATGATGAATCCATGAAACATCTCACAACATGGATGAATCAGGAGGGCATTATGGTGAGTGAAATCAGTCAATCACAAAAGGACAAACATTGTATGAGACCACAATTACAAGAATTCAAGAAAAGGTTTAAACACAGAAGAAAACATTCTTTGATGGTTACGAGGTGGGGAGGGAGAAAGAGGGATATTCACTAACTAGATACCAAAAAAAAAAAAAACCAAACCCACTGCCATCTAGTCGATTCCGACTCATAGCAACCCTATAGGACAGAGTAGAACTGCCCCATAGTTTCCAAGCAGCGCCTGGTGGATTCAAACTGCCAACCTTTTGGTTAGCATCCGTAGCTCTTAACCACTAGGCCACCAGGGTTTCCCACTAACTAGACAGTAGACAAGAATTATCTTAGGTGAAGGGAAGGACAACACACAATACAGGGGAAGTCAGCAAAACTGGACTAAACCAAAAGCTAAGAAGTTTCTTGAACACAACCTAAAAGTTCGAGGGACAGGGTGGCAGGGGTGGGATCTAGGGACCATGGTTTCAGGGGACATCAAGGTCAAGTGACATAATAAAGTTTATTAAGAATGTTCTGCATCCCACTTTCATGAGTGGCATCTGGAGTCTTAAAAGCTTGGAAGGCCTTCTAAGATTCATTAATTGGTCCCAATCTACCTGGAGCAAAGGAGAATGAAGAATACCAGGGACACAAGGAAAACATTAGCCCAAGAGACAAAAAGGCCACATAAATCAGAGTCTCCATCAGCCTGAGCCCAGAAGAACTAGATGGTGCCTGGCTACCACCAATGACTGCCCTGACAGGAAACACAACAGGGAGTCCCTGATGGAACAGGAGAAAAGTGGGGTGCAGAACTCAAATTCACATAAAAAGACCAGACTTAATGGTCTGATTGAGACCAAAAGAACCCTCAAAGACACAGACCCCAGACTCTCTGTTAACCCAGAACTAAAACCATTCCCGAAGCCAATTCTTTAGACAAAGATTAGACTGGAGTATAAAACATAAAATAATACTTGAGAAGAGTATGCTTCTTAGTTCAAGTAGATACAAGAGACTAAAAAGGGCAACTCCTGTCCAGAGGCAGGATAAGAAGGCAGAAAGGGACAGGATCTGGTTGAATGAACAAGGGAAACCTGGGGTGGAAAGAGGAAGTGTGTTGTCATGTTATAGGGATTGCAACTAGTGTTACACAACAATATGTGTATAAATTTTTGTATGAGAAATTAACTTGAGCTGTAAACTTTCACCTAAAGCACAATTTAAAAAAAGATTCTATAGC
Source organism: Elephas maximus indicus (assembly GCF_024166365.1). Taxonomy (NCBI): domain Eukaryota; kingdom Metazoa; phylum Chordata; class Mammalia; order Proboscidea; family Elephantidae; genus Elephas; species Elephas maximus. The sequence goes on along the minus strand of NC_064824.1, from coordinate 68,070,281 downwards.
AGAATCCTGATCAAAAGGGGGAAAATGCTGAACAGAATTTAAAATTCTCATGGACTCCAGACTTTCTGGAGCCATGGAGGTGGAAGTAGTTTTACTAAAACATTAATTTAATCTCGCACTTCCCCATTCACAGTCCTTTAATGATTCCCAAGGGTTTTAACGTCCAGATAACCTCTCAATTCCTGAGAAGACAGGGCTTACCTATCCAGCCTCATCTCCTGTCACACAAAACCATGCAACACAGGTAGTTCCCCTAACCTAACAGGCCGCATGCCTTTGAATATACTGTTCTCTCTGCCTCCAATGCTCTAAATCCCTTCACCTAACAAATAACGTATCTTTAAGGCTTTGCTCAAATGACAGTTTTACAAAGAAGCCTTTCTGAGTCTCTTAGTCTAAATCTGGTTCTTCCCTCTATCCTCCCCCATAGCAACCCAATCACAACTTCACAGAAGCACTGCAAGCAAATTAATCATTTACTTGTCTTCCACGTCCACTTCCTTACAGTGAGGGCTGTTTCATCACTGTATCCCCAGTGTCTAGAACACAGTAAACTTTCAATAAATATCTGCTGAATGAATGTACAGTCTACTTTCCTCTGATCAGAGGATCACAGTCAAATCACCCTGCTACATACCCACAATCATTGCTGTACATGGTATGCATGCATTTTCAGATTCCCAAACGGCTTATATTGTAGAGGCAAATGTATTCCATCCTTGTTTCTTTATGATTGTCTGCTAGCGAGAAGCCCTGTTGGCAAAGTGGTTAAGTGCTCAGCTGCTAACCCAGAGATCAGCGGTTCGAATCCACCAGTCACTCTGTGGCAGAATGATGCAGCAGCCTGCTTCCACGAAGATTACAGCCTTGAAAACTCTATGCGGCAGTCCTACTCTGTCCTATAAGGTCGCTATCAGTCAGAATCGACTCAACGGCAATGGGTTTTTTGCTTTAGCTCAATTCAGTTTGAAAAATATTATTTGCTTAGTAATACTGTATTACCTCAATAACTTCTGACTTTATCCACCCACAGGGATGGATTTTTTACACACATAGTATGTTCCTCATATTCAATCCTCATTAGTAAATATTATCATCCCTAATAAACATATGTGGAAACGAACTCAACAAGGTTAAAAAACCCATCCGTGTCTCATAGTCGGTCTGTGACAGTGCCACACTGGACACTCAGTTCTGACTCCAAAGCTCCTTTCACTGTTAACAGCCAATGTAGCTTAAACACTACAAAGAGCTGATAGACATGAACTCTGAATTCAGAACTATCAGTAAGTTGCTACATAACTATAGGCAAGTCATTTAAAGTCTATGCATCTCAACTTCACATCTATAAAAAAGGGGGAATAACAGTATCTTTCTCTACCTCTCAGGGTTTTGAGAACAAATAAAATATACCAAAGAACTTTAAGAAACAAAAATATAAGACTATACCATTGTTTGCTTCCTCATATTTTCTCTTATTAAAAAATCAATTTAAATTCTTTACAACATTCAATATCTTTCTAAAAATATTTCTGTGTGAGAAACAAATAGACTGAGTGAGCTACTATTTCCTGGAGTTCAGTTGTTCTGTATAACATACATAATTCTAACTTTCCTTAATTCCATTTCTGGATACCACCATGGATTAATTTCATGTCAAATATTTACTATATAATCCTCTGTGTGTAATCCAATTTCCCCTCTACCTCAGTTCCTGTTGTCTTAGTGATGTCATCATGTCAACAATAATTCCTGAAGTTTCAAAATACTAAGTAGAAATGGGTTAGACACACCCCAGTTTAGGGACTAATCCTGGATGGGATCAAGGAGTAAAGCAGGTGAAAGCAGGATGGAGCTCTGTGGAGGCTGGAGAATGATGACTGACCCATCACCATTTATAAAAACAATGTTTCAGCTCAAAGACCAACAATAGAAAAAGAATCAAGGAGATTTGGTGAAAGCAAAATCAGAATCTAAATGGGCAAAATCCAGGCCAAAGGATAAAAGTGGACACAAATACTGGGGGAGGGGTGTTCATAGATGGGTGATAAATGAGTTTGGGGCTGGAAGAATTAGGATTAAAGACAGCACCGGGCTCTTCCCTTCCTGAACAATTGAGTCCTAAAACCACTGGGGAGTTAGGGGGAGCTGCAGGGCAAAATAGGCATCTACAAATGATGGGCCTGAAGTGAGAGATGTCAGAGTCCATGTGGGGTAAGGAGGGTAACCATGTACTGTCAGGCAAGTGGGAAGAAGAGGAGTGGGGTGACAAGCTGGTACAGGAGAGTGGGAGAAGGGGCAGGCAACGTAAGGGCGTAGAGAATCAGAGCCTGGGCAGAGCAAAAAAGGACATCCACACAGCACGGCAACCAAGTGTAGTATGTCAGAGCCCAATCACAGGAAGGAGGAAATCCATGAGGAAAGTGGCTGAAGTTGGGAGCAGAAGGGCATTCTAGGGTGGGTAGTCAGAGCCTAAGCAGGATGAATAATACAGTGTTCACATTTGTCCGTAGGGGTGGTTGAGGGGGCAAAACAAGGAGTCACAGACAAAGCAGGAAGAAGAGGGCATCCATGTGAAGAAAAGGCAGCAACTGAGATAAAAGACTGGTTATATATATATAAGACAGTTGATCAAATAAGTAAATAAAAACCAAACCCATTGCCATCGAGTCGATTCCAACTCAACCCTACAAGACAGAGTAGAGCTGCCCCATAAGTTTCCAAGGAGCGTCTGGTGGATTTGAACCGCAGACCTTCTGGTTAGCAAAAATAGTGCTTAACCACTATTCCACCAGGGTTTCCAAATAAGTAAATATACAAAGGATAATGGAACCCACGGCTCTCGCTGTTGGAGAAAATTAGAACAAATCCTGTGGTGTTAGGCTGGGATTGAAAATATCAGTGTGACAACCATTTTGACAGAGATCACAATAGAGAATTCCAGACAGAGTGGGAGAAAAATGTAGAACAAAATTCGAATGCACGAAAAAAGACCAGACTTACTGGTCTGACAGAAACTGAAAGGAACTCCCAAGACTATGGCCCCCAGAAACTCTGCTAACTCAGAACTGACACCACTCCCAAAGTATACCTTTCAGTCAAAGATTAGACAGTCCTATAAAACAAACAATAATACATGCTTCATAGTTCAATCAAGTATACTAGAACAAATGGGCAACACCTGCCCAAAAGCAAAGACAGGCAAGAAGCGACACAAAACCTGGAATAATGAACACAGGGAACCCGGGGTACAAAGGAAAAACGGGGAGAGTGCTGACATATTGTGGGGATTACAATCAATGTCACAAAACAATTCGTGTATAAATTTTTGAATGAGAAACCAATCCATACTGTAATCTTTCACCTAAAATACAGTAAAATTAAAAAAAAAAAAAAAACCCAGTGTGATCTCCTACTTTCAACGTATATAAACATATATGGAAATAAATGCAGCTGTAAATGTGTGTGTGTATACATATGCCAAACACCAAAACCAAACCCACTGCTGTCCAGTAGATTCCAACTCATCGCAACCCTATAGGACAGAGCAAAACTGCTCCACAGTGTTTACAGGGCTGTAATCTTTACGGAAGCAGGCTGCCACATCTTTCTCCCATGGTATACATACATACACACATATATATATTCCATAGCTCTGTTCATTAAGAGTGTCTAGGATCAGTGACACCCCAATAGCAATGAGCAGACCTATCACCCAGATCTTTCTTTACAAATGCTGTTCTCCACTAAAAGCAACCAGAGATCCTTGAAGAAATACTTGATTCCAGGAATGGAGTAGGGAAAATATAAGGTGAGCCTGAAACATCTTGTTGGACCAGAAAGCAAGGAACTGGTCAAAGAATGATGGGCAAGTTTAAAGGATATAAAAGCTAGCTTAGAGGAGCTTTCACTTTAAGCAATTAACAATTTGAGCATCAATAATAATTTAGTAACAGATTATAACCCATTGATTAATATAGAAACTAAATGCTTATAAATAAAATAAACAAATTAACTGAAAATCTGATGAGAAATTAGATTAATTATATTAATTACAATGGAGAAAAGAGTAACTTTATGGTGAAGAAGTCTGGCAGACACCACCCTAACTAATCAAGAGATCGAAGGAAACATCATCGGTAATAGGACAACCACCAGGTAAGATATAATGAAAAGACTGTAGTGTCACTTTTTTGATATTCCTGCCAAAGATGCATGATTTGAATGTAATCATATGAGAAACCCAAACTGAGGCACATTCTACTAAATAAATGACCTATATTCTTAAAAAATGTCACCATCCTGAAAGGCAGGGGAAGACTAAGAAAATGTTCCAGAAGGAGACTAAATGAAACACGTGATTCTGAACTGGATCCTTTGGCTATAAACGGCATCACTGGACAACTGGTAAGACAAGAATGAGGTCTAGCAATTGTTGTTCTTGTTGCATACCCTCAAGTCGATTCCAACTCATAGCGATCCTATAGGACACAGTAGAACTGCTCCATAGAGTTTCCAAGGAGCAACTGGTGGATTCAAACTGTCAACCGTTTGGTTAGCAGCCTGAGCTCTTCACCACTTCGCCACCACAGCTCCATGGTCTAGCAATTAGGTGGTAATAATATACTAATGCAAATTTCCTAATGCTTATAGTTGTATTTTGATCATGTAGAATACTGTTCCTGTTTGTAAGTAATACAGGCTAAAGTATTTAGGGGTAATGGAGCATCAAATCCACAACTGATTTAGGATAAAAACTTCTTTGTACTCTGCTTCCAACTTTTCAGTAAGTTTGTGATTGTTCCAAACTTAAAAAACAAGAAAAGAAACATACAAAAGTACCCCATTGGGGAAAAAAGATACCAGGAGTTCTATCTGCCCAGGGTTCAGAAATCAAGATGAGGAGTGAGACAATAGGGCTGTCTGAAACATAGTCTTCCTTCTGCACATATGGCACTTCATAAGTGGAATAAAAAAGTGCTCCTGATGGTAAATTTGGCTAGCTAATTAAAAGCAATCCCTTTCACTTAAAGCACAATAAAAAAAGAAAAAAAGCAATCCTTTTTTCAATTCATATACAGCACATTCTATGCCAACTCTACAAGGCAATTCAACAGAATGCAGAAATTATAGAACAATATCATTAATATCACACACAAGCAAAATTTTGCTGAAGATTATTCAAAAGCAGCTGCAGCAATACATCAACAGGAAACTGCCAGAGATTTAAGCCAGATTCAGAAGAGGATGGAGGGATATCACTGCTGATGTCATATGGATCTTGGCTGAAAGCACAAAATACTAGAAAGATGTTTCCCTGTGTTTCATTGACTATGCAGAGGCATTCGACTGCGTGGATCATAACAAATTATGGATAACATTGCAAAGAATGGGAATTCCAGAATACTTAATTGTGCTCATGAGGGACCTGTGTATAGATCAAGTGGCAGTCGTTCAAACAGAACAAAGGGATACTGGGTGGTTTAAAGTCAGGAAAGGTGTGCGTCAGTGTTATATCATTTCACCATACCTATTCGATCTGTATGTTGAGCAAATAATCCGAGAAGCTGGACTACATGAAGAAGAATGGGGCATCAGGATTGGAAGAAAATTCATTAACAAACTGTGATATGCAGATGACACAACCTTGCTTGCTAAAAGTGAAGAGGACTTGAAGCACTTACGAAGATCAAAGACTACGGCCTTCAGCATAGATTACATCTCAACATCAAGAAAACAAAAATCCTCACAACCGGAACAATAAGCAACATCGTGATAAACACAGAAAAGACTGAAGTTGTCAAGGATTTCATTTTACTTGCATCTACAATCAACACCCATGGAAACAGCAGTCAGGAAGTCAAACGACGCACTGAACTGAGCAAATCTGCTGCAAAAGACCTCTTTAAAGTGTTAAAAAACAAAGATGTCACTTTGAGGACTAAGGTGCACCTGACCCAAGTCATGGTATTTTCAACTGCCTTATACACACGTGAAAGCTGGACAACAAATAAGGAAGACCAAAGAAAAACTGACACCTTTCAATTATGGTGTGATGAAGAATAATGAATACACCACAAACGGCCAAAGAACAAATCTGTTTTGGAATAAGTACAGCCAGAATGCTCCTTAGAGGCAAGGATGGTGAGACTTTGTCCCACATACTTTGGACATGTTATCAGGAGAGACCAGTCCCTGGAGAAGGACATCATGCTTCGTAAACTAGAGGGTCAACGAAAAAAAGGGAGACCCTCAAGGAGATGGACTGACACAGTGGTTGCAACAACGGGCTCAAGCGTAACAATGACTGTGAGGATGGTTTAAGACCAGGCAGTGTTTGTTTTGTTTTATTGTACATGGGGTCACTATGAGTTGGAACCACCTCAATGGCACCTAACAACAGCATGCCAACTCTTCTCAGTTCAATATTAATAACAATCACCTTTGTTCAAGTCCATCTTTTCATACCCAAGGAGAAAAGCTATGATAAGCTTTCCATTACTCTCCCCATTCTATTCACATTTGCACTGTCATTTTTTCCTCTTCAAATGAAACTAATTTTCATTCCTGAGAAATATTGAGACATATATATACATTTAACAGCCGAACAAGAAAGTATGCCCTTCTTCTCTAGGAAATAAGCAGGTATGGTATTATGCTGTGGAATTTTCTAAATGTCAAGGAACTAGTCTCCCCTTTCCCCTTCTTTTTTAAAGCCTAATTATATGTACATTCTTCTTTCCCTTCTCCCATTCATTAATTTCAATACTAAATGAGATCTAACACTTTTTCTTACATACTTTTACATATATCAAAAAATATACATACCTCATCTACAAAGTTAATAGCATCAAACCAGTCTTGAAGAGCTTCAAGGCAATATCTAACAACATTTCGGGTATATTCTTGAGTTTCCTAGAATAATGAAATATATAAATTTTATAATCTATAAACATATATTTTTAACTTCAGATTATATGTATTACATAAGAATAAAGCATATACACAGTGTGTGTGTGTGTGTGTGTGTGTGTTATATAATGGTAAAATATATGAACTTTCCAGATAACTTCTATATTTGCCATTTCAAAAAATCTTCCCTTCACAGACTAATTGTAACACCGTGTGATAACCTCTGACAATTGTGATACTTGAGGAACTCATATGTTACCTTTTATATAATAAGTTCCTGAAAATTGGTGAAAACTGAAATAGATTTATGAGCTGTAAATCAGGTTCCACTGCAAGATACCTCAAGAGCATTAAAAATTCAGGCAAACCTCTTGGTCAGCAGGCAAGAACCTTCATAAGTACCTGAATGTGACCATCAGGCAGCTATTAGCTGAAGCTGGTCTTCATATTTCACATTCAGCTGGTCTTCAACTTACCCTTCTAATCCCCCTCAGAGGATGAAACAGATGGTTACAAAGCCCTCAATCCTTAAACTTCAGCCAAGGCTCATTAGGCTGCCAGAGAGGAGGGGAAAAAGGATTCCTCTATTGCATTATAAACCATATTCAGCAAAGGGCCTCCACCAAAAATATAAAAATAAAACATGTGACAATGAGGCTTCCCATCTGACTGACTGTCCTCACCCCTAATCTCTGCCCACAACTCCAAGAGGGGAGCAGATGGGTGAAACAGTAAGCCAGCGGTTTGGGCAAAGAGGCTGGACTGGCCTATGGGGAGGTCCATCAGAATGAGCAGCTCTACGTGAGTGAGAAAATGCGTTGCTCCCCTGACTGACATCTGAGCTCCTTGTTACAGTACAGAGAGACAGGGAGAAGAGGGAGAAACCAATGCAGCCCTGAGACAGGGGCTAGTGGCAAGCTTCCATAAGGCCTGCCCTACTGCTACAAGCCAAAAAATACCCCTAGTCACCTGGTAAGAAGTTGTGTCCTTTTCCCAGTAAAAGTAGTTATGCAGGTGGTACTCACCATACTAGCTTAAAATGTTAATTTGCCAGTCCCTTTTGGGACAAAAGACATTTTGAGGATGAAAATCTATCAATGCAATGCACCATATTAACAGAATAAAGGAGGAAAAAACACATGATTGTTTCAACAGATGCAGAAAAAGTATTTGGCAAAATCTAACACCTTTCATGATAAAAACACTCAAACTAGGAATCAAAGGGATCTTCCACAACCTGATAATTGGCACCTATTAAAAACTCACAGCTATGATCATATTTAATGGTGAAAAACTAAAAAAGCTTTTCACCTACGATTAGGAAAAAGACAAGGATGCCCGCTCTCACCAATTCTATTCAACAATGTACTGGAAGCAATTAGGCAAGAAAAAGACATCAAAAGCATCCAGATTAGAATGAAGAAAATAAAACCATATCTATTCACAGATGATATGCTCTTTCATACAGAAAATTCTAAAGAATTCACACAAAAAATTATTAGAGCTAATAAACGAGTTCAGCAAGGCTGCAGGATACAAGATCAATATACAAAATCGGCTGTATTTATATACACTAGCAATGAACAATCTGAAAATGAAATTAAGAAAACGATTCCATTTACAATACAACCCTTCAGAACAATGATTTGACTGTGGACATCAAAAGTCTTTAAAAAAGGTGACCACTTAATTCCATTTCCTAAATGCAGCATATTTAAGAATCATGTTCAGATCATCTCTCCAACTCTCTCCTCTTTCCCCACCACTATAACCTCCACCCAAAATCAGTATGCATGCTGACTTACTCCTAATTAGTTCTGTGACCCAAAGCAAGTTAGTTACATATTCTGAGTCTCAGTCTCCATGTGTAAAAGTAGGCATAATACTACCTAGTTCTAGTACTGTTATGAAGAAGCAAAGATAATGTACATAAAATATTCTAGGACTATGCTTAACAAGAACTCCAAAAAAGGAGTCATGGCCAGACTCAACTTTTACCAAGTCTCCAATAACTTTAAATTATCACCAGATGGTGACTTTGCAACTTAATTATTGCCTTCAGAAAGCAAAAATAAAATGTCAGAAATGTGCTCTTTAACCAACCAACCTGTTATTAGTCTAGGATTACTTTTGTAACTAGCCTTTAATATTTGCAGGAACCAAATAACATTGAAGGTAATCCTATAAAGTTATATTCCCAACTATAAAATATGAAACTAAAGTATTAAGCAATATAAAAAGGAACTTGACAGGTTAGAAAGTTATTTGAACCCAAGGTCAAGAAGGGAGAGTGTTGACATGCTGTGGGGTTGTTAACCAATGTCATAAAACAATATGTGTACTAACTGTTGAATGAGAAGCTAGTTTGTTCTGTAAACCTTCATCTAAAGCACAAAAAAAAAAATGGAAAAAAGATTAAGTTCCCTTTTATATTGCTTAATACTTTAATTTTATATTTAGAAAATACAGAGAGAAAATATTTTACTTGAAATAATAGTCTTTCTCTAGTTTACATTTCTAAAACCTGACAGCACTCCTGATAAACAGCTCTGGATATTCTTGCTTAATAGACAATATAACAAGGTAGTAAAGAGCACCAGCTGTGAAATCAGATGGATTAATTAGTCAGCCTTCCCCTGTAGTTGTGTGAACTTGGGCAAGTTACTTAACCTCTAAAAGCAGGGATGATACTATCTACTTTCTAAGAGATGATATGAGGATTAGATGAGATAATATATGTAAAGAGCCTAGTACAATGTCTGGCATAATGTAGGTGCTCATCAAGTGAACGTTTTACTTAGGAACTACAAATCAGTTGATTCTGACTAATAGAGACCCCCAAGTGCTTCATACGGTTTTCAATGGCTGATTTTCCAGGAGTAGATCACCAGATCCTTCTTTTGAGGTGCCTCTGGATGGGCTCAAACCCACAACCTTTCGGTTAGCAGCCAAGCATGTTAACCATTTGCACTATCCAAAGACTCTAGATGTTCCTTTAACTGAAAAACTACCCTTTCATATACTCCCAGGCCAATATGAGCCTATTTTCTCTCTGCTCTCTTCACTTACTAGGTTAAAAACTAGGTTAAAAAAACCATAACACATTGCAATCCTGGCCTTAGAAGCTGAGAAATACAATACTGCCTAGAAACAAGAATTTCTCATTATTACAATGATAAACATAACCCATACTCATAACTGAAATTCATTCTAAACATAGTTATCAGAATAATTTTCCCAAAGTATTGTTCTTTTCATATCCATTCTCCTTCTTGAATCATAGTCAATTTTGGATTATACGACAGCACATTCTTCCAGTTTTTCTCCTCTCCCTTTCCCTAATCTCTAAATGTTAAAGTTCTTTCTTCAGAGTTAACTTCTCTTCTCTCCATACTTGATCACATTCTGTTCCCTGGCTTTAAATATGATTTATATGCCAAAGGGCCTAGAATTTATGTCCTTACTCCAGACTTCTCTTTTGAGCGTAAGACTCATATCTCCAACTGCCTATTTACCATTTCCACTTGGATGTTGCACAGGCATCTCAAACTTGATCATTCTAAAACCTGCTTTCTACTAGTCTTTATCATCTCTGTAAATATTACCTCTATACAGTTACCCAAACGTCTCTTGCTCCCTCATCAATAACATATAATCCATCACTAATAAGCCTGTTGATTCCACCTCCAAAATACATCTCCAATATCCCAAATATATACTGAATACATAACTGGCCCATTTGTTTCTAGGCTTGCTGCTCCATACTCCATTTCCAATCCAGTCTTCACTAGCAACTGGAATGATCTTTTAAATGTAAATCTGACCACATAAAATCCTTGCTTTAAAATCTTCACTGGCTTCCGCTTAAAATTAATCCAAAAACTCCTTAACATGATCTCAAGGAGCTGCATAGTCTGACCAGTGCCTATCTCTCCAACTTCATCTTGCTCCACTCTCTGACTCCAGTCACAAATTCCTTAAAAGTAGTAAGGCTTTCCTACTGGAGTAAGCAATTACATTCTACTTCCCTCCTGCCCCCACTACCACTACTGCCATTTTTATTCTTCATATAGCTGGTTCTTTCATATCCTTTCTTCAGAAAGGCCTTCTCTGATCCTTAGATCTAATCCATTCGCACATTGGTTATTCTCTCTCACAGCAACCTGTTATTTTCCCTCAGAGAACTTACAAAACCTTGTAAAGTAAATCTATACGTTTACTTACTTAATGTCTATCTCTCTTATTAAACTGCTCCATGAAAGCAAGAATCACACCTGTTTGGTTCATCACCAAAAACCCAAACAAATACACAGTGTCTGGAATAGAAGAGCATTCATCATTTTTTTTAATGAACGAACAAGTAAACTGCAAGTTACATAATGTTTTCTTCATAAATGGTACTGTGGAGATTAAACAAAGTATTATGAAAATACTGAGAGCAGAATCACAAATTTAACTGGAGGAATTCCAATGAGCTGATTATACATCAGCTGAGTCTTATGAGGAGAATTTTGAAAAGCCTACATTAGTGGTTCTCATCTCTGCTCAGAATCACTACCCAGATCCTATTGCATGTGAAAAGAATCAAAATTTCTGACATTGGGGCTTATGCATCTGTATTTTTTAAACTTCTCGATGATCTGATGCAAGAGAAGCACTGGTCTAAGAAGAGAAAGAGTGAAAGCACATGCCACGAAAGGGAATAGCTTGAAGAAAAGGACAGGAATCCAGAAAGGACACTGAATGTTGCCGAGTGATTATCAGTTAAATGAAGGTATAAACGTAGAGGGAGTATAGGAAGATGAATTATGAGATTATTAAAGACAAATTGAGGGTAGATTGTGGATGATTTTATATGTCTCTACAGGAAATACAGACATTATCCTGTAGACAGACGACAACCTTAATGATATTTAAACAAAGGAGAGATATGCACAAACTTTAGAAAAGTAACTTTAGTATTGGGATAAATTAGAGTAGGAAGAGTCTAAAGCCAAGAAAACCAGTTAAGAAATTACCTTAACAACCCATACCTTAAACATATAAAGAAATAAATCAGACAGAGGAAAGAAAAAGAGATAATTCTGGGATGGAAGTGAGAATTCATGGTTATCTGATTACAAGCTGAACACAGCTAGTACAGTAAGAGGATAAAATGCCTCCAAGGTTTCTAGATTGGGCAACTGCATCACTTAAAAATTAAATTAAATAAAAGACCCAAAAGGAAATGCAGTATGACAAATGATAAAATAGTTAGGCACCTGATAAAATTCATGAACCTACAAGGATATCCACACGGATAACAAGAGCTGTTGGAAATTTGAACCTGGGCTAAAAAAAAAAAAAAACCAGTGCCATCGAGTGGATTCCGACTCATAGCCGACTATAGCGACCCTATAGGTTAGAGAGTAATAAATTTGTGAGTCATCTGCATTTAGAGAATAGCTGAAGTGATGGAAGAAAATACAAATCTGCTTAAAGAAACACATACATTTAAAGGGTAGATGGAACACAGTCTCACAATAACCCTGCGAGGAAGGGCATGCTTTGCTGTCCTTCCATTTCCATTTTGTTTCGTTTTGTTCCTAATAGGATAAGGAAACAGACTCACAAGTTCAAATAGTTTTAAATCACTTGACCAAGTCACACAAGAAAGGGCAGAATCAAGACTAGAACCTAGGTCTTCAAAATCTTTCCACTGTAAAAAGTTGTCACAGATGCTTACTAGCACAGGCTAGCAGGCTGGACATCATGGAATGCATATAACAAAATCTTAGTTAAGTCTTCAGTTTAGTAGGATCAAGGGATTCCGTTTTTCTGGGTTGCTCAAGGTTTCCAGAGACCCATCAAACCAAGGCTTTATAATGCAAAAGCAAAATATGTATTTGTATAAAAACCTGTTGCCATCGAGTGGATTCTGACTCATAATGACCCTATAGGACAGAGTAGAACCGACCCATAGGGTTTCCAAGGCTGTAAATTTTTACAGAAGCAGACTGCCACATCTTTCTCCCACGGAGCAGCTGGTAGGTTGGAACCGCTGACCTTTGGGTTCGCAGCCAAGTACTTAATCAAGACATAAATACATGCAATTACAAGTGGGCATTTTCTTATCTAATTATAAGGATTTATGCTGTTGCTATGCTGGTCTTAGGACCTTCTTATAAATAACTGGAAACTGAGTGAAATTTGTACTAATTTTGTACATGGAATCTCAAGTATAAACTTTACTGAGGTTCATTATCACCCCTTGAAAGGCAAGAAGCACTAACCAACTGATAATAGGTAAGAAGAAACAATAAAGATAAATGGGGAGACTTATGAAGTTCCAAAGGCTATCTTGCAATAGAGGCAGGGTGGAAAAATGCGATAACATAAATGAAGTCTAATCTGGCTAAGAATAATAATGACTGTCTCAGGCCAGCCTTCACAGAGCTAAAAGCAATTTGAAATAAGATTAAACATTGCACATTATTATATACATGTAAATAAATCAATGTTTTCACAAAATTTTTTAATAATAATCATTTTAGAAATAATCACAGAAGTTAACAAAACTATGTTCAACATACCCTAACTTTACAATGTGATAAGAGCCCCCACATTGGCTGTGCACAGGCCTCAAGTTCAGCAGCGAAGGCAGCATAGTAGGTCTGAGACTCAAATTCCACATGCTCATTTAGCTCTCGCTTGTTTAAGTTCATACCTTGCAAAAATTAAAGCAGACATAAATCTTGCTAGATGGAAGTAAATATTCTCATTAAAAATCAAGTAAAATACCTTCCAGCACCAAACACATTTTAATGCACACAAACGGCATGAATAATACATACAGAAATAAGTAAATTATTAACAATGAAATAATCTAACTTTGAGAATGCATTAAAAACTAGGTTTTCTCAGAAACACTTATGAATTGTTTCTTACTTACATAATATAATTAAATTTCTTCAGAAAGTTAAAACAATTTTAATCGATGGAAGTTGAAATTTTTATGAAAGTGTTATGAATCTTGGAGAACAGACATTTCTAAATTAATGGTTTAAAATGCTAAAAAAAATTTCTCTGTTGTTTTCCTTTTTAATAATTTAACATTTTTCCTATCTAGTATGTTTTCATAAAGACATTATTAAAGTACTTAAAAATATCAGTTAATTAAAATGAGACAATGAGTGTGTAACCTGAAAGATGTGCTACTGCATTTTAATTCATATTTAGTAGTTTAGAATTAGGCACTTTGTAAACCAAAAGAATTAATATAAAATAAAAATTCATACCTTGAAAGAAAGACACAAAGTTCATCCACGTAACTAACAAACCATGGTCCTCCAGAAATCTCTTAGCCACACTTTGATGAGAAAGAATATTAATAAAATCACTAACGAGAGGCCAGTAAGTGTTATTCTTCAGTAATGCTTCTCCACAGTTCACTACCACATGTAAACTATTTTCTTCATCTAAAAAAGGCACACACATTCCAAAAATAAGTAAGATATTTAAAAAAAAAAAACTTTACCAATGCTACATTTAGAATCAAAGACACCTAAGTTCAAACCCCAACCTGCCATTTAAGGGCTATATGGCCATATGCATGTTACTTAGACTCTCTAAATCTACTTCCTCAGCTATAAAATGAAAACACACGCACACACAAATCTGAAAAGAACTGAATGAGATAATGTTAACATTAAGCATTTACCAACATGCTACAAGACAAAAACTGAGCTAGCTGTTTTACAAAACCTTATTATTTTCTTGTTTCTAAAGACAAAACACAACATTTTCAGTTTCAATCAACAGAATATTTTTATTCCTAGGTTAATCCCATTTTATCTTATCCATCAATTATAGCTATATATATTTAATTGCTTTCTTCTACTCAAAGAATATGTGGATATAATTTTTTAGCAAACATGGTATGATGAAAGAACAAAAACATAAATATCTTAAGTCTTAAAAAATATTAAAAGTTTAAATATATTGTTGGGGGGAGTATTAGGCTTATAAAGATTTTTACTGATAAAAATTATTGTTATATATACATTGTCTCTCTTAACCTTTCCCAGCTTCAGTGATTCACTGGACTAACAAATCCTCTACTCCCACTGTAAACCATACTAATACCCATAACACATGGCGTGTTTAAAGCTAGTAGTCTATTCTTTAGTACCCAAGCTGAGGATTTATACGGTTGCCCAGAGCCAGCTTTTGTTTTTCTTCATGCCAATTGTTCTTTTTACTCTAATGATAAAATTTAAATTAAAAGTATATAAACTGATGAAATATGAATGTACAAATATTATAAAAGTTGGATGAAATGCTTCTGAGACAATAAAAGTGCCTTAAAAAATCTTGGAAGAGAAAAAATATAAAAGCCTAGAAAGATTTTACACTCAGAACTGCCTCACAAAGACCTTTATGTTCTCACTGTAAAGAAACTGAAACAAGAATTCATAGATGATGCTTTACAGATGTGCTATATATATAAGATAATGGAGTACTCCAGTCAAGGAAACCATACTCTAAAAATGCTTTACCAAAAATTAAGACTGGAGAATGAACATGCAGTTCTCTGTTTTAAGTTAAAATACAATGTTTAAGGTACTACATATCATTTTTTTAATGACTACTCATTTTAACCAACTTTTTCAACTAACCACCTATCTGTTAAAGTCATCAGTGAGGAGGGCTTCTACTGTACTTCTTAATTTTCATATATTAAAATTGGATAATTTAGGTTTCAGTCCATGGAATTACTTTACCCAGCTCATCACTGAACAATATATAAATACGGGACCCACGATAGATAAGTATGCTCTCTTTCAGAACAATGGGATGGGAGAGGATAAAACTATGATGGGGTATGGGGGAAGGAGGGGTTTACAAACTATCCACACCTGAAAAGCAATTACTACCATTATGAACTGGTGAGCCACTGGTAACTGACAGAACAGTGCTTAGAGATGTTGGGGTTATAGGAAAAAAAAATGTTGAGAATCACTGTTCCAGTTAATTGAAACCAGAGGATGAATCAACAGAATATAATTAAATTCACTATTTTCCTAACACTGCTTTAAATACTAGTGTTCTTGTGAAAAATGCCTTGGAACCTTTAGTAAAATAGAATGATTAGGACTTCTATTTTCATCCAAATTGTACATTCTTCATTACAGATTTAGAGAGCAATGATTCAGTGTTAAATAAGATTCACTGATCAACAAATATTTATTAACCACCAACTGAGGGCCAGTTATTTCATTAAACTCTGAGAACAGAGTGGTAAATAAATTAAGATTTATAAGGTCTCTCTCTCCACTAAGATTAACATCTAAGAAGGACAAAGTATCATAAGGTCTCCAATAGGAAAAGTACAAGGAGCCATAAGAACAAATTAGCTAGTCTAGAATTTTGAGGAAATGATATTTAAACCGAAATCTACAGAATGAAGCAGGGATCAGGATTAGTCAGGTAAACCATAGGGGGAGGGGGCAATGGTGTTCTAGGCAGAGGGAGCAGGAAATAACTGAAGATCAGAACCACTGGGACAAAGAATGCACAGGATGAGCAGCAGAGATGAGGTTAGAGGGCCTTATATCAGCTTAAGGAGTTTGGAGTTCATGTGAAGAGAATGCCCAGAATCACTGATTTAATCCTAGGTGTGACAGAAGAGAGTCCCTGAGTGGCACACAGAGTTTGCACTCAATTACTAGCTGGAAGCTTGGCAGTTCAACACATCCCCCCCAGCAGTACCTCAAAAGAAAGGCCTGGCAATCGCTTCCATAAAGATTACAGTTAAGAAAACCCTGTGGAGCGCAGTTCTACTCTGTAACACATGGACCACTATGAGTCAGAACTGACGCAACGGCAATGGTTTGGGTTTTTTTTAACCAGGAAGGGGAGGGAAGAAGAGTGAGTTATTGCTTAAGGGGCACTGAGTTTCTGCTAAGGCTAACGAAAAACTTTGTAAATGGATAGTGCTTATAGTTGCATAATATGGTGAATGCAATTGTCACTGAATTGGACACCTAAAAGTGGTTGAAATGGCAAACGTTTCATTAAATAAATTTAGCCACAATTTAAAAAAAAAAAGTTAAAATGGCAAATATTTTGTCATGTTTCACCACAATAATTTTTTTTAATTCTGTAAAGCTAGCTATAGAAAAAATGGGAGGGAGACTCATACGCATCTTTTTCCCCCAACATTCTTCCTTGAAGACTAAATACAGACCATCTATAATAAGCACAGCTAAACCACTTAGTCAAAAGAACAGACTCCAGCTTCTTTTCAAAAGAGAAGACACTTCTAAATAAAATTTTCTAGTTTATAAATTAACAAACAACACTACTGTTGAGAAAAGTCCTTCTCTAAATATATAATTCTATAGGAGAACATCATTGACATGGCTGAATGGTAATGTATTATTTCAAGAGAAAAAGAAAAAGCAATATATTTACAGCTACATCTCTGAGGGGAAAAAGGTCATCTTACACAAAAATAGAAAAACTATAATACAAAAAGAAGTTTTTAATTTTCCTTTAAAAAAGTAAAGAGGTATACTGTTTAATGTAGATAATGCGTTATGCTTCTACCATACCTATGATGCAAAGGCATAGTCACATAACAGGTAAAAGGATAAGCTCTGAAGTCAGACACCTAGCCTTACCACTTATAGTTATAAGATCATAGACCACTGATTTCAACTCCCTAACCCACAGCTGCCACACTTATAAAACAGAGATGACAACATCTACTTCATAGGATTATTAAAGGTTAAATGAGATAATGCATACAAAGTACTAAGAGTCTGGCATATAATGAGTACGCAAAAGATGGTAGCTACATCAAAAGAGTAAAGAGACAACCTAGGGACTAGGAAAAAAAATTTTGGCTACAACATATCCAACAAGGGTCTAATCTCTAAAATCTATAGACTACTTCAATACCTCTACAACAAAAAGACAAATAACCAATTTAAAAATGGGCAAAGGATATGAGCAGATGCTTCCCCAAAGAAGACACTGAGGTAGCTAACAGGCACATGAGGAAATGCTCAAGATCATGAACCATTAGAGAAATGCAAATATAAACTACAATGAGATGCCATCTCACTCCGACATTACTGGCACTAATCAAAACATCAGAAAATAACAAATGTTGGAGAGGTTGTGAACTCTCCAACATTTTCAGTTGGAACTCCTACGCTCTGCTGGTGGGACATAAAATGGTACAAGCACTACGTAAAATGATATGGCTCCCCCTTAAAAAGCTACGGAAACCCTTGTAGCATAGTGGTTAAGAGCTATGGCTGCTAACCAAAAGGTTGGCAATTGGAATCCAACAGGCACGCCTTCGGGCAGTTCTACTCTGTCCTACAGGGTCGCTATGAGTCAGAATCGAGTCAACAGCGATGGGTTTGGTTTTTTGGTTTAAAAAGCTATAAATAGAAATCCCATATGATCCAGCAATCCCACTCCTAGGAATATATCCTAGAGAAACAAGAACTGTGGCACTAATAAACATGTGCACACCCATGTTCACTGCAGCATTATTCACAATAGCAAAAGATGGAAACAATTTAAGTGCCCAACAACAGATGAACTGATAAATAGTATATATAAAAAAAAAAAAAAAGTGCCGTCACAAATGGTATATACACAATGAAATACTATGGAATGACAAAGAACAATGATGAATCTGTGAAACATCTAACAACATGGATGAATCTGGAGGGCATTATGCTGAGGGAAATAAATCAATCACAAAAGGACAAATATTGTATAAGACCAAAAAAAAAAAACCTGTTGCCATCAAGTCAATTCTGACTCGTAGCAACCCTATAGGACAGGGTAGACCTTCCCCATAGGGTTTCCAAGGAGTGGCTGGTAGATTCGAACTGCTGATCTTTTAGTTAGCAGCCGAGCTCTTAACCACTGTGCCACCAGGGTTCCTGTATGAGACCACTATTATAAAAACCCAGGAAAAGGATCACACACAGAAAAAAACAATCTTTGATGGTTATGAGCAAGGGGAGGGTTGGGAGGGGAAATCACCAACTAGATAGGAGACAAGTGGTAACTTTGGTGAACGGAAAGACAACACACAATATAGGGTAAGTCGGGACAACTTGACCAAGGCAAAGTCATAGAAGCTTCCTGGATACATACAAACACCTTGAGGGACCGAATTACTGGGGCCAAGGCCTGGAAACCATGGTTTCAGGGGATACATAGGTCAATTGGCATAACACATTTCATAAAGAAAATGTTTTACATTCTACTTCGGTGAGTAGCATCTGGGAGTCTTAAAAGATTGCGAGCAGCCATCTAAAATACATCCATTGGTCCCATCATGTTCAAAGCAAAGAAGAATGAAGAAAACCAAAGACACAAGGAAAATATTACTCCAAAGGACTAACAAACCACAAGAACCATAGCCTCTACCAGCCTGAACTCAGAAGAAGTAGATGATGCCTGGCTACTGCCACCAACTGCTCTGACAGGGATCACAATAGAGGGACAGAGCAGGAGAAAAATGTAGAACAAAATTCAAATTCACAAAAAATAGATCAGATTTACTGGTCTGACAGAAACTGGAGGAACCACTAAGACTATGGTCCCCGGACATCCTACTAACTCAGAACTGAAGTCACTCCCAAAGTACACCTTTTAGCCAAAGACTAGACAGGCCTATAGAACAAACTAACACATGTGAGGAACATGCTTCTTAGTTCAATCAAGTATATGAGACCAAATAGGCAACACCTGCCCAAAAGCAAAGCCAAGAAGGCAGGAAGGGACAGGAAAACTGGATGAATGGACATGGAGAACCTGGGGTGTAAAGCGAAAGAAGGAGAGGGCTGACACACTGTGAGAACTGCAACCAATGTCACAAAAAACAATTTGTGCATAAATTTTTGAATGAGAAACTAATCTGCACTGTAAACTTTCACCTAAAACACAATGAAATTAGAAAAAAAAAAGGTAGCTATCATAATTAGCTATTGTTATATATAAGGCATTTGCTCTGCAGTGAATATATCAATTTTCAGGATATAGTGTCATGTCTGAGAAGAGACAGATTATCCATATAAAGAGAAAGTAGGAGCTGATATGGACAAGGCAGCAACAGTAGAACAAGGCAAGTCTCAAATATTGGATTTTTCTTCCACAGAAAATAGAAAGGTCCTAATATTTCATGTAAAGTCTTTTTTTTTTTTTTTTTTAAAGTTTAGCCCCAGATGCCAACAAGTGAGGGCACAGTCCCAATAATATGGGCTTGGCTGTGTCCTGATTGAGAATCAAAAGTTCTGACATCAGGAGACATGAAGTCTTTCCTGGCTCTGGCATTTACAAGCTATGTAATCACGAGCAAATGACTTAACTTCTCTAAGCCTCAACTTATTCATCTTTCAAGTGGGGATGATAATAATAATAATGCCAACCTAAGAGAGTTGTTGAGATGCTTAATTGAGACAACATATGAAGTATACTTAATACACTGTCTAAAATATAACAAACCCAAAAATATAACAAATACTCAAATAATATAAATTATGAAGGGGAGGTGAAGCTAAAATAAAGACCACAGAGAAATAAGAATGGGAAGAAGTCCCAGATATATTATGGTAGGTTGGGGAGTATCAATTACGTAGTACGCACAAAAGAAGAAAATTAAAGATATCAGGAGAATACAGTTAACTCAAGACTTACTCCAACTTTTAAATTATAAAATATATAAATATAAGCACATAAAAATGTCTAAGGTTGGCAGTAACAAATTTATTATAGAAAATAGGAGCACTTCTAATAAGGAAATGGTTAAATAAATTATGGTATTGTCAAACAGCATTAAAACCAGCAATCTTTTGACATCTTCTTGACACATATATTGTGGTAACACTTTGGTTAATCAAAAAATACATGTATTTTTGTCTATAAATATACTCACACACACACAAATAAAAAAAGAAAAACCCCAAAATGTTAACTAACAGCAGTTATCTGTGAATGACAAAACTTAAGGTGATTTTAACTGTTTCTTTAAACTTTGCTGCAAATTTTCCAAAATTTCTTTAACAAAGATGTATTACTTTTTAATATTTAAATTTTTTAAGCATATAAGGAGTTTTTAAGGCTAGTTACACTAAGTATATTAATAATAGAACTAGTCAAAATAATTCTGAGTTTACCTTGTAGTTCACTTTTAATAAGGCAACTTTCCATCATGTATAGTAATACAGTGACCATAATATCCAGCAGCTGACATTCTTCTGTTACCTGTCTGGCTAGCTCCTCATTGCTGAACAACTGAACGCTAATATGCACAATTCTGTTAGACATTGTGTCTGATTCATGACTTTTCTTCAGTGTTTTCATAATGAAAGCATAATGCTGAACAAAAGTTTTTGTAAAAGCAACCTGGAAATTTTTTAAATAGGAGAAAAAAAATGTTTACTTTTGAATTGCATAAAACATTTTCTAATATATTAACATTTGAAACCTATTGTTAGCTTATGATGATGTCCAAGGTAATTGAAAACATAATTTCAATGATGATAATATAATTTCTTAAGTTATATTTTCAATTTTAAGGAACATTAGCAAAGTTCTTTGATGGTTAAAAAAATTAATAGGCATTTTTAATTATCAAAATTTTAAAGCAATTACAATACCATGATTTAAGAATATAAATTTTCACTTTGCTCACAAATATGTCAATTTATTAATGTCAAAGTATGTGTCTTTGTTCTCAGCTAAAATGATCACTGAGGATTTAATATAACTAAACACAAATGAATTAAAGGCTCTTATATTTATATTCTATTTCCTTTCTGTGTAACATGTATATTTTCTCTATTTTTATAGCAGATATAATGAGACACAAATCAATGGCACTATTAAAGCATCACTCCTCAAGAGGCTTTACTAACTATACCATTGAAAGAATTACAGCATGTTTTATTTTCTTCTTATGCATTGAACTGCGTCACTTCACCATAATGATATTGTGGTGATAGGTGGGTCCAGGCCTTCCAGGACTGGAGACTTCATCTATGTGTATCTGTATATGTGTCAATAATGTGGCCAATAGCTACTAACTCCATGCTTTTGAAATGCCTAACCCCACAATCTAAACTCAGTTCCCCCTGTTAAACATTCTCACAGCACCCTGTACTTCTCCTTCAGAGGACTTAAAACATTTGTAACTACATATTTATTTATTTGTGCAATTGCGTTTTTAATGTTTATCCCCCAGTATCTTCTTCAGACTAAGTTACATGCAGAAAGCAACTCTTTGGAATTATGCTCAGTAATGCCACTTTGCCTCAGAGATACCATACGGTGCTTTTTATGCAAATCCTGTGTGGGGAACAGAGGACATTAACGCCTTTCCATATTATTATATCAGCTCTCAGAGCTATAAGCCGCAGCTAAAAAAAATATCAAAAAAGAATTAGTAATGAAAAGACAAAGAAAGAGGATCACAGTTCAGGGAAAAAAGGATAAAATTTAGATACCTTATACTCTTGATCTGGAAGCATGTTGAGTAAGAAAGTTACCATCTTCTGGGGAAATTCATACTTTATAGTCCAAAACAATAGTTCTTCTAGGAAACTTTTATGTTTCAAAACATCCATTATGGACTGATCTGCATTAAAAAAAGAAAATACATCATCTAATTATTTCCATTACTCATCTCATTTACGCTTCATTATAACGAGTTTGTTTTTCAATAATGCATGTATATATTTTGCTGTGTATATTCTCAAGAACAATGAAATTAATAAAATTATATATATTTTTAAAATTAAAAAAAAAAAAACCAAACCCAATGCCATGGAGTCAATCCCGACTCATAGTGACTGTATAGGACAGAGCAGAAATGCTCCATAGGGTTTCCAAGGCTATGTATCTTTACAGAAGCAGAATGCCACATCTTCCTCCTATGGAGCAGCTGCAGGTTCCAACTGCTGACCTTTCCATTAGCAGCTGAGTACTTTAAGCAAAAAAAAAAAAAAACACTATTCTTCATAAGTGAGATACTAATTTCACTAGAGAAAATAATTAATACATTGCTTTTTCTAGTACATAGGGGGTTTACTTTTTCTGGCAAGCAAATAATCAAAAAACATAAAGAGTGTTAGATATACGTACAATGGACTCAAAATGCCCTTTTCATGCATGGAGCAAAGGGGAAAATGCGTGCCCTTTGTGAGTAAATGTATTCAAAGAAAGATAGCATTAGCTACTGGAAAGCCTATTACTAAGGCCACCCAACACCCCTTAAGGGCTAAACTGTCTTGTTGGTAATTTCTCCATCCTTGCTACACCTAGTTAACAGAAGGGTCTCAAAAAGTGTATGATAAACTGAATGCTTTGAATACTTTGACTGTCTCTTTCTAGCACTGATTACAGATAGTTTTTTTGTTTGTTTGTTTGTTTGTTTTTTTGAGGGGGGGAAGGGAGGCTCCTAAAAATGAACTAGGTAATTGTGACTATAAATTTTTGCCAAGATGTCAAATGATCTTGAGCTGCTGTTTTGGATCATCCATTCTTCTAGGGTTGCTATGAGTCGGAATCAACTCGACAGGAACAGGTTTGCAAGTGTCAGCAGTGAATGGGCTAACTCAGTGGCACTACTTAAGCAGCTACTGCGTCAATCCTTCTCCTTGAGGGTCTTCCTTTTTTTCACTGACCCTCTACTTTACTAAGCATGATGTCCTCCAGGAATTGGTCCCTCTTGATCACATGTCCAAAGTAAGCAAGAAAAAGTCTTGTCACATTTGCTTCTAAGGAGCATTCTGGCTGTACTCCTTCCAAGACAGACGTGTTTGCTCTTCTGGCAGTCCACGGTATATTCGATAGTCTTCAACACCACCATAATTCAAATGCATCACTTTTTCTTCAGTCTTCTTTTTTCACTGTCCAGCTTTCACATCCATATGAGGCAACTGAAAATACCATGGCTTGGGACACGCAGACCTTAGTTATCAAAATGACATCTTTGCTTTTTAGCTTTTAAAGGGATCTTTTTTTCAACTCTACTTTGGGGAGGCCGCTCTTCCTCAGTTGTATTTTCAGTGCCTCCTAAACTGAGGGACTCATCTTCCAGCACTGCATCGGACAATATTCTGCTGTTATTCATAAGGTTTTCAATAGCTCATTTATTTCAGAAATAGATCACCAGGTCCTTCTTCCTCATCTTAGTCTGGAAGGTTTGTGGAAACCTGTCTACAATGATGACCTGCTGGTATTTGTATTACCAGTGGCATAACTTCCAGCATCATAGCAACATGCAGGCCCCCACAGTATGACAAACTGACAGGTGGAGGCGACAAGCCTGAAGCTACCATAATTGCTGTTATATGAAAAGCATTTAAAAGGAAAGATACATTAATTTTGTTTTAAATAAATAAAGCAATCATAATGCACCAAAAAATCTGTCGTTTCTACTAAAATGAGAATACTTGCAGTTATATAGATTTCTACTTTATCTTTGTTATTGTTGTTAGGTGCCATCGAGTTGGCTCCAACTCATAGCTACCCTATATACAACTGAACAAAACACTGTCCAGTCCTGCACCATCCTCACAATCGTTGTTATGCTTAAGCCCATTGTTGCAGCCACTGTGTCAACACATCTCACTAAGGGTCTTCCTCTTTTTCGCTGACCCTCTACCAAGCATGATGTCCTTCTCCAGAGACTGATCCCTCCTGATAACATGTCCAAAGTATATGAGACGTAGTCTCGCCATCCTTGCTTCTAAGAAGCACTCTGGCTGTACTTCTTCCAAGACAGATTTGTTCATTCTCTTAGCAGTCCATGGTATATTCAATATTCTTCTCCAACAGCACAATTCAAAGGCATCAATTCTTCAGTCTTCCTTATTCATCATCCAGCTTTCACATGCATAGGAAGCCACTGAAAACACCATGGCTTGGGTCAGGCGCATCTTAGTCTTCAAGGGGACATCTCTGCTTTGCAACACTTTAAAGAGGTCTTTTGCAGCAAATTTGCCCAATCCAATGAGTCTTTTGATTTCTTGACTACAGCTTCCATGAGCGTTGATTGCAGATCCAAGTAAAATGAAATCCTTGACGACTTCAATCTTTTCCTCATTTATCATGATGGTCCTTACTGGTCCAGTTGTGAGGGTTTTTTTCTTTACATTGAGGTGTAATCCATACTGAAGCTGTGGTCTTTGGTTTTCATCAGTAATTGTTTCAAGTCCTCTTCACTTTCAGCAAGCAAGGTTGTGTCATCTGCATAACACAGGCTGTTAATGAGTCTTCCTCCAATCCTGATGTCCCACATTCTTCTTCATATAGCTCAGCTTCTCAGATTATTTGCTCAGCATACAGACTGAATAGGTATGGTGAAAGGATCCAACCCTGACGTACATCTTTCCTGACTTTAAACCAATCAGTATCCCCTTGTTCTGTTTGAACAACTGCCTCTTGATCTATGTACAGGTTCCTCATGAGCACAATTAAATGTTCTGGAATTCCATTCTTCGCAATGTTATCCATAATTTGTTATGATCCACACAGTCGAATGCTTTCGCATAGTCAATAAAACACAAGTAAACATCTTTCTGGCATTCTCTGCTTTCAGCCAGGATCCATCTGACATCAGCAATGATATCCCTGGTTCCACATCTTCTTCTGAATCCGGCTTGAATTTCTGACAGTTCCTTGTCGATATACTGCTGTAGCCGCTTTTGAATGATCTTCAGCAAAATTTTACATGTGTGATATCAGTGTCATTGTTCAATAATTTCTGCATTTGGTGGTATCACCTTTCTTGGGAATAGGCATAAATATGGATCTCTTCCAGTCAGTTGGCCAGGTAGCTGTCTTCCAAGTTTCTTGGCATAAATGAGTGAGTACTTCCAGCTCTGCATCCATTTGCTGAAACATCTTGATTGGTATTCCATCAATTCCTGGAGCCTTGTTTTTCACCAATGCCTTCAGAGCAGTTTGGATTTCTTCCTTCAGTACCATTGGTTCCTGCTCATACGGTACCACCTAAAACAGCTGAACGTCGACCAATTCTTTTTGGTATAGCGACTCTGTGTATTTCTTTCATCTTCTTTTGACGCTTCCTGAGTCGTTTAATATTTTCCCCATAGAATCCTTCAATATTGCAACTCAAGGCTTGAATTTTTTCTTCAGTTCTTTCAGCTTGAGAAATGCAGGGCATGTTCTTTTGGTTTTCCACCTCCAGGTCTTTGCACATGTCATTATAATACTTTACTTTGTCTTCGCAAGCCATCCTCTGAAAACTTCTGTTCAACTCTTTAGTCAAACAAAAACCAGCAATTGCTTCATTACTGCTCCTAAAAATGGTGAAGTCAGTCTCCCAAGATATTGAAAACACACGGCTAGTTATGGAAATGTGGTTAGAAATGCTTCTATTAATTATGTGTGACTGTTTACCTTTAAAATCTTGATTAAATTGACATGACTTTTAACAACGTCAAAACTACCTTAAGCCAATTGTAAAAAGAAATTTTTGAAGACACAATATACGGCATAAATCCATGCCTAAGACAAAGGTGCTAGGACAGCAGAGTCCAGGCTCTAGAACCCACTAGCTAAATAATTTTAGCCATATTACTTAACCCTCCGGGGTTATCTTTAAAATTTAGGTTTTGAGGATACACAATAATGTGCTTATTCTGCACAGTGCCTGGTCTCTTGTCTATCATTACATATTTTATTTTTTCGGCTCTATTTCAAACTATGGAACACAATTCTTACAAAAACTAAACTACTCCCTGAACTTCAGATATCTTCAAAAGCAAGCCACTTTTCGAAAACTCCTGGGTTCTACTAATTCAAAAAGCCATTTCTTCTATGTACATACTTAAATCATAAACAATAACTGATCAAAGTCTTAAATCTCTGTTCCATTTAACCACCGGAGGAATGCAAAGAAAGCACTTAATCCAGTCCCATGGGTGAAAAAATTCAGGTATAAAAGAAAACAAACTTCAATTGCACAAAAATATCTTTAGCCAGAGTTTGCCCAGTCTAAAGAAAGCAATGATCTCTTACACTATAAAGGGTATTTTCTGGGCATCCCTAAAGCCTAAATTCAAGTATATGCCTAACAATCTGCTCCAATTCAGATGTCTCTCAAGGACTCAATGGACAATTCTGGTATGTCAAAGGACCAAGTAGCCATATGGATTTCTAATTCCCTTCAGGTATCCCAGGTTCTCCGCTGAGCCAGGAAGAACAGGAACATGGATCCATACGTGCATCCTGGATCACAGATCAAATTCATACCCTTTGTTCTAACAGCCAACAAGGTAAATGCGGCAAGGTAAATGTAACTAAGACAGACTTACAAAATGGATCTGCAACTGAAATTGTCTCCATGTTCCACATTGCCAGGCAGTCCTAGACATTCCACAAAATGTACTTAATCAGCTCTAGAAATAAGAATCTTCTTTGAACCTCAGGAGACTCTCTGACAGACCATACTAACCCAGCGAATAGGCCACGGTAAGATTTGGAAATCCACAGCACAAATCCAAAGCTCAGGGTGCAAACCAATAACAAGTATTCTAGAAAAGCTTTTAATGAGCGTCAATAAAACAGTGATTAACAGCTTACGCTCTGGGATTTGAATTAAAGACCTACTGCTTATCAGCTATGACCTCTACCATGCCTCCATTTTCTTTTTCATAAAATGATACAATAATAAAATCTGCTTCATATGGTTACTTTGAGGATTAAATGAAACAATGCATTAGAAGTGCTTAGCATTATGTCTAGCACACACAGAACGTCCAATAAATACTGCTCATTATTATTACTAATTGACTGAGTCACTACAGGCATATTTATTTCCTCTCTTAAGCAAAAAAGTAATGAGCCCTTCCTATGTATTACATGCTATTCATTCTCATTCATTTCATTCATTCATACTCATATTCACTCTCTCTCTCTCACCATCTCTCCCTTGCTGGTCCTTTTCCACTCCAGAAATTGGATACCCCAGATTACAAAAATGTTTAACGCAAACTAAAACTTTACACCCAAAGCACTGGGTCCAAATCAAAGGATCAATAAAAAGACATACTCTTTTTCTTGCTCAAACATGCTAATGAACATTTTACAAAGAAAACAATGAACAAAAATGCCAACAGCAAGAATTTTACTTGTTTCTGAAGCCCCCCACTACCACCCCCAACAACACTTTTTTCACCATTAGACAAATCTAGTAACATAATTCTTCCATCAAACAGCTTCAATGTCAATATGGCTAGTCAATCAAATATTCTTCCTAATTAAACATTTTTAGAAGATTTTCATGCAAGGAAAAACAATATAAATACCTTTGGTGCCACTGCTTAGTTTTACCCTCTTTCGCTTGCCCAGACCTTGACTCCCATCTTGATCCTCCTGAAAAACAAAAATAACAAAATAAGCATCACATATAGTAATATTCATAAATTTATACATTTTAATACAAATATGCTTATAACTTATGTTAAAACAATATATACATGGTTATATACTTTATATATATATATGCTGTAATAAAATAGCTTTTTAATTCTAATTTTGGTTAAGATATATAGTGAAATATCTTTAGTATTAAAATATAAGAGCTTTTAGGCTTAATCTGTGCTTCTAATGTAAGACTCTTAAATACTTCAAAATGATAAAATAAAAACATTCCTACCTTTACAAATATAACAGCAAATGTACAAAGAAGCTAAAGGAAGGGGTGTGAGGAGATTATCATAGGAAAGAAGGACAGGAGAGAGAAGGGATTGAAACAGTGATGACAGGAAAGGCTTTGAAGAATCCGAGACAAACAAAATGAGTTCAAGAAATCAAGTTCTTAAAAATAAACAGCATATTAGAGGCTGGAGTTGACAGTTAAAAAATAGTAAAAACAAATTAAAATATGTTTATACAAATTAAAAAAAAACAAGAAGGAAACACAGGCACTTATGTTCACATATCATATATGCATTCCTGAAAAACCCTACACCAAAAACAACAGGGCTTACAGGAAAAAAAGGATCAGGGGCAGGCTGTTCACAATCTATTCAAGTTTGTAACCAGAGAGGTAATAAAAGTAATAATCGGTACCTTAGGAGATAATTTGGATGCTCAGGCAAGCATCTTGGGGCGGTTTGAGGCTGTCTCAGGAGATGTTAACACCGCACAATAGAGTGGGAAAGCTAGCCGGCTGAGGGGAGGGGAGCAGAGGAAACAGCTGCCACTGGTGAAACCAAGGTGAGGCTGCACCTTTTGGGGAGGGAGCCTTGGGTCTAAGTGTTCATTTCTAATTTTCTTAAAATACTGCTGAAAAGACTCCTGCTGCTTTTGCAGCAGAGCTGAGTGCTTTTTCCTCTCCAGCTAAAGGTTATGATTCTACCCCACTATCCCAGCTCTACTAAACTAGGAAAGATCGCATATGAATCAAAAACATCCACATTATACTGACATCTTTTCTCTGTTTTCCAAACACATGCGAGCCAACTGGTGTCACAGGGACACGTGTAGTAGTATTCTGGCATACAATTTGTTATGCTAACAACGGTATTTGTAGCAGGTTAGAACTATAGTACAGATTCCCAGGTACTTTCTCAATTACAGCCCATCAAATCTCCAAAGCAAATAAGTAGCCTCAGCTTTACGCTACTGCTCTATCTATTGGCATGGCTTCCTTGGCATTCACACCACAGACTTAATTTCAAACTTCTGCCAAGATCAGCATCAGTCCTCAGGGCCAGTCTCTGGAGTTTTCCAGAGCTACCACTTAGCTCAGGCATTCAACATTTACTGAGCACTTTAATATGCCTCCTGCCTTTGCCAGGCCTCTATGGCCATCTACCCGATGGCAGGACTGACAGTCAAAGTACATTCTTCTCCTCTGTCCCTTGAGACACTAGCCAAAACAAAATCTGGAGCCTTAAAAGACAGAAAAAAGACACAAAAATGTAAAATCATGTCTCAGGGTCCAGAGGGTTCGGAGTTTGAGAATTCGGCTAGTAACTTCATGTAACTGTTCTCTCCGTCTTGAGAGAAAAGGAAAACATAGAAAAGAACATGTGCTACGTCCCAGGTTAGGATTAGTTCATATTTCACACATAAACTTCCTATGTAAAATGTATCCTTGATCAAGCAATGGTCATGACAGTAGCAAGTTCTATAAACTTCCTGGCCTTTTAGTCGTAAAGGACAAGTAGAATTAGCCAAACAAAGGAGGGGAAGGTCATTCCAAGAAGAAATGACAGTATGATCAAAGGCAAAAAGACAAAAGTTTGGAAACACGGCCCAATGAGTTGAGATTAACATCATCGTATACATCAAACACAGCTGAAGAAATTATTTCCATCTAAACTGGTGGGTAAATGGGCACACTCGTACATTGCTGGTGACAGTACAGAGTAGTACAATCTTCCTAGGTGGCAATTTGGCAATGCATATATCAAAAGTTTTTAAAGTGTGTTTATTTTTGAAACAGAAATTTCAGTTCTAGGAATTTATCCTAAAAAAATAATCGGACAGTGAGGACTATATTTTCTTAAATCATTCCTGCTCATGTATTTTAACTATTCATCAGTGTTATTCATAATAGGAAAAATTTATATTTGGCTTCCAACAATAAAGGATTAGTAAATAAATTACAGCATACCTATACCACATGAAGAAAAACAATGGTAGAGCTCTATATTCATTGTAACCAGATATATGTTTAAAAATTATTATAAGTAGGAAAAGTATGCTATACAGAATAGCACACATAGTATGATACCATTTAAGTACTGACTATACAAATATACTCTGTTAAAATACACCCCTTATTACAGATGTTCAAAACTATCATTAGTGAGAAAAGCAGTTTATAGAACAGCACATATAACACAAATCCATTAAAATATATATATTATACATAAACTCTGTTAAAATACAGATGTTTATAGAAAGTCACCTCTAAGTGATAGAGTAATAATGGAATACCATGTTATGTATTACAAGTCCCATATTTATATTTTGGGAAAAAATACATTTAACCGAAAGTAATGACCTCCTATCATGGAAATTTCAGGCACTAGGAAAGATGAAAATAATGCAGGTTATCGTGACCACAATTCCCAACCCCAAGTTCATCATGGGGAGTTGTAGTTGTTTCCATTGATTGATGAGGAAGCAATAATGGATGCTGGGAGAAAATGATGGTCCACTGACAAGTGAGGAAACAAATCGGGTACAATCCCCGCCCAGAGAGCATTCGTGCAGCTCTCAAAAACATTGTCGAAACCTTAACTAGTCCCTGGTCAGTGCAGCAGGCATCACTGCTACATGTGTTTCAGGCACAGAATATGGACATAGGTACAAATTGAGAAAGGAACACTCAGGATAAACGTTCAGACTTCCAATCTGCAAAATCTGCAGGTGGTTTCTTAACACTTGAGTACCATGGTTGGCAAGAGAACACATAAATTCACTTAAAATAAGTTAATCGAAAATAACCTTGTTTTCATAGATTTACTAGACAGGTAGATGGAAAAAATATGGGTTCCATAAAGAGAAGTCAGGTAAATTCACTCTCAGAGTGTTGAGACTCACACAAAGAATGCTGACACAGAGTATTCAAAGCTAGAAGGAATATTTAACATACCAGGTTAGAAAAATAAAACCCAAAAGAGATTTTGAGAGGCTGTAACAAGAAGATGAAACTTAAAAATTTATGTAAAACTCTGTAATCTGAGTTTGTTTGTTTAAAAAAAATCATACAAGCAAAAAGCAAAGAGGGACCTCTAACTTGTCAGCTGTGCATTTCAAAAAAATAACCTGGGGCTTTCAACTGACTACTGGGCTCCTGCCAAGAGTGTAGCACAGCTGCTAAAGGCTCACACAAAACCTTGGACTTTAATGAAAGCATAGCGTCCATATCAAGAGATGTTCCATCACTGTGCACCGAATCCAGATCATAGATTTTAAAAAGGATTGACTCGGTGAAAGAGATATATACAAGAAATTATACTTTAAAAACTAAAGGTAAATATTTAAAGGAGTATAATATGAAAGTAAAAACCTTTCTAGAGGGCAAAATAAAAAACGTGTGAAAGTTACAATACTTAACACAATATCAAAAAGAACATCCTAATAATTTGAGCTATCAAAAGAACAAGCTGCCTCATAAACTGTAAGCTCCCTAGCATTGGAAGTGTTTAAGGAAATGATTACCAATTGCCAAGAAAATCAATTCCTGCGCTGGAAAAGAAATACATTAGAAATCAAAACTACAATGAGATACCATCTCACCCCAACAAGGCTGGCATTAATCCAAAAAACACAAAATAATAAACGTTGAAGAAGCTGTAGAGAGACTGGAACACTTATACATTGCTGGTAGGAATGTAAAATGGTACAACCACTTTGGAAATCGATTTGGCGCTTCCTTAAAAAGTCCCATACAATCCAACAGTCTCACTCCTTGGAATATATCCTAGAGAAATAAGAGCCATCACACAAACAGATATATGCACACCCATGTTCATTGCAGCACTGTTCACAACAGAAAAAGATGGAAATAACCTAGGTGCCCATCAACAGATGAATGGATAAACAAATTATGGTACACACACACAATGGAATACAATGCAACGAGAAAGAACAATGATGAATATGTGGAATATCTCATATTGTCAGAAGACAATATGTTGAGTAAAATTAGTCAGTCGCAAAAGGACAAACATTGTATGAGTTCACTATTACAAAAACTCAAGAGAAGGTTTAAACACAGAGAAAACATTCTTTGATGGTTACGAGGGTGGGGAGTGAAGGTGAAGAGGATTCACTAACTAGACAGCAGACAAGAATCACCTTAGGCGAAGGGAAGTCAGCACAACTGGACTAAACCAAAGGCTAAGAAGTTTCCTGAACACAACCGAACACTTCAAGGGACAGAGTAGCCAGGGCTGGCGACCATGGTTTCAGGAGACATCTAGATCGATTGGCATAAAAAAGTTTATTAAGAAAATGTTTTGCATCCCACTTTGGTGAGTGGCATCTGGGGTCTTAAAAGCTAGCAAGCAACCATCTAAACCCACTGCAACAAGATGCATCAATTGGTCCCAATCCATCTGGAGCAAAGGAGAATGAAAGATACCAAAGACACAAGGAAAATATTAGCCCAAGAGAAAAAAGGGCCACATAAACCAGAGACTCCATCAGCCTGAGACCAGAAGAACTAGATGGTGCCTGGCTACCACCAATGACTGCCCTGACAAGGAACGTCACAGAGAGTCCCTGACAAAGCAAGAGAAAAGTGGGGTGCAAAACTCGAATTCATGTAAAAAGACCAGACTTGAATGGTCTAAGACTGGAGGTAACTCCCAAAGCTATGGCTCCCGAAGTTCTGTTAATCCAGAATTAAAACCATTCCCAAAGCCCACTCTTCAGACAAAGATTAGACTGGACTATAAAACATAAAACAATACTCGCGAGGAGTGTGCCTCGTAGTTCAAGCACATACACGAGACCAAATGGGCAGCTTCTGTCTGGAGGTAGGATGAGAAGGCAGGAAGGGACAGGAGCTGATTGGATGGATGGTGGAAAGGGGCAGTATGCTGTCTCACTGTGAGGATTGCAACTAGTGTCACGTAACAATATATGCATAAATTTTTGGATGAGAAATTAACTTGAGCTGTAAACTTTCACCTAAAGCACAATTTAAAAAAAAAAAAAAGTACATTAGATATTTCTAAGACCCTGCCCACCAAAAAGTTTGTGATTTCCCACACTACCCCTCACCATTAATGTAATTTATGAGAACTAACAAATTAGAATTAAACTTTCTATCTCCAGAAGTAAAATTAATTTTTTCATTTTACATTCATTTATGATGTGTCTCTGACTGTCAATTTCAATAACCCTACTTTTGCTACACATTTTCACAAATTACTTTTAACTATTCATTTGGATTCTGTCTCGAATAAAGGTAAGAGTGTTCAGAACATATCTATACAATAACTCATTTTAATTTTTTAAGGCATTACTTCTCAATTATGTAAAGGTGTGCTAAAAAAAAGACTAAAAGCAAACAAGCCAAATTAATAAACAATGGCTATCTCTGTATTGAAGGGTTAAAGGTAAATGCCTCCTTCTTTACCCTTAGCTCTATTTTTCAATTTTTCCACAATGGACATTCATATTTTTATACTCTCACAGGAGGAAAACATGTTTTAAATTATTTTATTTGTATTAACGGCTATACCTCAAAGTCACAGAGATTAAAGATCTAGATCATAACAAAAATGATACACAGATATATGGATGCTGCTTACGGCAATGGCCAAAGTGAATATAATCTTTCCTTGAAAAAATATCTTTATCTCCAAGATCCTATTTCCTCTGAAAAGCTCTCTAATCAAACCCACTTACATATGATACTAGAGATCATTTTCTTTTGAAATGGATTATCAGATGGTTATTTATTTAAAAAGTGAATAAAAATAAATTTTAATTTTAAAAATACTTCATAAAGTCAAGATATACCTTTATTTTATTTTAGTTTTGGTCCCATACAACACAAACAACATCTTCTACTCTTATTTCATATGAGCTACACAGAAAAAGAATAAGTAGTAGTAGTATGAAGAATGTCATGTGTATAAATAGCACTGCTGAGTACACAATGTTCTGCTACTTGAGGGACAGTAGAGACAAATATCTGACACAACTCGTATGAATAAAATTTAGTAGCCTGAAATATGCACAGTCATTCAAATAAAACTCTTTGCAAATAGAAAGATACCTTGCCACTGTCACTGTTTCAAATCTGTTTCTTCATTTTTTTAATGAAATGGTTGAATTAAGTTATCTGTAGGTTCTCTTTTGATTCTAAATTCTAACTTAAAGATCTTTTTTTAATTGTTGTAATTCTCTCTATATAATAGTAACTGAGACGTCTCTGCCCTCTTCTTCTCATTCTGTCTTCCTCTCTGTATAATTTGTTAAATTACAAGAATGAAATCATGAAAAGGGATTGCTCAATAATCCC
The DNA here is from genome assembly GCF_024166365.1 of Elephas maximus indicus. Classification (NCBI taxonomy): domain Eukaryota; kingdom Metazoa; phylum Chordata; class Mammalia; order Proboscidea; family Elephantidae; genus Elephas; species Elephas maximus. Next base: position 68,035,327 of record NC_064824.1, on the reverse strand, counting down.
ACGGACCTGTATGGTAAGGATGTAGAAACACCCATCCTTAAGCCATATCCAACTCTTAATTTCAAATATAAATACTAAAACAAACCTAACATTTGTGCCTATTTCTGTAGACATGCAATATGGCATTACAAGGCTTAGTTAAATTTTTAAATGACATAAAGTCGGTTTTGTTCAAGAAAATCTGTGTCTGCAGACTCTTCACCTATCATACTATTTTTCTTATCTCTTCATCTTCTTTCTCCTTAATCTAAAACTATTTTAACCTTTATAAAATCACTTATTCCAATTTTTAATCATTTTAAGGAATACATGTAAAATGTTTTAAAAGAATAAAAGTATAATACAAATTTAAAACACTAATATCATTAGTTTTGAAGTAGATGGAGAGAGCATCTCATATTTTCTCTCTAAATAAATCACTCCAAAACTCAATTGACTTGCTTCTTGCTTAGGATACCTAGCCCCCGCTTCAGCCATTTTTCCATGTAGGTCATTGGTCTTAATAAAATAATGTTCCCCATTAAAAAAAAAAAAAAAAGGAAAATAATACAGAAGATCTCAAGAAGAGAATGGCAGAGGAGTTACAGTAATTTTATAGTTTCATTTATCACTTAAATTCAAAAGTATACATATTTTGTTCCTTAAGCTGTAATGACCACCAGTAAAATTTTAGTATTTCCCTTTTGCTTTACGGTCAAAATCAACTTTCTTTAAAATATCTTACAATTTTAAATATAAACTTTCATTCTCTTGATATATAGCAGTAGTCATTAAAATTAAGGAAATCTTTTATTTTAATTACAATCCTAAAGCCCTATTTATTTTCCTGAAACAATAGCCATTTCTGGCTACAGTGGTGTTTTGTTTTCATGTTACAGTTTTTTTCAGATTAGATGGGGGAAAGTCTAACCAATTGTTAGTATGTTATTTAGCTATAATCACCAGTCATTTTTTTGCTAACAAGAGAGTTCGGGCAAAAGAATGGCTATGCCACAACTTAGCTGTAGCAGTTTTAAAACATTTCTACAAATTCACTGGCACTCCCCCAGTTGAGGGGTGGGATCTATGCCCCTCCCACTGAATACAGGCAAATCTTCGCAACTCACTTATAACTAATAAACAAGATGATTTTTATGGTCCCTTTTAGCTCTAGCATTCATAGTTTTTATAACCTTTAAATTGACTCCTTCTATTTCTTGTTTTTGTTCTGTTTTTGCTGTATTACATGATTTTATTTTTAACTCTAGATTTGAAAACAAGTATGTTCAAAACCAAACAGCAAAGGCTCTGCAGTACATACATCAATAAAACATAAATGAACATATTTTGTAAAAATTACCTATGATCACAGTCTTTAAATATAATTTTATCACTAATATCTTTCTATGATTGGCTACACTTTTCCAAATTTTCACCTTAAATATTTGTGTGTGTGTGATTTTTATAAGAAAAAAATACAACCTAATAGAATTTTAAATACATATACCCTGTGACCAAGTAATTCCTCATCTCAGAGTACCTGCAAACCTACACAAAAAGAAATGTAAGCACTGTATCTTGCAATAAAAAATTGAAAATCAAGGAAATGACTGGATAAACTTTGTTTCAGAATGTTATACAGCAGATACAAAGAACACAGCACTGACAAAAATGGATTTGTACAACATATTACAGAGTAAATAAAAGCAAGTCACAAAATAGCATAACATTTTTTATTTACGCACACACACACACTACACACTTCCATAAACATATGGTTATTTAACTGTATTAAAAAGGGTCTTCAAGGACAGCCAAACTATTCTTTGTAGCTACCCAGAAAAGGGGCTAGTAATTTAGGGAGGGTAAAGAACGGATTTTTATGTTACCTGAATTATCCAACAAAAATCACAATATATTCGTACATAGGTAATTCTTTAAGTAAATTTCTAAAAAATAAACTTATTGCTTTTCAATAAATGCTTTAATAAAATATTTCCTCTTAAAAGATTAGGAGAATGTTTGACTCACGAGAGCTCACAAATTTAAATATTTGAATCCATTCTACACTTAAAGCACTGGGATACAAAGCATTTATCAAGTGCCAAATGTGTGCCTTATTATGAAAAGTGCTTTATATACCTTCTCTCATTTAATCCTGACATTAGAATTATTACCATTTTCTTCATGAGGGCACTGAGGTTCAGGAGTTAAATAGCCTGCCAAAAAATATAGGGAAATTTGAACCAAAATTCAAATTCAGGTCTGCCTAGTTCTACCTCAAGCCCTTTCCAGTATACATATTATGCTACCTTGAGGAATATGTGAAGAATTAATTGTATGTTGTTGTTGTTGTTAGGTGCTGTCAAGTTGGTTCTGACTCATATTGATCCTACACACAACGGAACGAAACACTGCCCGGTCCTGCGCCATCCTGACAATCATTGCTATGCTTGAACCCATTGCTGCAGCTACTGTGTCAATCCATCTCATTGAGGGTTTTCCTCTTTTTTCGCTGACCCTCTGTTTTACCAAGCATGATGCCCTTCTCCAGGGACAGACGCCTCCTGATAACATGTCCAACATATGTAAGATGAAGTCTCACCATTCTTGCTTCTAAGGAGCATTCTGGCTGTACTTTTCCGAAACAGGTTTGCTTGTTCTTCTGGCAGTTCATGGTATATTCAATATTCTTCGCCAACACCATAATTCAAAGGCATCAGTTCTTCTTCAGTCCTCCTTATTCATTGTCCAGCTTTTGCATGCATATGAGGTGACTGAATACACCAAGGCTTGGGTCAGGCGCACCTTAGTCCTCAAAGTGCCATGTTTGCTTTTTAACACTTTAAACAGATCTTTTGCAGCAGATTTGCCCAATGCACTGTGTCGTTTGATTTCCTGACTGCTGCTTCCATGGGCGTTGAATGTGAATCCAAGTAAAGTGAAATCCTTGACAGCTTCAATCTTTTCTCCATTTATCATGACGTTGCTTATTGTTCCAGTCGTGAGGATTTTTGTTTTCTTTATGTTGAGGTGTAATCTACACTGAAGGCTGTAGTCTTTGATCTTTATCAGTAAATGCTTTAAGTCCTCTTTACTTTCAGCAAGCAAGATTGTGTCATCTACATATCACAGGTTGTTAATGAGTCTTCCTCCAATTCTGATGTCCTGTTCTCCTTCACATAGTTTAGCTTCTCAGATTTGCTCAGCGTACAGACTGAATAGGTATGGTGAAAGGACACAACCTTGATACATACCTTTCCTGATTTTAAACCACTCAGTATCCCCTTGTTCTGTTTGAACTACTGCCTCTTTGTCTAGGCACAGGTTCCTCATGAGCACAATTGTTTTGGAGTTCCCATTCTTTACAATGTTATCCACAATTTGTTAAGATTCACACAGTTGAATGCCTTTGCACAGTCAATAAAACACAGAAAAACAACTTTTTGGTATTCTCGGATTTCAGCCATCTGACATCAACAATAATATTCCTCATTTGATGTTCTCTTCTGATTCCGGCTTCAATTTCTGGCAGTCCCCTGTCGATGTATTACTGCAACCGCTTTTGAATTATCTTCAGCAAAATATTGTTCGATAATGTCTGCATTGTTAGATCACCTTTCTTTGGAATAGGCAAAAATATGGATCTCCTCTAAAATCTATATGATTCTGTTAAAACTCAACCACAAAAAGACAAACAACCCAATCAAGAAGTGGGCAAAGGATATGAACACACACTTCACTAAAGAAGATATTCAGGCGGCTAACAGACACATGAGAAAATGCTCACGATCATTAGTCATTAAAGAAAAAAAAAATTTTTTTAAATGCAAGTTAAAACCACGATGACATTCCATCTTACTCCAACAAGGCTGGCATTAATCCAAAAAACACAAAATAATAAATGCTGGAGGGGCTGCGGAGAGATTGGAACTCTTATACACTGCTGGTGGGAATGTAAAATGGTATAACCACTTTGGAAATCTATCTGGCGTTTTCTTAAAAAGTTAGAAATAGAACTACCATACAACTCAGAAATCCAACTCCTCGGAATATACCCTAGAGAAATAAGAGCCTTTACACGAACAGATATATGCACACCCATGTTTACTGCAGCACTGTTTACAATAGCAAAAAGATGGAAGCAACCAAGGTGCCCATCAATAGATGAATGGTTAAATAAATTATGGTACATTCACACAATGGAATAGCATCAATAAAGAACAGTGACAAATCTGTGAAACATTTCATAACATGGAGGAACCTGGAAGGCATTATGCTGAGTGAAATTAGTCAGAGGCAAAAGGACAAATACTGTATAAGACCACTATTATAAGTTCTTGAGAAATAGTATAAACTGAGAAGAACACATTCTTTTGCGGTTACGAGAGGGGGCAGGGAGGGAGGGTGGGAGAGGGTTATTTACTGATTAGTTAGTAGATAAGAACTACTTTAGGTGAATGGAAGGACAATACTCAATACAGGGAAGGTCAGCTCAACTGGACTGGGCCAAAAGCAAAGAAGTTTCCGGGATAAACTGAATGCTTTGAAGGTCAGCAGAGCAAGGGCAGGGGTTTCGGGACTATGGCTTAAGGGGACTTCTAAGTCAATTGGCATAATAAACTCTATTATGATAACATTCTGCATCCCACTTAGAAGTGTGGCGTCTGGGGTCTTAAATGCTAACAAGCGGCCATCTAAGATGCATCAATTGGTCTCAACCCATCTGGATCAAAGGAGAATGAAGAACACCAAGGTCACAGGATAACTATGAGCCCAAGAGACAGAAAGGGCCACATGAACTAGAGACTTACATCATCCTGAGACCAGAAGAACTAGATGGTGCCTGGCCACAACTGATGGCTGCCCTGACGGGGAACACAACAGAGAACTTCTGAGGGAGTAGGAGAACAGTGGGATGCAGACCCCAAATTCTCATAAAAAGACCAGACTTAATGGTCTGACTGAGACTAGAAGAATCCCGGCAGTCATGGTCCCCAAACCTTCTGTTGGGCCAGGACAGGAACCATTCCCGAAGACTACTCATCAGACATGGAAGGGACTGGACAATGGGCTGGAATGCTGAAGAGTGAGCTACTCGTATCAGGTGGACACTTGAGACTGTATTGGCATCTCCTGTCTGGAGGGGAGATGGGAGGATAGAGAGGGTTAGAAACTGGCAAAAGGGTCACGAAAGGAGAGACTGGAAGAAGGGAGCAGGCTGACTCATTAAGGGGAGAGTAAATGGGAGTATGTAGTAAGGTGCATATAAGCTTACATGTGACAGACTTGATTTGTAAACTTTCACTTAAAGCACAATAAAAATTATTTAAAAATATATATATATATGGATCTCTTCCAGTCAGGTGACCAGGCAGCTATCTTCCAAATTTCTTGGCATAGACAAGTGAGCACCTCTAGTGCTGCATTTGTTTGTTGAAACATCTTATTTATATTCTGTCAATTCCTGAAGCCTTGTTTTTCACCAATGCCTTCAGTGCAGCTTGGACTTTTTCCTTCAGTACCATCGGTTCTTGATCATATGCTACCTCCCGAAATGGTATGATCTTCATCAATAAGTGTTTCAAGTCCCCCTCACTTTCAGCAAGCAAGGTTGTGTCATCCGCATATCACAAGTTAACGAGTCTTCCTCCAATCCTGATACTGCATTCTTCTGCATACACTCCAGTTTCTTGGATTATTTGCTCAGCATACAGATTGAATAAGTATGGTGAAAGGATACAACCCTGACACACATCTTTCCTGATTGTAAACCACGCAGTATCCCCTTGTTCTGTTTGAACAACTGCCTCTGGTCTATGTACAAGTTCCACAAGAGCACAATTAAGTGTTCTGGATTTAAATTAGGATTTAAGAGTCAAAGTGTCTGAACTATTTTTAAATATACATAAGTTAAATATATGTCACATGCTCTAAAAGAAAGTCAAGCACTGGTCTTCGCAGCAACTGGCACAAGTAGTATATAGTAAGAATAGAGTTCCTGGGTGGTATAAAAGGTTAACGCATCTGGCTGTTAATACAAAGGTTGGTGGTCCCCGCCCACTCAGAGGTGCCTCTAAAGAAAGGCTCAGGGATTTACTTCTGAAAAATCAGCAGGGTTCTACTTTGAAACACATGGGGTCACCATTAATCATCATCAACTCAAAGGCAATTGCTTTTTTAATAAAGATAGGAACTAAAAAACTATTTTAAGATTGTCATCATCAAAAAGTATTTATTTTGATAGTCACACTAAAACATAATCATAATTAAGGAACAAAAGATTTATAAAACATTTTAATTATGGGAGATGGTTGCCCAACATGATTGATATAATTGATTTCACTAAATTGTACACCTGAAAAACGTTGAATTGCCAAGTGTGTTAAATGCATTTTTACAACAATTAAAAACAAAAACATTTTATACACAGAAGCTGCTGAAACAAAGGTTTCAAGAGGAATAAATGAAAAGATAAGGAACAGAAGTCAGAACCTAAGGAGGACAGATTAGAAGCTATGTAATAAACAAAGGGCCGTATTTCAAAATCTCTGACATCCTTTCAGAAATTTCTTTTAGGGAAGAGTCAAACGCCATCCAAAAGGATCTCCTTTTGGCACCCAAGCACAAAATGTGGTATTTCTGTAACGCAATTATACACAGAAACCTAGAGAGTTAAGCTAGTGTTATTCGTTGTCGTCGAGTCAATTCCTACTCATGGTGAGTGACACCATGTGTTACTGAACAGAACCGCGCCATAGGATTTGCTTGGCTGTAACCTTAATGGAGGCAGATCACCAGGCTTTTCCTTCCACAATACTGCTGGGTGGGTTCCAATCACCAACCTTTAGGTTAGCAGTCAAGCATAAACCGTTTGCACCACCTAGAGACCTCTGAAGAGCTTAGGCCAAGACAAAAATGACTGTTCTGTCTTCCCTTAACAAAGGAGGCAGGATTTATGTTGAAGATGAGCTTTCTACATGCCCAGAAATCAAATTCAATTCATAAAAATAAAACAGAATTTTTAGCAAGACTGTCGTATGCATAACGCTAAGTATGTTTAAATAATATAGAAGTTCTAACCTACCATGTACATATAAACATAAAACCACTGACTTTGTAAATCAAGTCAAGATATTTAAATTATTTTAATAAACAGCATTCTGGTGGTGTAGTGGTTAAAGCACCCAGCTGCTAACTGAAAGGGTGGCAGTTCGAACCCACCAGCCATCCCAGGGGAGAAAGACGTGGCAGTCAGCTTCCATACAAGATTTATAGCATTGGAAACACTATGGGACAGTTCTACTCTGTCCTATAGTATGGCTATGGGTCGAAATCAACTCAATGGATAACACCACTAAACCACTTCCTTATGCAATAGTTTTGTTTTGTTTTCAGTTTCCTCTGACAATAGATACTTTACCAAGGAAGTGGTCATATAACCTTCATATTCAACTCCTAGTCCTCCTAGCCTCATAGGCCATTCAGCCTCTCCACAAAATGCCTTTTAAAAAACAAAAAGAGTAGAACAATTTAAAACCACATGCCTATTACCTAGTTACTTCCTTCTTTGGCATATGAAGAGTTAATATTCTTAGCCCTATCATTCCCTTCCCCAGCTTCAAAACAGAATTTTTACTGTTTTAGTTAAAATAATAGAGCTTATACGTTTCTAAAAGTCTATTTTAAATATCAGTAAGTTTTCCTCACTTGCCGTTACAGCAACATTATTCTTAGAAATAAGACTTTAAATTAAAAAAAAAAAAAACTTTTACACTAATAATTTATACCAATTTTCAAAATTTATATGATTTTATTTATTCAACAAACACATATATAGCACTTATAATGTGCCAGGTGCCGCTGCTCTAAGCACTTACATGTATTAACTCATTCCATGGAAATACCAGTCGAGAAATCAAACAATGCATTGCACTGGGCAAATCTGCTGCAAGAGACCTCTCTAAAGTGTTCAAAAGCAAAGATGTCACCTTGAAGACTAAGGTGTGCCTGACCCAAGCCATGGTGTTTTCAGTCGCCTCATATGCATGCAAAAGCTGGACAATGAATAAGGAAGACCAAAGGAGAATTGAAGCCTTTGAATTGTGGTATTGGCGAAGAATACTGAATATACCACGGACTGCCAAAAGAAAGAATAAATCTGTCTTGGAAGAAGCACAGCAAAAATGCTCCTTGGATGCAAGGATGGAAAGACTGTGTCTCACATACTTTGGACATGTTTTCAGGAGGGATCAGTCTCTGGAGAAGGACATTATGCTCAGTGAAGCAGAGGGTCAGCAAAAAAAGAGGATGACCCTCAATCAGATGGATTGACACAGTGGCTGCAACAATGGGCTCAAGCATAGCAACGATTGTCAGGATGCCGCAGGACCGGGCAGTGTTTCATTCTGTTGTGCATAGGGTCACTACGAGTCGGAATCGACTTGACAGCACCTAACAACAACATCCTTATAAAATTCCTATGAAGTAGATACTATTATTATCTTTATTTTACAGAAGAGAAAATTTAGGCATGGAGAAGTTAAGACATCTGTCCAAGGTCACACTGCCCTTTGGTACAGAGGCCAAAATCCAAACACAGGCAGTCTAATTCCAGAATCAAACCCTTAAGCACTCTTGAATAGGAAAATTAATAACAGACATCCTAACTTTAAGGTTTTTCTTAACCATGAAGCTAAGTATTAGCCATAAAAAGCTTCACCCAAACTGCAAAAGCCTGCTGGAAACTGTTTTATAGCAATATAAATTTCTTATTCTCCTAGAAAAATACAGTTATCAACCAATCATCTCCTAATTAAAATCTCAAAAACCCTCTTGGCTGCAGATGCGTAAAAAAAACAAAAACCAAACCTGCTGCCATCGAGTCAATTCTGACTCCTAGTGATCCTATAAGACAGAGTAGAACTGCCTCATAGAGTTTCCAAGGAGCACCTCGTGGATTTGAACTGCTGACCTTTTGGTTAGCAGCCATAGCTCTTAGCCACTACACTACCAAGGTTTCTGCAGGTGGGTAGACGACCAAATTATTAGCAGCCGGGCCAGGAGTAACCTATATCAGTAAAGGGGAAGGCTAGGTTCAATCAATTACATTGATCATCTATATTTCTCCCTCTTCTCTGTACAGAGCCCTGGTGGCTCCATAAAGTGGTTAAGAGTTACAGCTGCTAACCAAAAGGTAGGCAGTTCAAATCCATCAGCTGCTCCTTGGAAACCCTATGGGGCAGTTCTACCCTGCCCTATAGGGTCACTATGGGTCAGAATCGACTTAACGGCAATGGGTTTGGTATTTTTGTTTGTTTCCTTCTCTTTATAAGCCTCATTATACCCAGCATCTTCAAACCATTTGCTTTTTCTGGAATCAAAATGGCTTCCCTATATGCACACAGAATAACTGCTTGAAATAAACCTTATACTCAATCTTCAGTGAGTTTTAATTATTTTTAACAGCAGCATACTAAACTGCATCTCCAATCTAATGAAAGCTATTTTATTTTTTTAAATAATATTTTATTGTTTTAGGTGAAATTTTACACTGCAAATTAGGTTCTCTTTTGACAAATTTTATACAAATTGTTCCGTGACACTGGTGACAATTTTTGTGTGTCAGCATTCTCATTACTTCTGTTCTGTTTGGTCTGTTTCCACCGGTGTAGCTTCCCTTTCCCTCCTTACTGTCTCATCTTTGCTTTGGGTAACCGTTGGCCATTTGGTCTCACACAGTTAATTGTTTAAAAGAGCACATTACTCACAAGGGATACGGTTTATTTTATAAGCCAATCTATTATTTGGCTAAAATGTGACCTGAAGAAATAGCTGCAATTCCAAGTTCAAAAAGTATCCTAAGGTGATAGTCTTGGGGGTTCCTCTAGTCTCTATCAGTCTAGTAGTCTGGCCTTTTTTTTAGGAATCTGAGTTTTGTTCTATATTTTTTCCCCACTCTATCTGGGACCGTCTATTGTGTCCCTGGTCAGAACATCAGTAGTGGTAGTCAGGCACCATCTAGTTCTTCTGTTCTCAGGTATGAGACGTCTGTGGTTCATGTGGGCTATTTGTCCCATAGGCTAGTTTCCTCTCTGAGCCTTTGATTTCCTTCATTCTCTTTTGCTCCACACAAGGAGAGACCAATAGCTGTATCTTTGATGGCCACCCATAAGCTTTTAAGACTGCAATGCTACTCACCAAACTCGGGTTGTAGAACATTATCTTTGTGAACTATGCTATGCCAATTGACTAAGTTGTCCCCAACTATGGTCCCAAGCCTTCTGGCCTAGTAAATCAATCACACAGGTTGTTTGGATACATTTAAGAAGCCTCCATAACTGTGCCCCATAAGCGGTGTGTTATATATATGGATATATAGGCAGCACACACAAATGTGTATATAAATATGCCTGGTGACACTCCTATATATGCAGGTGCATTTACTCACTATCATGGATTGAATTGTGTCCCCCAAAAATGTGTGTCAATTTGGCTAGGCCATGATTCCCAGTATTGTGTGGTTGTCTACCATTTTATGATCTGATGTGATTTTCCTGTGTGTTGTAAATGCTACCTGTATGATGTTAATTAGGCAGGGCTAGAAGACAGTTACATTAATGACGCAGGACTCAATCTACAAGATTAGGTTGTGCCTTAAATTGATCTCTTTTGAGATATAAAAGAGAGAAGCGAGGAGCAGAGAGAAGTGGGGACCTCATACCACTAAGAAACAAGAGTCAGGTGAATAGTGTGGACTTTGGACCCGGGGTCACTGCACTGAGAAGCTCCTCGACCAGGGAAGAGTGATGTCAAGGACCTTCTCCCAGAGCCAACAGAGCAAGAAAGCCTTCCCTAGAAGGCTTCCACATTCAGAATCTCTCCTAGACTGAGAAAATAAATTTCCCTTTGTTAAAGCCATCTACTTCTAGTATTTCTGTTATAGCAGCACTGGATAACTAAGACACTAGCATATGTCTTCCTATACACATACATGCATCCATATCCACCTACATAACCACACACATATTTTTTGGTTGTTTTTACTACTGTTGCAAAATTGTATATGTTATAGCATTTACTGAAATTGTCCCTTTTTCTCATGTACATCTTAGTATCTTTATTTACCTTGGTCAAGTTTTGTTGACTTTACCCATATTTGGCATTGCCTTTCCCATCACCAAAAGTTACAAGTGACTACTATCTAGACAGTGATTCCCCCTACCTCCCTCCCATCTCTAGTAACCATCACAGAACTTTGCTTTCTGTGTGTATATCTATGCTCTACTTTTTATAATAGTGGGACCATATGTCTTTTTCTGATTGACTTATTTCACTCAGCATAATGTCCTCCAGATTCATCCATGTTATGTTTCACAGGCTCCTCATTATTCTTTAGAGTTGTATAGTATCCCATTGTATGTATGTACTACAATTTATCCATTTATCCGTTGATGGGTACCTAGGTTGTTTCCATCTTTTTGCTATTGTGAATAATGCTGCAATGAACAAAGGTGTGCATATGTTTATTCGTGTCACGTTCTTATATCTCTAGGATACCTACCTACGAGTGGGATTGCTGGATCATAAGGTATTTCTATTTCTAGGTTTTGAGGACGCACCATACTGTTTTCCATAGTGTTTTACCATTTTACTATCCCACCGGCAATGTACAAGAGTTCCAATCCCTCCACAACCTCGCCAGCATTGTTTTCTTTTTTTTTTTGTTCAGTGCTATTTTTGCAGGGATAGGATGGTAGCTCGTTATAGTTTTGATTTGCATCTCTCTAACAGCTAATAGGAGCTCTGACGGCATAGTGGTTAAGAGCTCGGCTGCTAACCGAAAGGTTGGCAGTTTGAATACACCAGCCACTCCTTGGAAACCCTATGGGGCACTTTTACTCTGTCCTATAGGGTCTCTGTGAATTGGAACCAACTCAATGGCAATGGGTTTGGTTTGCTTAATGGCTAATGATCATGCATCTTTTCACGTATTTGTTGTCCTCTTTGGTGAAGTGTCTGTTCATGTCCTTTGCCCATTTTCTGATTGGATTGTTCGTCTTTTGCTGAGTCGTTAAAGTTTTCTATATATTTTAGAGACTATCCCCTTGTCAGACATGTTGTTGCCAAAGATTTTTTCCTAGTCTGTAGGTTCTCCTTTTACTCTCTTTTGATGAATAAAGTCTTCAGTTGAGCACAAATATTTAATTTTTAGGAAGTCCTAATTATCTAATTTATCTCCCGTCATTCATGCATTTTTAGTTTTGTTTGATAGACTATTTATAACAAAAATTAGGTCCCCTAGTTTTGACCCTGTTATATCTTCCAGGAACTTTATAGTTTTGGATTTAACATTTAGGTCTTTGATCCATTTTCAGTTAGGCTTAGTGCCTGGTGTTGATCCTGATTGATTTTTCTTCATATGGATACCCAGCTTTGCCAGCACCATTTGTTAAAGACACTGTTTCTTCCCCATTGAGTGGACTTCGACCCTTTGTCGAAGATCAGCTGCCCACAGATGGATGGATTTACTTCTGAGTTCTCAGTTCTATTCCATTTGGTCTACGTGTCTGTCATTGAACCAGTACCAGGCTGTTTGACTACCGTGGCTGTACAGTAAGTTTTGAGATCGGGGAGTGTGAGGCCTCCTACTTTGCTGATAAAAGCTCTTTTAAATAATTTGTTCAAAATGAGATTACACAAAATAAAGCTATGTTACATTTTTAGAAGGCTTTTCAGGGGGCAAAAATATTACTACAAAGTTTAAATTTTAAGCCATTAAATTAATTACAAGGCTTCCACAACAGAAATCATTCTTTCAAAAGGAGAATGTTTGACTTAGTTCCATACTGTGCTATCATATTAAAATGAATTTTCAAAGAAAAAAAAGATGTATATGTTTAAATGTAGCACAATTTTATTTAAAAATTTTCAATCATTAAATGTATAATTAGAATTATAAAATTTAAATTTTATAAATATCAAGATAATAAATGTCAGTAACAAAGCAATTTTTCTCTTAAAAATTATATACCAGTAAAATACACGTTATAAAGAGTATATTAAAAATATTTATCATAAAATTGAAAGTTCAAATTGATAGTCTGTTTACCAGTACACTGCTTTTTTTAATAATCCTTAACATATAAGGTATAACTTTATTATGAGATTGGATGAGCAGTTACACCTCATATTCTTTCAATAATTCATTCTAGAGTAAGCGAAATTTTTTAAACAACTTCATCACACCTATGACAATTCTTTGGATAAATTTGAGAATATCCTCCTAGAAGAAAAACCAACAGAAATAACATTTTTAAAATCTGAAAAGATAAATCAATTGTAAAGGAGAAGTAGGCATCTAGTTTTAGTGCTTGCTACGTAACTGTGTGATTTTTGATGAAGTTATTCCACTCTGGGCTTCTGTTTCCTTGTCTTAAAATGAAGAGCTTAAACTAGGTAATATCCACAAATCTGCATAGTTCTAAAACCTTTAAAATTCTATTTTCAAAAAGTTTTTAAACTTTAAACCAACAACACACAAGCTCCAGAGGATAAGCTAGATAACTGGTATCTTCTAAAAATTAAACACTTATGCTGGTCAAAAGACTTCATCAAAAGAGTAAAAAGAGAACCTACAGACCGGGAAAAAATTTTTGGCTATTACAAATCAGACAAAGGTCTAATCTCTAAAATCTACAAGAAAATTCAACACCTCTACAACTAAAAGACAAATAACCCAATCAAAAAATGGGCAAAAGAAACGAACGGACACTTCACCAAAGAAGACATTCAAGCACCACACAGACACATGAGGAAATGCTCACAATTTCTAGCCATTAGAGAAATGCAAACGAAAACCACAATGAGATAGCATCTGACCCCAGCATTACTGGCATGAATCAATAAAACAGGAAATAATAAATGATGGAAGGGCTACAAGGAGATAGGAACTCTTACGCACTGCTGGTGGGAACGCGAAATGATACAACCATTTTGGAAAATTATATGGTACTTCCTTAAAAAAAAAAAGCTAGAAATAGAAATACCATATGATCCAGCAATCCCACTCCTAGGAATATATCTTAGAGAAATAAGAGTCGTCACATGGACAGACATACACACACCCATGTTCACTGCAGCCTTTTTCACAATAGCAAAAAGATGGAAACAACCCAGACGCCCATCAACAGATGAATGGGTAAACACAATGGAGTATTATGCAACGATAAGGAACAACGATGCATCTATGAAGCATCTCCTAACATGGATGAATCTGGAGGGCATTATGCTGAGGAAAATAAGTCAATCACAAAAGGATAAATATTGTATAAGACCACTACTGTAAATGCTCATGAAAAGGTTTACTTACAAAAAGAAACAATCTTTGATGGTTACGAGGCTGGTGAGGGTTGGGGATGGAAAAACACTTTATAGACAATAGTTAAGTGGAAACTTAGGTGAAGAGTAAGACAGTACACAAAACAAGCCAGCATAACCTGTACAAAGCAAGGTCACGGAAGCTCCATAGACATATCCAAACTCCCTGAGGGATCGAATTGCTGGGCTGAGGGCTGTGGGGATCATGATCTTGGGAAATATCTGCTCAATTGGCATAACACAGTTCATAAAGCATATGTTCTACATTCAACTTTGGTGAGTAGCGTCTGGGGTCTTAAAAGCCTGTGAGCAGCCATCTAAGATACTGCACTGGTCTCAACCCTTTGGGGGCAAGGAAGACTGAAGAAAACTAAAGATACAAGGGAAAGATTAGTCCAAAGGACTAATGGACCACATCAACCACGACCTCGGCCAGACTGAGTCCAGAACAATGAGACAAAGCCCAGCTACCAGCACTGACTGCTCTAACAGAGATTACAATAGAGGGCCCCGGACAGAGCTGGAGAAAAATGTAGAACAAAATTCTAACTTAAAAACAGAGACCAGACTTGCTGGCCTGACAGACACTGGAGAAACCCTGAGAGTACGGACCCCAGACACCCTTTCAGCTCAGTAATGAGGTCACTCCTGAGGTTCACACTTCAGCCAAAGATTGAAGAGGCCCATGGAACAAAACAAGACTAACGGGGTGCACCAGCCCTGGGACAGGGACTGGAAGGCAGGAGGGAACAGGAAAGCTGGTAATAGGGAACCCACGGTTGAGAAGGGAGAGTGTTGACATGTTGTGGGGTTGTTAACGAACGTCATACAACAATGCGCGTACTAGCTGTTTGATGAGAGGCTAGTTTGTTCTATAAACCTTTATCTAAAGTACAATTTAAAAAAAAAGTTTTTAAACTTTAAATCTCACCTCATCTGAAGAATCTACTTGTCCCAAGGTTCCTGTTGCACCCGCAAAACCTTTTGGAGAGGAAAAAAAAGTTGCCCTTCAGAGTTGCTATATATTCCTTTACTTTACAATTATTTTGAAACAAAATATCAAGACAACAAAATACAAATATCAGAAAGCTAAGTTTTGATTTGTTAGGGCACCTCGCTCAAAAGCTATCTTGGCAGAGTTCACATCTTGAATAAATTTAGACGTAATAGGCTTTACTTCAACAGAAAATTTCCAGTGAATATCCAGATTTAATAACTACAAATGGTATTTCAGAAGGATCTTTTTTTTTTTTTTTAGTTTTAAACCATGGTTACTAAAATAATGACTGAGTCAAGTTTTGGGCTACTCTTGAATAGTAATTGCCATATTTTTCATAAGTTGGAACAACAACCTTAATAAACTAAACAAATTCCAATTAAGAAAAATACACTCTCTTCTTTGGCTGATTTATTCTTTCTTATCTCTAAACTATCATACTTTACTACTCTCCTTACATGAATGACACAGCTTTAGTTCAAAATAAATGTTCTTCAATAATGAACAAACTTTGAGGGTTGGTTTTAACATAGAAAAGTTACTATTGTTCAAGTTAAATATTTGGACAAACCTTGAACTGCCAGAGTGCTAGTGCCAGCAGATGGCTCCTGCATACCATATATAAGCTTATCCTCAGGATATGTAAGTCCAGAGCTCTTCAAAGCTATAAGATACTTTTCATGACTTTTCTTTGCACAAGTATTTTCACCAAGACCTAGTATTTAAAACAAATTTAAAATCAGAAAAAAAATCATTCCATTCAAAATCTAAATACAAGCATATTCTCATTAGCTAATATATACAAACATAAGTATAGCTAATTTATACATGAGGGCAGTGGTGGTTCAGTGGTAGAATTCTCGCCTTCCATGTCAGAAGCTTGGGTTCGATTTCTAGCCAATACACCTCAGGCACAGCCACCACCAGTCTGTCACTGGAGGCTTGAGTGTTGTTACGATGCTGAACAGGTTTCAGCAGAGCTTCCAGACTTAGATAGACTAAGAAAAAAGGCCCAATGATTTACTCAAGAAAATCAATGAAAACCCTATGGATCACAACAGTCTGATCCTTAATCAATCACATGGATGATGCAGGACTAGGTAGCACTTCATTTCATTCTGCTTACATCCGGTTGCCATAAATCAGGGGCCAACTCAATGGCAGCTAACACCAGCAATTTATACATACCTAAAATAGCTACAAACAGAAGGGGAAGTCCAGAAAGGATTACGTAAAATAACTTCAGATAACATTTTTGTGCTTATGTTTGGCAATAACTGTCTCAGAATGTACAGCATGTTTACAACAAATACAGGCAGTTCTGACTTAGGACATTTTTAAGTTATGATAAACCACTTACAACTGCCTTTTTTTTTGGTATATCGTATTGTTAGTAACATGTTCTACACACAATGCCGCAGAGTGTAATTTGCTGATGTTATCATTCTCAGATGTTTACTCGCAGATGTTCAATGTTATGACTTACTGTTCAAAACACTGCCTTATAGCAGGCAATAATGAAAACTAAAAAAAAAAAAAAGAGGTATAGGACGTATATCAGAACCGACTTATGACGGAGTCATCAGAACGGAACCCCGTCATAAGTCAAGGACCACTTGCGGTGAAGTTTACTATACAACTGAGTATCTAAAATATGTCAGGGACTATATGTGAGGCACAGGGCTGTAAAGATTAATAAGGCATGATCCCAGTCTTCAAGGAACTTAAAATTTACTGGTACAGAAAGTCAGACAGGTAATATGCTAGATGACAACTATGCAGCTGACTTCATTTGATTTGACCATCTGCGCTCTTGAAATACCAAGCAGCCAGACTTGGCAAAAGCAGAGCACTTAGGAGAGGTGTCCAGAAGGAAATAATGCCTGAGTGGAATTTTCAAAAATAAGTAAGAGTTAACGCAGTGCAGATAGTCACCAAAATTGTTTGTTAGGTCTTCTAAAAACAGCATGAGTAAAGGCTCAAAAAATCTAAACCTTTAAAAGTATAACTCTTCTTTAATGGCAATTTTTAAGATCTTAGTTAGGAAAGCCATCGCGTTGACTCTGACGCATACTGACACTATAGGACAGAGTACAACTGCTTCACAGGGTTTCCAAGGAGTTGCTGGTGGATTAGAACTGCCGAACAAAAGGTCTTAGCCACGGAGTCACCAGGGTTCCAAGTTAGGAAAAGGTCACTTAAAGTTTCAAATATTAATAAAATATATTTGTATATTAATAAAATAAAATATTCAAATAAAAGTTATGAGATTAATTTTAACTCCTGTTTTACCAAGATTTTTATTATCACACTTAATTAAAAGTATAATTTCTATAGAAGTATCACTTAAGAAATTTATTTCAAAAAATATTCAAAAGCTGAGGTTCTACAATTAAACAATCACAGAACTTTCATTTTAGAATTTCAGTTTAGTAATTTTTGTGATTTTTTCCTTTGTTTTTTAGTAAATTATGAAGGACAGAATTAACAGTGAAAGAAAAGTAGATTGATATTTGGGAGTTCTTTGGAAGAAAAGAATTATTCTCTGAGAGCTGAATTACCACAGCATTTGCCATCTCTTAAATAGGTTACGTATCTTAAATTAAGGTCTCACTCTCTCTCATTCTACAAATACGTAAGTTTTCTTCTTTAGTATTTGCTGATCTTTTCTGTCTTTTCATTTCAACCACACTAACCTTTTAGTCCCTGAAAAAAGTAAGCTGATTCTTACCCATTAATAATCTCACAAATTAGTCTCTCTACCTGGAATCTATGAGTTGCCTATGTGTGATTTTTTTCTTTTTAATCCTGTTTGGAATTCATTAAGTTCCATGAATCTGTAAGTCAAAGTTTTTCATTCAGTTTGGACATTTTAGTCATTATTTCTTCAAATTTTTTTTTTCTGCCTCATTCCCATTCTCTTTTCCTCCTGGGACACCAATTACATGTATGTTAGATCATCCAATACTATCTAATAGGTCCCTGAGGCTCTGTTGTGCTTTCTTCATTCATGTTTCTCTGTTCTCTAGATTCGATAATCTGTTTATCTGTCTTCAAATTCACTAACTCTTCTACCATCTCCAATCTGTCCTAAGCCAATCCAGTGAATTTTACAATAACTTCAGTTCTAGAATTTCCTTTTGGTTCTTTCTTATTGTTTACATTTCTTTGCTAAGATTCCCTATCTTGTGATGCATTAACACTGCATTTTCTTTAATTCTTTGAGCATATTTTCCTTTATATATTTGAATATCTTTATAATAGTTGCTTTAATGTCTTTTTCTGGGGCACCTCAAGGTTGATTTCTTTTGACTATTCTTTTTCTAGACTATACAGTACAATTTTTTGTTTCCTTGCATGTCTAGTAATTTTTATTGTATAATTAAACCCATTGCCATCAAGTTGATTTCAACTCATAGCAACCCTATAGGACAGAGTAGAACTGCCCCATAGGGTTTCCACAGAGTATCTGGTGGGTTCAAACTGCCAACCTTCTGATTAGCAACCATAGCTCTTAACCACACCACCAGGGTTTCCTTATTGTACTTTAGACATTCTAATGACATGTTATACAAGATGCTGGATTCTGTTATCTTCCTCTGAAGAGTACTGATTTTTGTCCTAAAGGCAGCTCGATTATACGATGATCACCTAGAACTCATGAAGGCTTGGTTTTAAACTTTGTTAATGGCAGATATGTGGAAAACCTAAGGTGTCCGCAAGGCCCTCTAAATTTTGGGAATCATCTCCAAACTCTGTCTCCTTTGCAGACATTGTCAGGGCTTTACACTTAATTTGGAATAGACCTTACTCTAGGGCTTGGGCATTATTCCTAAGGTTTGGCATCCTGGTGTCTCAGGATGTCTGAGGTATTAACAAAGTCCCTCCAGGGTGGCTGGGCTGAAACACTAATGTCCCCAGTACCACTTGACCTCTAATCTCTGTTCAGCTTTCAGCCCTGTAGTAGTCACTTTCTAGTAAGCCTCAGGTAGTCTCATCCTATCCATGTGTTCTCAGGCAGAAACTTTCAGGAGACACCCACACATCTGCCTTACCACCTATCTGGTTTACTGCCCCATAGATTCTATAGATTCCAACTGCCTCAGCTGATCCAAACTCTGATATCTGCCTCCTCAGCTCAGTGAGACCACCATAGCTGTGCTTAGATGCCATCTTGCTACATTATAGTCAGGAAGTTCTCCCCAGAGAGCCAGAGCAATCATGGGCCTCATCTTAATGCTTTTCCCTTCTCTCAAGGTACAACGGCTAAAAACATGTCTCACATTCTGTCCAGTTTTATGTTGTTTACAACAGAAGGCCTAGTCCAGTAACCAAAAGTAGAAGAAACCCTCCTC
Organism: Elephas maximus indicus; assembly: GCF_024166365.1. Lineage (NCBI taxonomy): Eukaryota > Metazoa > Chordata > Mammalia > Proboscidea > Elephantidae > Elephas > Elephas maximus. The sequence continues at coordinate 68,015,617 of NC_064824.1, read as the reverse complement.
CCCCGACTGGAATCTAACTCTATTCCATTATCACCCAACTCCCCTCACCCTCTACTTAAATGACTTTCACTCAACCTTTAGGTTTTCCTTAAATATCACTTCCTCAGCAAAGCTTCTGCACCATTCCCTACCAGTGAAATTAGGTCTCCATTTCTTAACCACTTGTCCTACCTTTTCATCATATTCACTATAAATTATAATTACACAATCTTTGCCTTGGGGTTTTATTAATGTCATCTCATTCACAAGACCATATGCTTGTAAGAACAGGGAAAGGAGTACCTGGCTTACTGCTAACCTTCTCCACCTCACCTAACAGTGCTTAACCCAGAGCAAAGCACATATAAGTGCTTAGTAAGTACTTATTAAAGAAATAAATGTATCATATAAGATTATCTCTAAATAATACATGTGAAAATTTCACCAACCTAAAAAAATATGCTAAAATTTCAATTTTCAAAACACGTTGCTCATGGCCCAGGAAATATTTAAAATTACTTATAACAAGATTTTTAAATAACTGATATATTTATTTTCCTATAAATTAAGCCAACTAAAGGTGTAAAAACTATGTTGTATAGCAGTATACCATGTATACACACATTCAACAATTCCAAGTTTTATAACTTCAACTCTGTATTACTGTAAAACAACCCAAAAGTTTAGAACCAAAAATGAAGATCTAGAAGTAGTTGTTGTTATTGTTCACAGGAAGGGAAGTACAATGTAATTATGAATATGTTACACCAGATGCCAGAAGACTGGGTTCTAGTTGCAACCCCAACATATATTGGTTGTGAGGTCTTGAACAGGTCATTTATTTTTTCTGGGGCTCAGCTTCCTCATCCATAAAATAAGAAGTTCTTTGAATACCTTCGAGCTATAGCATTCTATGAAAAGTCTGTATTTTAAGTTCTCAAATATATAATTTCTTATGATTATAGTTAAATAAGTAAATTATAATAACTTTCTTCTACTATTTTACTCACCAGAAGTCAGATCTTTGTAGCTTTGTTGGTTTGTCAAAACCTGAGTAAGAACAGACCTCATTGCTCCTCCCATTTTAGTGAGGTCTTCTAAAAAGGAAATTTGAGGTTCCAAAAGCTGAAGGACTTTGTTAAGGTCTTTTTCTGATGGTACATCAGCTGCTAAAAAAACAATTAAGGGTAACTTTCTTTAAAAGAGTTTGCTAAAAATAACAATTATTATTCTTTTTAAACTACAGGGGCCTAGATGATGGTAATTTACAATAAAAAAAAATCAATACAAGAACTGTTTAGAAAGTTGGCATCAGAACAGCACCCAATCTAGGGCAAACTTGCTCAGGAACTCAGTCCTCTGAGAAAAGGCAAACAGGGAAAAGAGATGATGACCCCTAAGATATTCAGCACTTAATTTGTATAAGAAGCAGTAGGGCTGAAGGCTCAAAACTTCCAGATATATAAACATAATCAGAGCTAATTTCAAAATAAGATCGTACTTAAGAAAAAGTTAAGATCACCCCCTAGAATAAAACAAGATAGAACTCAAGTATACCAAGAGTAGTATATTAGGACAAAATTATTTCAGCTTTAAATTTAAACCTGTGTAGCAAATAACCCACTCCTTACCATATTCAAAAAATATGGACTCATGTTAGCTGAAGGCCAAAGCAACTAAAATAAAAGATAACTGTTTTCATAAAAATGGATATTTTTACTAAAAGAAAAAATTTCAGCCAAGATGTATCTAGTAGAACTGGTGGGAGAGATAAGAAACTTGGACAGCAATTGAGAAAGCATGTTAGAGATGAAAAGAAAAAGATGTTTAGAGAAACTGAGGACTAAAAAGAAGTGAATAGAAAGATTTAGAGTTTAGCCATAATTGGTTAAAAAAAAAGAATATATATAAGGGAGATAAAAGGGGACCTGTGTGCCCAGGTGAGGGGATAGCAAGTTCATTCAACATTTACTCGGCATCCACTACATTATCAGCACTGAGGCAAAAGTAAATAAGACATAGTTCCTACCCTCAAAGAACTCACAACCTAGTTCAAAGATAATCTGTGGATGGAATTCTAGATAACTTTGAGTCCTGGGATCCAAACCAAAAAAAAAAATTTACTTTCTCAGGGGAAAGTTACTTCTGTGTATTATTCACTTTTGTATTCTCTCTAATGTCTTATATAGTAACTAGTATAAAATAGGTATATTTAATGCCTGTTCTATGTTTCCAAGACCTCTGACACTAGTGTGTGAATTATAGGGTGAACTGAGAAACGGAATTCAAGACAACTGTCAATCCATGAAATTTCTGAAATTCCATTACCCTGGATTCGATGATTGGAAGTCTTTAATTTTAAACAGCTATCTCTATGCAAATAGTGCAGTATTTTTTTACACAGAGAGAAGAAAATAATGCTGAGCATGAGTGGTAATATAAAGAGAAATAAAGAGGAAATAAAGCTCATCTGTAGACCAAAAAAAAGTGCTTCCATTCATTCCTTCACGTCTCCAAGTAACAGTCACAAAGAATTATCAAAGCTATGTATTTATGCCATGTACGTTTTATAACTGCTAAATGTCACCAAAGGAAAAACATAACGCTTTTTTGCACGCTTTGACTGAACTAATGGTAAATTTTAAGGTTCTCATAATAAATGATTTCTAATTATTGCTTTTTTCAAATAGGATATCTGTACTTCATTTGATTTTAAAATTGATTTAAAAAAAATGCAAATTCCTAAAAAGTGTGTTAACTAGTTCATAAGAAATAATGTGGAAGGCAATTTCAATAGCCTAGCTGGTATTTTTTTCCATCATTCCAAGGAAATAGTAGTTTGGGACTAGATCAAATTAATGTTTCTTTCTATATTTTACATTATATACTCCTAAAGGAGTAAAAGTACTTAACAAAGGACTGTATATTTTGCTTAAAATGTAGAAATAAGGAAGTATAGTGGTTTGCTTACAATAAAGACAAAAAGATACTTTTAGAAATGATGAAGATGCTATATATTTCCTCACACTTTAAGGATGAGGGTAGATAAAAGATAAAAATATGTGCCATATTTTAAAAATAAATTTATAAGATTATAGAACTAAATAATTTAAATATCTAAAAAGAACGCAAAAAAGTAATCCCATATATGATAGAAGTGCAAGAATCATTAGAAAAGTAATAGACATTATAAAAAGTTAATAAATGTGTTCTGTACCACTAATGGGTATCTGTAATTCACAATGCCAGCCTGAGAACTTTAATAGGTGATACCTAAATTCACATATTCAACTAAAGTATATTAATCAAGACTGCAACTATATCTTAAAGGGTAATACCTGTAATTTGAACTTTTTTTTTTGTCTTTTTAATACCAACATAATGCTTACACCAATACATTCTGTCAGTCATATTAGAGTGAGCAATCTAACCCTCTCGTAAGTTTAATAAGTTGCTATGTGTGTGGGGGGGTAATTGCTGTTGTTAGATTCTGTCAAATCAATTCCAACTCACAGTGACCTCAGGTGACAGAGTAGAACTGCCCCATAGGGTTTTCTAGGCTGTAACCTTTAAAGGAGCAGATCACTGGGTCTTTCTCCCACAGGACCGCTGCACGGGTTTGAACCACCAACCTTTCAGTTAGCAGCCGAGAGCTTAACTGTTGTGCCACCAAGGCTCTTTATTAAATATATAGAGGGAACAAAGATATGTTCAAACCTCTACCAATAATAATAATAAAGACTGATGAAATGTAATTTATCTTCTATAAAAAAATCTAAGTTAAATTTGAATATTTCCAAGACTTCTTAATTCTGCTCTATCATATGATGTCAAATAAAGTAATTTTAATTTCATAGAATGATTATTTCTTCATCTACAAAAGGCCAAATAAGTCTAATCAAAAACATCTAAGACCCTAGGACCAGAAAGCACCAGACTATACCTACCATAAGGTATTTGTGCCATTATATAATTGATTTTTTAGTGTTTTCATGCAGTCTCTGTATTTTATAGTCTTCTCATTAAAAATATTAAGCAAAATGTGATATCTGAAAGAATTAACTTTGTTATTAATACTAAAACTGTGTTAATTGGGAACTTAAAGAGAGTACTAACAAGGAGTAGATTAAAACATACCTGGTTCATTATAGCCTTCTCTTAAGTACTGAATAAGACAAAAAATAAATCTTGGAAGTACAAATTCAGACATCATCAGTAAATCTTTGGGGACACAGGGAATATTTGAACTTGATTTAATTTGATGCCTTTTGCAAAACCTGTAATATGAAAAAGAAAAAAAAATTAACAGTAATGTCTAACCTACCAAGAATATATTACTTCTATTCATAATACTCATAAACAGAATGAAGGCCAATATCAAAGCCGATAAATTGTTCCTTTCTGATTTTTAAGGCACCAAGTTAAAAGAACATAGTTATAATTGGTCTTTAAATAAAAAATGGCACTGATGAAGTTTTTTCATAATAAAAGACCATACCAGTTAGGTTCCAACTAGAATACGAAAAGAAATTTCATTACAGAATGTGTATTTTTTTTAACTGCCAATTATTACTTTTAAGTACTTGCTTTACTATTTTCTAACCTTTATAAACTATTAAATATAAACTTATCAATTACCAACAACTTGCATTTTCCAGTCTTAAACTCAACTATTCCTTACTTATCGCATCAGTGAATAAATAAGTGATTTTAAAAAATGTTTATTTTAAAAATTTATTCTCAAGTGTATGTTGCTTCTAATCTTGCTTACACCTATTTTAAAGTATAATTGGTATACCTGAGCAAAAATGAAGTAAACTACTCTACAGTCACAATCCAAATAATGACTACTATGTTATTTTGTGGCCAAACACAAAATAACCAAACAAATTCTATAAAATTTCAAATAACAAACTTATTGGAAGGGTGCAAAACAACTTTAGCTAAAAAAAAAAAAGTTTTAAATAAATAAAGAGAAATTACATTCTCAACTGGAAACATTTAATTTTATTAAAAAATACACAGGGGTCAGTTCTCCCTCAAACTTAATGCCATTAGATTTAAATCCCAATGGAATTAACCCATAAATCAATTCCTAAGTTCAAATGGAAGAGAATATGTGTGAAAAAATTAATAAAACTTGAAAAAAGTGATTAATGGTGAACTTGACCTTAAAACATAGTACAAAGCTACTGTAATTAAAACTCTGTGATAAACTGATATCAATAGACCACAACAGAGTCTAGAAACAGGCTATGTAAATTTGCGAATTTAATATATGATAAATGTGGCATCTTAATTAAACGTGGTGGGGAGGAGAAAACTTCCAATAAATTGCTTTCGGACAACTGATTATCTAAATGCAGGAAGTAAAATTTGATTTATCATACATCATACTCAAAATATATTCCACATAGATCAACAGTCAAATGTGGGAAAGTACAAGAAAAAAACTATTTCCCTACATTATGTTGGGGCATGGAAGGCTTACTAAATATGACTTAAAACCAAAAAGCCATAAAAGTAAAAAATAAATTGACCACAATGCAGAAGACAGTGACATATGTAAAACAAATGAAAGATTAATGTTTACAGATCTATGAACTCATAAATGGATAAGGGGAAAAAACAATTCAATAGAAAAATCAACCGATATTCACAGGAAAACATTTCACAAAAGGAGTACTGAATAGCCAATAAAGATATGAGAAGATACTCAAGTTCTCTAATAATCAAAACAGTGAATTTTATCAAAACAAAAAATGAAGAGCTATAAAATGACCATTTTACAATATCTACTGAAATAACTGACCCATGAAATGATCATCACTAGATAAAGTCGTTAGAGGGCAGTTTGAGGGAAAATTTTCCACTTAGAGATGAAACTGCTACATCCTTATAAATTTTAGCATCACCAGTAGCGAAAAAAACAGACACTGTGATGCATGTAAAGCATACAACACCATTTATGAAGTGTTCTTACCAAAAAAAGGTTGAACTTGAATCACAACAAGCCATTAGTGCTAACTTCCGTTTACAGAAAAAGTTACAAATGATACCACAAGGAAACAGACAAATTGTGGTGTGGGACATTATACAGGACAATTGACAGTTTCGGCAACTAGTCTGTGGTAGAGGGGAAAAGGAGGCAAGGGACCACTCTAAATTAAAAGAGACTTCAAATGAAAGGCAAATGATGTGTTACATACATATTTACCACAATTTTTTTTTTTAAAAGGCTTGAGAGACCCAATAACCACTTGTAATGTGTAAACCAGTTCTAACAAACCAAACCACCCACTGCTGTTGAGTCCATCCTGAATCACTGATACCCTATGGGACAGGCTGCTCCATCTTCCTCCCACAGAGCAGCTGGTGGGTTCAAACCACTGGCCTTTTGGTTTGTAGCTGAGCGCTTTAACCACTGCGCCACCAGGGCTCCTTAATTCCAACAAACTTTTAAGAAAAAGCATTTTTAGATAATTGGAAAAATTTGATTACGAGCTGCATACTAGTTTACTACAGTTAATTTTATTAAGTATGATGATGGCATTGCGGTTATGTAAGAAAATATACAAAAATATTTGATGATATTAAGGAATTATTCTGTGCAGATGTGACAATAACAGCATTGCGATTATCAATGAAAAGGGAGTCCTTGTCTTTTAAGCGTAAAAAAAATTATCTACTGAAATATTTATAGACAAAATGCTTCAAAATAATCTGGTGGGGTAGAGGGGAGTAAGTAGGAGTATATCAAAACCAGCTATGAATTCTTACTGTTGAAGCCGGGAGACAGTTACATGGGGTTTCATTATGTTATGTTTGGAACCTTCTGCACGAAGAAAGCTAAAAATTAAAAAAAGATAGAAAATACACATATATTCTTAAAGATGCTTACTGAAGCATGACAAGGTGAAATGACTGATGTCTGGGAGTCACTTTAAAATACTTCAGCATAAGGTAAAAAGGATAAATGAAGCAAATGTGGCAAGAATTTTGATAGATGTTGAGTCTAGGTGATAGGTATATGAAGGTTCAATGTTTTGTTGTGCTTACCAGTGTATATATTAGAAAATTTTCTTAACATAAAAATGCCTTTTCTACCTTACAGATTACCAAAGATTCACTTTACTAATTCATTATTGAGAAAAATGTTCAGAAATGTTCACTATCACACACGGGAATATAGACAGGCCCAGTTTTTGGTGACACCTTGGCAATATCTATTAAAACGTTACATGTTCATATTCCTAGCCTAGCATTTCTATTTCTAGTAATTTACAATTCAGAAATACTCCTAAATATGCACAATAAATTTATGTACAAAAAGAGATGTTCATTGTATCAGTTTGCAATGTAAAAGAAACAACTCATGTGCTCATTAACAGAAGAAAGGTTAACCAAATTATGGTAGCTCTATAAAATGAAGTACTTTACATTTGTTAAAAGGATAGAACAACAAGTTTTGAAGTAGAATCATACCAAAGATAAATGAGAAAAATTATGTAATAGTACAAATATTATAATGTTTTATAAGTAAAATTTTGGAGAAGGAAGAGAAAGGTAATGTTAATATATTCATATTCAAGAAAAAATTAGAGAAATGTAGACCAAATTTGGCAGAAATTAACTAGGGGTGGGATATGCTGAACATTTACTTTCTAATTTTTTATTTTCACATAACAAATACATATATAAGTTTTATACTCAAAAGGAAAATATTTAAGCCAAAACAAACAATAAAAAGTTATGCAACACATTTGGTTTGAGTTCCATGATTTAAAGCATTAATTCTTAACCTCTTAACCTTTTTTTGGGTCATGGACCCCTTGGAGAATCTAATGAAAGTCAGGCTCTCTCTTAAGGAAAAAATATCCACACACATAAAAATACAACATTCAGAGTATTTACCACAGTGCTGAAGTGTATCCAAATGTTAGGCCAGTAGATTACAATGTACAGATATGATTTCTACACCCAAGGCAGGGACTGAGCAGCCTCCTTGGTTGCCTCTCTTTCCCATCCAAATATCATTTTCCGCATCTACCAATTTATGAAAAAGTATGAAAGCACTACATCTAAAGGTCCAAACTTTGATTTAAAGGGAAATATGAATTTAAGAACTTGCTCTCATAGGCTAAACTTTTCTACTGAGCAGGTAGGCAGAAGTAGAGGAAAGAGAGAAACAAGCAAATAAATGTGAAAATATCTGATAGTAATAAGCTCTATAAAGAAAAATTTAACAGGATGATGTATAGAGTATGCCCCATTAGACTCCATTAGATTGGGGTTGTCAGAGAAGGCCTTCCTGAAGAGGTGATTATTTTGGCTACAGCCCAAACAACAGGAAGTAGCTAGACATGCAAAGTTCTGTAAGTAGAGCATATGGGGAGCTAGAGAAATGAAGGAAGGAAAGAAAGGGAAAGGGAGGGAGGAAGGAAAGGAAAAGGGAGAGGGGATTCTGATAACGTTTGCAAATTACTGAGATTTGGTAAGGATTAGGAGGGGAAGGAGACACATATTCAACTTAGTCACATATTTCACGAATTAGAAAACCATTTGAGAAAATAAATTCCCCTATAAATTAGCCTTTGGTGAGTACATCTCATTCCCAGTTTAGCATAAATTGCACATACATGCTTCACTTTGCATATAATTTTAGGTAATACACAGAGGTTTCCCGAAGATTCATATACCCCAGATTAAAAAACCCTGATATAGTTCATCTCCTTCATTTTATAGACAGGGAAATCTCAGAAACATTAAATGACATCCCTAGTAAAACTGTCAAAAGGTTCCTGGAAATCACAAAAGACATACCATAAAGATACATGGTATCTACCTAAACTAATTCATATTTACAATGTGATCCCAGTTAAAAAAAATCAATAAGGAATAAACAAGTTGATTCTAAAGTTCATATGGAAACAGAATTGCTAAGAAAATTCTGAAAAATAGCAATGATGAAGGTGGAGAAGCTTTATCATATATTAATATATTAAAACATATTTTAAATTTGAGATAATCAAAATGATGTTGTATTCAGCCTTTAGGGAGCTTGCATTCTAAGGCGGAGACACAGAAAAAAAATAATAAATACAACTAAGTGAGCTACTCAACAAAGAAGAAGAGTCAAACCAGTGACCTGATTCCAAATTCAGCTATATGTGCTCTTGGGTCATCTCTCTAGATAACCATTTATGTCTCTCTCTTTTTTTTTTAAATATAGGACTCAATTGAGGTGCAGATCCATCTCATGTCTAAAACTGTTAGATTACATGAGTGATTAAGAACTAAATGGAAAAATTTTTAATTCTACCTACACAGGTTTAAATACTATTTGGTGGGCCCTAATGTACTAGAAGAGCAAAAGCAAAATATTTAAGAAACTAAAAATTCTGAATTCACTACACAGTACATATAAGATCAAAAGACTTGAAAAGGAAAAACAGAGGTGCTGTAAAAGTACTAAATTATTAAGATAGTAAACAAATTATAAACTGAAAGGTTGAAGGCAGAAAGAAAACAATATAGTAATGGTACATGAAAATACAAATTAATTATTCTGGGTCCGGGAATAGACTCACAGAAATTGTATTGAGATAATTAGATAACCAGCCAAATGGGGCAGGGTATGAAAAAATCAGTAATTAATTTTGTTTTTTAAGACAATGCCGTATTAAAATCTTTCCTGAGCACAAATTTGTGTATCAGTTTTGTTCCAACTCTTTTTTCCATGGCAATGTTGCTAACAGTTGGTATAAGAGTGTTTCAAGGTTCTCTAATCTTCGGAACATTTTTGACTCTCTGGTTGAAATGTTACTCTGATTTGCAATTCATATATTAAATAAACTTCATCAATTTCTATTACTGGCTTAATATGATTTTTGTTTCAACAGGACGAAAAAGTCTATTTAATTCAGAAACCTATCAATCCATTGATCTATTATTAATCAAATGGGGCTGGTACTCTTAGTGAGGAAAGTGTTTAAAACAGAGATCTGAATCACTGGTTCAAACATCTAAGGAATATCTATTTCAACTACAAAATGAAGAGCTGATAGTAAATGATCTCCAAGGTATGTTCCAGCATTAAATTCTATACATTCATTTACAAACAGGCCCAGCACAAGGAACAGAGAGGTTAATTCATGTTGCCCTCTAACCATAAATAATTACCAGGAAAAAATAAGCATGGAAGGTAAGGTCACAGGCAATATGAGTACCTCTGAAAAGTGTCTTCATGCAGATGGAGAAGCAGTAAGCAAAAGACTGGTTCATAATTCAACCCAGTATTTATTCAGCACAGATTCCGATTCGGAAGACCTGGGTCCCAGGTTTGCCACTTGCTTACTACTCATGAGTCTCTCTTAGCCTTACTTTTTTCCTTTGTAAAATGAGGTCAATAATATCCATGTCAGATATTTTTGTTAAGAGTCAAAGAAAAAAATGCAAATTAGGAAGCTAAAATGGTAGCTTTTAATAAAACCACATCAAGAATTACAGTAAATGAAGAATATCTGCACTATTTGAAGAATGTAATCAATGTCACTAAGTAGTACATGTAGAAACTGTTGAACTGGGGTATGTTTTGTTGTGTATATTCTCAACAACAAACAAAATAAAAATTTAGAAAAAAATGAACTGAGGAAAAAAAAGAATAATAGTAAATGTGGTCTAAACACACCAATTTAAAGTCAAAGACTATCAGACTGGATAAAAAAGCAAAATTCAGATATATCCTCTCCCCAAGAAACCTACCTTAAATATAAAGATATATGTAAGTCGAATTGTGCTAGAAGTCCTAGCCAGAGCAATTAGGCTAGACAAAGAAATAAAGGGCATCCAGATTGGCAGAGAGGAAGTAAAATTATCTCTATTTGCAGATGACATGATCTTATACACAGAAAACCCCAACGAATTCACCAGAAAACTACTGAAACTAATAGAACAGTTTGGCAGAGTCTCAGGTTATAAGATAAACATACAAAAATCACTTGGATTCCTCTACATCAACAAAAAGAACATCAAAGAAGAAATAACCAAATCAATACCATTCACAGTAGCCCCCAAGAAGATAAAATACTTAGGAATAAATCTTACCAAGGATGCAAAAGACCTATACAAAGAAAACTACAAAGCTCTACTACAAGAAATTCAAAAGGCCATACTTAAGTGGAAAAACATACCTTGCTCATGGATAGGAAGACTTAACATAGTAAAAATGTCTATTCTACCAAAAGCCATCTATACATACAATGCACTTCCGATCCAAATTCCAATGTCATTTTTTAAGGTGAGAGAGAAACAAATCACCAACTTCATATGGAAGGGAAAGAAGCCTCGGATAGGCAAAGCATTACTGAAAAAGAAGAAGAAAGTGGGAGGCCTCACTCTACCTGATTTCAGAACCTATTATACAGCCACAGTAGTCAAAACAGCCTAGTATTGGTACAACAACAGGCACATAGACCAATGGAACAGAATTGAGAATCCACATATAAATCCATCCACGTATAAGCAGCTGATATTTGACAAAGGCTCAGAGTCAGTTAATTGGGGAAAAGATAATCTTTTTAACAAATGGTGCTGGCATAACTGGATATCCATTTGCAAAAAAATGAAACAGGACCCATACCTCACACCATGCACAAAAACTAACTGCAACTGGATCAAAGACCTAGACATAAAGACTAAAACGATAAAGATCATGGAAGAAAAAATAGGGACAACCTTAGGAGCCCTAATACAAGGCATAAATACATTACCAAAAATGACGAAGAGAAACCAGATAACTGGAAGCTCCTAAAAATCAAACACCTATGCTTATCTAAAGACTTCACCAAGAGTAAAAAGACCACCTACAGACTGGGAAAGAATTTTCAGGTATGACATCTCCGACCAGCGCCTGATCTCTAAAATCTATATGATTCTGTCAAAACTCAACCACAAAAAGACAAACAACCCAATCAAGAAGTGGGCAAAGGATATGAACACACACTTCACTAAAGAAGATATTCAGGCAGTTTTTTTTAACAGATACATGAGAAAATGCTCTCGATCATCAGCCGTTAGAGAAATGCAAATTAAAACCACGATGAGATTCCATCTCACTCCAACACGGCTGGCATTAATCCAAAAAACACAAAATAATAAATGTTGGAGAGGCTGCGGAGAGATTGGAACTCTCATATACTGCTGGTGGGAATGTAAAATGGTATAACCACTTTGGAAATCTATCTGGCGTTATCTTAAACAGTTAGAAATACAACTACCATACAACCCAGAAATCCCACTCCTCGGAATATACCCTAGAGAAATAAGAGCCTTCACACAAACAGATATATGCACACCCATGTTTATTGCAGCTGTTTACAATACCAAAAAGCTGGAAACAACCAAGGTGTCCATCAAAGGATGAATGGTTAAATAAATTGTGGTATATTCACGCAATGGAATACCACACATCAATAAAGAACAGTGACAAATCTGTGAAACATTTCATAACATGGAGGAACCTGGAAGGCATTATGCTGAGCGAAATTAGTCAGAGGCAAAAGGACAAATATTGCATAAGACCACTATTATAAGATCTTGAGAAATAGTATAAACTGAGAAGAACACATACTTTTGTGGTTACGAGGGGGGGAGGGAGGGAGGGTGGGAGAGGGTTTTTTACTGATTAATTAGTAGATAAGAACTGCTTTTGGTGAAGGGAAGGACAATACTCAATACATGGAAGGTCAGCTCAACTGGACTGGACCAAAAGCAAAGAAGTTTCCGGGATAAAATGAATGCTTCAAAGGTCAGAGGAGCAAGGGCGGGGGTGTGGGGACCATGGTTTAAGGGGACTTTTAAGTCAATTGGCAAAATAATTCTATTATGAAAACATTCTGCATCCCACTTTGAAATGTGGCGTCTGGGGTCTTAAATGCTAACAAGTGGCCATCTAAGATGCATCAATTAGTCTCAACCCACCTGGAGCAAAGGAGAATGAAGAACACCAAGGTCACATGACAACTAAGAGCCCAAGAGACAGAAAGGGCCACATGAACCAGAGACCTACATCATCCTGAGACCAGAAGAACTAGTTGGTGCCCGGCCACAATCAATGACTGCCCTGACAGGGAGCACAACAGAGAACCCCTGAGGGAGTAGGAGATCAGTGGGATGCAGACCCCAAATTCGCATAAAAAGACCATACTTAATGGTCGGACCGAGACTAGAGGAATCCCGGCGGTCATGGTCCCCAAACCTTCTGTTGGCACAGGACAGGAACCATCCCCGAAGACAACTCATCAGACATGAAAGGGACTGGACAGTGGGTAGGTGAGAGATGCTGATGAACAGTGAGCTAATTATATCAAGTGGTCACTTGAGACTGTGTTGGCATCTCCTGTCTGGAGGGGGGATGGAAGGATAGAGAGAGTTGGAAGCTGGCAAAATTGTCACGAAAGGAGAGACTGGAAGGGCTGACTAATTAGGGGGAGAGCAAGTGGGAGTACGGAGTTAGGTGTATATAAACTTATATGTGACAGTCTGACTTGATTTGTAAGCGTTCACTTGAAGCTCAATAAAAGTTAATTAAAAAAAAAGGCATTAATAAAAAAAAGATATATGCAAGTCAACTCGATGGCAGCGGGTTTATGTAAGTTAAAAGTAAAAGAATGGAAAGATATATGCCATGCAAATTCTATATGATTTAAGAATATCCTGCACAACTTATAAATAACAAATTAAAAATGCCTAATTAAGAAATTAGACATTACATATTTTCAGGAAAATCTACTCATGAACACACATAAGAGTAGTATTTATTCTAACACCTGTGGCCCTCTTTCTGGGAAGATATTCGCACCCAAAAATGAAGCAGAAAGCACATACACAGAAGAAAATCTACTTAGGTGACTGAGCTAAGTATAGGTAAATGTAGCTAACTATACTAATATAGCACATAATATTGTACTATATGTAAGTATACACTTCACTGTCCTTATGAGGAACCAAGAGGCAGCCGTTCAAACAGAAGAACGGAATGCTGCATAGTATAAAGTCAGGAAAGATGGGCATCAGGGTTGTATCCTTTTGCCATACTTATTCAATCTGTACGCTGAGTAAATAATCCAAGAAGTTAGACTACGTGAAGAAGAAGACGGCATCAGGATTGGAGGAATACTCATTAACAACCTGTGATACACAGATAACACAACCTTGCTTGCTGGAAGTGAAGAGGACTTGAAGCACTTACTGATGAAGATTAAAGACCACAGCCTTCAGTACAGATTACACCTCAACATAAAGAAAACAAAAATCCTCACAACTGGACCAATAAGCAACATCATGATAAACGGACAAAAGACTGAAGTTATCAAGGGCTTCACTTTACTTGGATTTACAATCAATGCCCATGGAAGCATTCGGCAAATCTGCTACAAAAGATCTCTCTGAAGTGTTAAATACCAAAGATATCACTTTGAGGACTAAGATGAGCCTGACCCAAACTATGGTATTTTCAATCACCTCATATGCATGCAAAAACTGGAAAACAAATAAGAAAGACCAAAAAAGAACTGCCGTCCTTGAATTACAGTGTTGACGAAGAACATTGAGTCTACCATGGACTGCCTTACCACCCGTGTGTCCTCCTGGGGCCAGCGTTTTAAAGCTCTTTAGCTCCACCAATAAGTACCTAGAGGAATCCCACTCCCCTAGTAAACTTCAGCCAGAAGGCACTCAGCAATCTTGCTCCATGGGCTGGCAAGCCTAGCTCCACTGATACATGCTTGGAGGCACCCCACTCCGCCAGGGAGCCTCCTGCCAAAGGCACTCAACTCTCTCACTTCGTGGGTCAGCTCCAGTACTATGTCGTCCTGGTCTCCTGGTTGTGCTGCTGCCATTTCTCTGTTTCTCTGCTTCTGCTTCTCGCCATCTGTACTGTCTCCAAAATGGTCCTCACCAGAATGGTCTTTGATGTCCATAATTTCACCAACTGTCTCTTCAAGACAATCTAAGCTTTTACTATTAGGCACTTTAAAACTCTTCCAGCCTCTACCCATTCACAGTCTCAAAGCTGCTTCAAGATTTTAGGTATTTGTTAGAGTAGCTCTCCACTCCCAGTAACAAATTCTGTCTTAGTTAATTAGTGCTGCTGTAACAGAAATACCAAAAGTAGATGACTTTAACAAAGATAAATGTATTCTCTCACTGTTTAGGAAATTAGGAGTCCAAATTCAGGGTGCCAGCTCCAGGGGAAGGCTCTCTCTCTGTCAGCTCTAGGGGAAAGTCCTTGTCATCAATCTTCCCCTGGTCTAGGAGTTTCTCAGCACAGGTACCTTGGGTCCAAAATATGCACTGCTCTCCTGACTCTACTTTCTTGATTGTATGAGGTCCCCGTCACTCTGCTTGCTTTCCTTTTTTATATCTCAAAAGAGATTGACTAAAGGCACAACCTAATCTTGTAGACTGAGTCCTGCCACATTATCATAACTGTCACTAATTCTGCCTCATTAATATCATAGAGGTAGGATTTTCAACACCATAGGAAAATCACATCAGATGACAAAACAGTGGACAATCACACAACACTGGGAATCATGGACTAGCCAAGCTGACACACATTTTATGAGGGACACAGTTCAATCCATAACAGACAGGAAATCAAGATGGAGCCCAGCAAACTCCCTAAGGTGAGAAGATGAAGCTGACAGTTCAGGGAAATCAGTGCAGCTACAGTTCACAGACAGAGTACCAAAGAGAAAAAAATTCCACAGAGAAAAAGTCTCAAGTATTTGAGTATTCACCAGAGTACTACTGATTACATGAGTGTGATGAAACTACCCAAGGCTAGGGGAAAAAACATCTGAAAGGATTAGAGAGGAGTGCCTACCTCACATATAGAATTGGGAATGGTGTCTTGTTTCTATCAGCCAGACTGCAAAAACTCATAACTTACAAGATATTAGGTAGAAAACTCAGCAGAGTCTTTCCTTGATAGTGGGAAATAATTAGTCCCAGACTGAGCACTGCTCCAGACCCACTCTACAAATCATAAAACAAAACCTGAAAGGATCAAATCATTTCCAAGGAAATGAATTATACACCAAAACAAAATTCAAGAATATTCATAGGAATACAAAACATCAAGCAACCAACAAAGTAAAATTTACAATGTCAGGCATCCACTGTGACATACAAAGAAGCAAGAGAATACAACCCATAAATAAGGAAAATAATCAGTAAAAAATAACCCAGAACTAACACAGATGTTAGAATTAATAGATAAAAACATTAGAAGTTATTGTAACAGTATTCCATGTGTTCAAAAAGTAGACATGTGAGATACATAAAAAACCGTCGCATTAAATATAAATGGTCTAAATACCATTGTCAGAGGTCAGATTGAATAACAAACCAATCCTTAAACAAGATCAGCTGCCTAAAAGAAATGACGTTAAATATAAAGAAACAAATAGTTTAAAAGAAAAAGAATGGAAAATATATACCATGCTACTAACACTAATCAAAAGAAACACGAGTGATTATATTAGTAGACAAGGTCGAGTTCAGAACAGGGAATATTACAAGAGATATTATATAATGAAAAAGGGATCAAGTCACAGGAAGACAAAACGAACTTAAGCAACTATCCACCTAACAACAGAGCTTCAAAATACAAGAAGCAAAACCCTGACAGTTGTAACGAGAAAAAGACAAATTCACAATTACAGTTGGAGACTTCAACACTCCTTTTCATAATCGACATAATAAGTAGATAAGAAATCAGTAAGAATATACAAGATCTGCAATCCACCAAGAAGACATAACAATCCACCAAAAAGGCATAAACTTAATAAATATCTATTCACAAACCCTGGTGGCATAGTGGTTAAGAGCTACAGCTGCTAATCAAAAGGCTGGCAGTTCGAATCCACCAGGCACCCTTTGGAAATCCTATGGGCAGTTCTACTCTGCCCTATAGGGTCACTATGAGTCTTAATCAACTCAATGGCAATGGGTTTTTTTTTTTTTTAACCCAATGAAAGGGCTTCAAAATACATAAACAAACTCCAACAGCCCTGAAAAGAGAATTAAACAGTCCACGATAATAGGAGGAAGCTTCAACACACCACTCTCAGTAAATGACATATCATCTAGAAAGAAACTCAACAAAGATACAGAAGATCTAAAGGCCACAATCAACCAACTTGGCCTCACAGACATATACAGAACACTCCACCCAACAGCAGCAAAGTATACATTCTTGTGGTGTAGTGGTTAAGTGCTACAGCTATTAACCAAAAGATCGGCAATTCGAATCCACCAGGCGCTCCTTGGAAACTCTATGGGGCAGTTCTGCTCTGTCCTATAGGGTTGCTATGAGTTGGGATCGACTCAACGGCAATGGGTTTGGGTTTTGTTCTTTGTTTTTTTTTTTCGGTAGGCCACAAAGCAATCCTTGATAAAACCCAATACACTGAAATAATGCAAAGCATTCTCTCTGATCACACCCATAAAAGAAGATATCAATAACAGGAAGAGCAGGAAAATAAAATCAAATACATGGAAACTGATTAACATCTTGCTTAAAACAACCCGGTAACAGAAGATATCAAAGAGGGAATCAAAAAATTCCTAGAATCAAATGAGAATGAAAACACATCATATCAAAACCTTTGGGACACAGCAAAGACAGTGCTCAGAGGTCAATTTATAGCAATAAGCTCACACATCAAAAAAGAAGAGCAGGCCAAAATCAAAACGTGACCCCTACAACTCTAACGAATAGAAAGAGAACAGAAAAAGAAGCCCACAGCCACCAGAAAAAAAGGAAATAAAAATAAAAATTGAAGCAGAAATGAATGACATAGAAAAAAGATAGAATCAGCAAGAACAAAAGTTGGTTACCTGAAAAGATGAACAAAATTGGCAAACCACTGGCCAAACTGACAAAAGAAAAACAGAAGAGGAAGCAAATAACCCTAATAAGAAATGAGATGGGTGATATTACAACAGATTCTACTGAATTAAAAAGGATCATAACAGAATTCTATGAAAACACTGTACTCCAACAAATTGGAAAACCTAAACGAAATGGACAAATTTCTAGAAACGCACTACCTACCTAAACGAATACAAACTGAGATAGAAAATGTGAAAAGATCCATAACAAGGGAAGAGATAGAAGTGGTAATTTAAAAAAAAAAAAACTCCAAACAAAAAAAAGCCCTGGTCCAGAGGCTTTACTGGAGAATTCTAACAAACATCCAGAGAAGAGCTCATACTAGTACTACTCAAAACTATTTCAGAGCATGGAAAAGGAAAGAATACTCCCGAATACATTCTACAAAGCCAGCATGATCCTGATAGCAAAGCCAAGCAAAACCCGTTGCCGTCAGGTTGATTCCAACTCAGCAACCCTATAGGACACAGCAGAACTGCCCCATGGAGTTTCCAAGGAGCAGCTAATGGATTCAAACTGCTCACCTTTTTGGTTAGCAACTGAACTCTTAACCACGTGCCACCAGGGCTCCAAAACCAAGCAAAGACATCACAAAAACAAAATTACAGAACAATATCTCTCATGAATATAGATGCAAAAATTCTCAACAAAATCCTAGCCAACAGAATTCAGAATCATAGAAAGAAAAAAAAAAAAATACACCACAACCAAGTGGGATTCATACTAGGTATACAAGAATAGTTCAGCATTAGAAAAATCAATCAATGTAATCCATCACATAAATAGAACAAAAGAAAAGAAGCACATGACCATCTCAATCAACTCAGAAAAGGCATTTGATAAAGTCCAATTCCCATTCCTGATAAAAACTCTCAATAAAAGAGAAATTCCCCAGCATAATAAAGGGCATCTATATGGAAACTCTGGTGACGTAGTGGTTAAGCATTGAGCTGCTAACCAAAAGGTCAGCAGTTTGAATCCACCAAGCACTTCTTGGAAATCCTATGAGGCAGTTCTACTCTGTCCTAGAGGGTCTCTATGAGTCAGAATCAAGTCAACAGCAATGGATTGTGGCATACAAGACCAACTGCCAACATCATTCTCAACAGAGAGAGGCTGAAAGCAATCCCCCTGAACACAGGAACAAGAAAAGAATGCCTCTTATTACCACTCCTATTTAAAATTGTGCTGGAAGTCCTAACTAGGGCAATAGGGCAAGAAAAAGAAACCAATGGCATCCAAATTAGAAAGAAGTAAAACTATGTTCACAGGTGATACGATTCTACACATAAGATTCCACAAGAAAACTACAAGAAGGTTCAGCATAGTACCAGGATATAAGATCAATATACAAAAATCAGCTGAATTCCTATACACCAACAAAGGGAACTTCGAAAAGGAAATCAGGAAAACAACATCATTTATGATAGCACTAAAAGGATAAAATACTTAGCAATAAATCTAAAGAGGAACGTAAAAAACCTATACAAACAAAAACTACAAAACGCTCTCACAAGAAACCAAAAGAGACCTACATAAGTGGAAAAGCACACCACTCTCATGGATAAAAAAAAAAAAAAAAATTTTTTTTTTTTTTAGGAGGACTCAATATTGTGAAACTGTCAAGTCTACCCGAAGCAATCTGCAGATAAATGCAATCCCAGTCCAAATACCCATAGCATTCTTTAATGAGATGCAGAGACTAATTACCAACTTCAAATGGAAAGGAAAGAGGCCCCAGATACACAAAGCATCATTGAAGAAAAAGAACAAAGTAGGTGGTCTCTCACTACCTGATCTTAGAACCTACAATACAGCCATGGTAGTCAAAACAGCCTGGTACCGATACAATACACATAGACAAATGGAACAGAATCAAGAACAGAGACGTAAATTCAACCACCTATGGTCAGCTGATCTTTGACAAAAGACCAAAGTCCATTAAATGGTGAAAAGACAGTCTTTTTAACAAATGGTGCTGGCAAAACTGAATGGCCATCTGTAAAAAAAATGAAACAGGACCTATACCTCACACCATACACAAAAACCAACTCAAAATGGATCAAAGACCTAAACACAAAACCTAAAACAATAAAGATCATGGAAGAAAAAATAGGGACAATGCTAGGGGCCCTAATACATGGGATAAATATAATACGAACCATAACTACCAGTGTACAAATACCAGGAGATAAACTAGGTAACTGGGTGTTCCTAAAAATCAAACACTTATGCTCATCAAAAAAGTGAAAAGAGAACCTACAGACTGGGAAAAAAATCTTTGGCTACAACATATCTGACAAGGGTCTAATCTCTTAAAATCTACAGAATACTTCAATACCTCAACAAAAAAAAGACAAATAATCCAATAAAAATTAGGCAAAGGATATGAACAGTTTACCAAAGAAGACATGAAGAAATGCTCACAATCGTTAGCCATTAAAAAAATAAAAATAAAAAAAAACCCACTGCTGTTAACCATTAGAGAAATGTAAATCTAAACCACAATGAGAAACTATCTCACCCCAACAAGGCTGGCACTAATCAAAAAACAGAAAATAGCAAATGTTGGAAAGGTTGCAGAGAGATTAGAACTCTTATGTGCTGCTGGTGGGAATGTAAAACTGTATAACCACTATGGAATATATCCCAGAGAAATAAGATCTGTGACACGAATAGACATACGCACACCCATGTTCGCTGCACCATTATTCACAATAGCAAAAAGATGGAAACGACCTAAGTGCCCATCAACAGATGAATGGAAAAACAAACTATGGTACATACACACAATGGAATGCTATGCAATGACAAGAATGATGATGAATCCACAAAACATCTCACAACATGGATGAATCTGGGGGGCATTATGCTGAGTAAAATAAAATTTTATTAAAAAATTAATTTTAAGCGAAAAGGCAACCCAAAGAGCTTCAGAAGATATTTGCAATAGATACATCTGATAAAGTATTCTTATTCAGAATATATTAAAAACTATATATAAAAATATATATATATAAATAAATAAATAAGAAAAAGACAGATGACCCGATAGAAATATGAACAAAATGATTAAATAGACAGACACTTAACAAAAGGTAATATTTAAAGTGTCAGTTGTTGATTCTGACTCATGGTGACCTCATGCGGCACAGAGCAGAACTGCTCCACAGGTTTTCCAGGCCTGTCTTCCAGGGCATCTTTGGATGGGTCCAAACTATCAACCTTTTGGCTAGCAGTTGAGTGCTTAACTGTTTGCACCACCCAGGGACTCCTTAAATGGCCAATAAATAATAGAAAAAGTGTTCAACTTCATTAAAAAAAATTCATTAGCCATCAGGAAATGCAACCAAGTCAAAATAAGATACCAGGCCACATCTATCAGAACAGTAAAAATAGAGAGAAAATTCCAAATGTTGGTAAAGACTTCAAGCAATTGGACCCTCAAATATTGTTGCTGAGAGTGTTATTAGCTGCTGTCGAGTCGGCTGTGACTCACAGTGACTCGATGTTTAACAGAAAGAAACATTGCCAGTTCTGCTCCAGCTTCATGATCATTGGTATGTTTGAATCTATTTTTGCAGCTATTGTCCCACTCCATCTCCTTGATTTCCCTCGTTTTCACTGACCCTCTGCTTTACCAAACAGGATGTCCTTTTCTAGTGATTGGGCTGCTGGGAGTACATATTGATAAAACCACATTGGAAAGTTGTGTGGCAGTATCTACTACAGGGAACATATACATGTCCTACAGCGCAGCAATTACACTCTCAGATTTATGGCCAACAGAAACTGTAGAAATTTTCACCAAAAGACATGTATAAGAAAATTCATAACAGCACTATGCAAAATAGGCAAATCCAAAAACTAGCCAAATGTACAATGGGTAAATAAGTCATAGATATTCACAAAAAAAGAAAAGAATATAGGAGAGCTGAACAACACTATCAACCAACTTGGCCAAAGTGACATCTATAGAACAACCAACAACACAGTAATAGAGAATAATACACACTTTATTCAAGTACATATAGATCATTCACCAAGACAGACCATATTCTGGGCTATGAAGAGAATTTCAACAATTTTAAATAAATTGGTATTATACAAATATGTTCTCTGACCATAACATAAGAAATTACTTGCAGACATAATATGGAAAATCCCCAAATATTTACAAACTAAACAACAAACTTCTAAATGTCTCATTGGTCAAATGGAAAACTATGTAAGACAGAAACATTTTGAATTGAATGAAAACACATTAGAAAGAAAAAGGCCACAAATCAATGATTTAAGCTGTCACCTTAAGAAATTAGAAAAAAAAAGATAAAATTAAACTCAAAGTGAGCCAAAAGAAGACAATAATAAAGATAAGAACAGATACTAATGAAATTGAGAACAGAAAAACAGAGAAAAGTCAACCAAACCAAAAACTAGCTCCTTGAAAACAGCAATAAAAATGATAAAGGAATGGAAAAACATCATTATACACCCTACAGACATTGAAAGAGCAATAAGAAAATATTACAATCAATATTTTGCCCATAAATTTGACAACTTAAATGAAATGGATAAATTCTTTGAGATACAAATTACCAAAGGTCACTGAAGGAAAAAAAAAATAACCTGAATAGTACTATACCATTGAAGGAACTGAATTTGTAATCAAAACACTCCAAGCCAAAACTGTTTCACTTCCAAACTCTACCATGCATTTAAAAGGAAAACAATACCATCATCTTTACAAACTCTTAAAATATATAGGACAGAACCTTTCCCAAAACATTTCACAAAGCCAGTTTTACCCTGATATCAGACAAAGACAAAAAAAGTTTACCAAGAAAACTACAGTCCTGTCTCCCTCTCAAACATAGATACACAAATCCTCATTAAAAAAAACCCTAGCAAACTGAATACGGCAATATATTAAAAGGATAATACAACATGACCAAGTGGAGTTTATCCCAGTAACGTAAGACAGGTTCAATATTCAAAAATTAATCAATGTAATTCACCATTCAACCTACTAAAAAAGAAAAACCCCACAATCATCTCAACAGATGCAAAAAAAAAAAAACCACTTGACAAAACCCAACACCCATCCCTGATTTAAAATAAAAAAAAAAACTCAGCAAACTAGGAAAAAAAAAGAGAAATTCATCAACCGAATAAAGGGCATTTATAAAACACCTACAGCTAAATACCATACTCACTGGTAAAAGACTGGATCCATTTCCCCTAAGATTATGTGCAAGATTAGGATGTCCATACTCACCACTTCTATGGAAGATGTAATACGCCTTCTGAATAGTGCAATCAGGCAAGAAAAAGAAACAAAAGGCACCAAGATTGGGAAGGAAGAAATAAAACTATCTTTATTGACAGTCGACATGTTCAATAAAATCTATAAAAAAGCAACTATAATAGTTTAGCGAGGTTGCAAGATACAAGACCAATATACAAAACTCAACTGTATTTCTACATACTAGTAACAACCAAAAATTAACTTTTTTAAATACCACTTGTAATAGGATAAAAAATACCTAGCAATAAAATTGAAAAAAAGACTACAAAATACCACTTAGAGAAATTAAAGAAGACCTAAGTACCTATTATAATGGCTGAAATACCATATGAGCCACTCATTCCATGCCTAAGTATTTACATAAAAGAAACAAAAGTATATGTCCATACAAAGGTTTGCATACGAAATGTTCGTAGCAGCTTTATCTGTAATAGCCAAAAATTGCAAACAACTCAAATGTTCATTAACAGATGATTGAAAAAACAAATTATGATACAACCATAGAGTGGAAGGCTATTCAGCAATAGAGGAATGAACTAACGATTCATATAACATAAAAAAAAAAGAATCTTAAAATAATTATGCTGAAAGATGTCAGATGTTCTCCTCCCCATCCGTCCCAAAAAATACATATTACATGATTCAATTTTTATAACACACTAGAAAATGCAAACAGAAAGTAGGTCAGTGGTTGCTGGGGGAAGGGACAGAGGAACTGGGGAGGGGGGTAGGGATCATAAAAGGGCACAAGGAAACTTTTTTTTTTTTAATTGTGATGCACGAGGAAACTTTTAGGGGTGATTGCTATGTTTACTACCTTGATTGTGATAATACTCTCATGGATGTACACATATGACAACATTTATCAAAAAGCGTACTTTAAATGTGCACAATTCATTGTAAGTCAATTACACCTCAATAAATCTGTTCAAAAACAAAAACGATGCCTCCGAAATCATATACAACTGCCTTGGTCAAGCATTCCAAGCCAATGTTTTGATAAAAGGCTTTACTTCTAGTCATTCCTTTTATAATGAAATATTATTATTACATGCCAAAATGTTTCATAGTCCCTGGCAACCAATCACATAAAATAGGTGTAATATCGTTTTATACTTGCATTTTACTTTAAAAAAAACATAGTCACAGGTTGGGTGGGGAGTCTTTTAAATAAAACAACCACTTGAAGTCGTTTTTTTTGTTAAGTGCCGTGGAGTCAGTTCCAACTCACACCAACCCTACAGGACAGAGTAGGACTGCCCCCACAGGGTTTCCAAGGAGCAGGTGGTAAATTTGAACTGCTAACGTTTTGGCTAGCACCTGAGCTCAACCACTACGCCACCAGGGCTCCCCATTTGAAGAAGGTGGATCAAATACCATTCCCATTTTATATGTGAGAAAAACTATAGCCTAAGGAAGTGAAGTGATTTGCCCAATGACACAAAGATAACAAATGTTGGAGGTGCAACCAAAACATGGCACAATAGGCAGGTAGAGGTGTCGGTTGTATTCTCACAAATTCTAAACTGAAATCACCAAGACCAATTTTAAAGGTCCTTGTCAAAAATTTATCTTTTCAAGTTTTCTGAATAAACTGAATGCTTCGAAGGTCAGCAAAGCAGGGGCAGGGGTTTGGGGACTATGGCTTCAGGGGACATCTAAGACAACTGGCAAAATAAAATCTATTAAGAAAACATTCTGCATCCCACTTTGAAGTGTGGCATCTGGGGTCTTAAAACCAGCAAGCGGCCATCTAAGATGCATCAATTGGTCTCAACCCACCTGGGTCAAAGGAGAATGAAGAACACCAAGCTCACAAGGTAATTATGAGCCCAGGAGACAGAAAGGGCTACATGAACTACAGACTACATCATCCTGAGACCAGAAGAACTAGATGGTGCCCAGCCACAACCAATGACTGCCCTGACAGGGAACACAACAGAGAACCCCTGAGGGAGCAGGGGAACAGTGGGATGCAGACCCCAAATTCTCATAAAAAGACCAGACTTAACGGTCTGACTGAGACTAGAAGGACCCTGGTGGTCAGGGTCCCCGAACCTTCTGTTGGCCTAGGTCAGGAACCATTCCCGAAGCCAACTTGTCAGACAGGGACTGGACTGGACAATGGGTTGGAGTGAGATGCTGATGAGGAGTGAGCTACTTGTGCACCATGTGGACACTTGAGACTATGTTGGCATCTGCTGTCTGGAGGGGAGATAGGAGGGCAGAGGGGGTTAGAAACTGGGAAAATGGTCGCGAAAGGAGAGACTGGAAGGAGGGAGTGGGCTGACTCATTAGGGGGAGAGTAAATGGGAGTATGTAGTAAGGTGTACATAAGTTTATATGTGAGAGACTGACTTGATTTGTAAACTTTCACTTAAAGCACAATAAAAATTATTTTTAAAAATTTATCTTTTCTATAAATAACTGATAGGCTCTAACTACAGTTCTGTAATGCAAATATCTTAGTTGATAAAAACAGAACTATAATAATATATGGAGCCCTGGTGGTGCAGTGGTTAAAGCACTCTTGGCTGCTAACCAAAAGGTGAGCAGTTCGAACCTACCAGCCACTCCGTGGGAGAAAGATGTGGCAGTCTGTTTCTGTAAAGATTTACAGCCTTGGAAATTCAATGGGGTAGCTCTATCCTGTCCTATAGGGTGGCTGTGAGTTGGAATCCACTCGACGGCAACGGGTTTGGTTTTGGTTTGGTATAATAATACATTCTTAGAAACCAATATTCTAAGAAATTCTTACCATTATTACTGGTTACATTTGCAGAGATTCTTTCAAGAGTATGCTCCATAAAATACTGACCACCCTCCCAATAAAATCATCTACAGGCACATTATCTGGGGCTGCTGGGGCAATAAATAGGAGGAAAAAATTCCCTCAAGAAGTCAAAACACCAAATACAGGCTTCATGCAAGTTTGGGTTCAAATGAATTCCCCAAGCAAGAAATCATTAAAAATTGGCATTGAGCCAGTAATGTCTGTAACTCCTGGCAAAAAAACTATCCTAGAGGGTCACTCCCAAACCCATGCCACAAGGTATTCTCACAGAAGTATCCATATTCCACTTTACCCCTGGACTCAGATACACACATTAAAGGAGGTCATGCATTCCAAAACTCCCAAACAATTCAAAAGTATCTGCAGAAAAATAAAGTGTGTCTGCAGACTCAACAGACAGCATACTTACTTCCCAAGAGGTTCAAGTAAAAGAATAAAAAACTCTGAAAAGACAATATAAGTATTTTTAAAATTATTAAAGGCATAAAGGGAACTGAAACCCTAATAAAAGAATGACACCATTTTTTAAAAAAAGACAGGTTGATGAGAAAAAGAATCAAATGGATCTTTCTAGAATTAAAAATACATTCATTGAAATTAAAAACTCAATAGACAAGTTGGACAGCAGATTGGATACAGATGGAAGATAAATCTGAACAAATCAACCCCAAATGCAGCAAAAGAAAAAAAAGATAAATGGATGAAAAATGAGAGTAAGCCCTATCTAAAAAACAAAATGAACAGATCCAACAGATATGTTACAGAAGTTCCAAAACATATTTTAAAGCAAAAAAAAAAAAAAAGAAGAAGTTCCAAAACAGAAAAAAAAGAATGGGGGAGACTTAAAACTGAAAGGGATAATGGCTGAGATTTTCCAGAGTGATTAGAGACAAACCCTCTTCTAGATCCAGCCCAACAAATCCTGAGGGTAAATAAAATAAAACCACACCTAGACACATTATAGGAGTCCTGGGTGGTACAAATGGTTAAGCACTGGACTGCTAACCAAAAGGTTGGCAGTTCAAATCCACTCAGAGGCGCCCTGGAAGTAAGGCCTGGCGATCTGCCAGGTCAAAGACTTGAAAATCCTATGGAGTGCAGTTCTACTCTGTATACAAGGGGTCTCCAAGAGTTGTAGTTGGCTCGACAGTAACTAACAACAAGAACACACATATCATAGTGAAACTGCAGATCACCAAAGAGAAGAGCTTAAAAGCAATCAGTGAATAAAGACAGATTTCTTATAAGGAACAATTACATTGAATATAAACTTCTCATCAACAACAGATGCCAGAAGACAAGAGAATAATACCTTCAAAGTGCAAGGGAAAATAAATGCCAACCTAGAATTCTCTACCTAGTTAAAATACTAGGTAAAAACTACTCTAGTACTTATTATATCATGTTCTTTCACACTTGTAAAGCTTTGTGTTTTCTGTTCCTTCTATCCATGTCCTCTCCAACTCCCAATCTTCTTCCAGATCAAATCTAAACTTAACCTTCCTTGTAAAGTTTTCCTTAACTCTACTGCTATGTGGTATCAAAGAGAGGCCAAGCCCAATGCTGCTGAGCTGACTCCGACTTATAGTGACCTACAGGACACACTAGAACTGCCCCATAGGGTTTCCAAGGAGAAGCTGGTGGATTCAAACTTCTAACCTTTTGATTAGCAGCCATACCTCTCAATCACTACCCACCAGGACTCCAATACTGAGAGGCAGTAGAGGTTAAAAACACAGGCTTTAGATTTGGACAAAAAAAGATGTGACCTATAGCTGTGTGACTTTGGTCATTTTGCCTCCCTGACACTATATTTTATTGATGTAGATAGTAATGGCAATACCTACAGTTCACTGAGAATGTTAAATAAGATACATGTAAAATCCTGACACACAATATTGTTGGTGCTGCATGCCGTGGAGTCCATTCCAACTCATAACGACCCTGTATGATAGAGCAGAACTTCCCCCATAGTTTTTTTTTTAATCTTTATTGGGGAGCCCTGGTGTCACAGTGGTTAAGAGCTCAGCTGCTAACCAAAAGGTAGGCAGTTCAAATCTACCACTCACTCCTTGGAAACCCTATGGGGTGGTTCTACCCTGTCCTATAGGGCCATTATGAGTCAGAATTGACTCGACAGCAGTGAGTTTGATTTGAATTTTTACAGAAACAGATGTCCAGATCTTTTATCCCACAGAGTAGCTGATGGGTTCAAACCTCCAACCTTTCAGTTAGCAATGGGGCGCTTAACCATCACACCTCCAGGACCAATTTATAATAAAATCTACAGATTAACTATTAGAAGAGACTTCAGATGAATCAACATACAAAAATCAACAGTGTTTCAAAATTTTTATAAAATGTTGGAAAAAATAGTACCAACGAGCAATGAGAAAAAGTAATTTTTTAAAAAATACCGTTTACAGTAGAAACAAAAATAAGGTATCCAAAAACAAGGGAAGCAAAATCTTTATGGAGGAAATTACTTTATTGAAAGAAAAAAAAAAGACCTACACTACTCTTATCGATAGGAAGATTTAACACTATAAAGATGGCCATTTATCTGTTCTGCTATAAAGTATCCCACCGCAGGATTAAACCACAGTTCACTCATCTGGTTGTTTCCAATCTTTTCCTATTTCAAAGAGTTACAATGAACATCCTTGTATGTTTCCTTCTGTAATGTCTTCAAATTAATGTGACTCCAATAAATATCTAACAGGATTCCTTCAAAGAACTTGACATATTGGCCCTAAATTTTCAAATGAAAGGTTTAGGGACCAAGAACAGCCAAGAGCCTACTGAAAGATAAGTAATAAGGGAAACCCTGCCATATCAAGAGTTACTCCAATGTTATAATAACTAAAGTAGTACAGTATAATGTTATTGCAAGACACAGACTAATACAACAGACAGCTTAGGGCACACATAGGAAGTTGATATGTGACAGAGGTGGCACTATAGATCAATAAAGAAAAAATGACTGTTCAGTTGAAAAAAGTAATTTTGAATAAGGTTATTAAAAATGTTAGATCTCAACCTAATACTGAAAAAGATAAGTTTAGACCTCAATCTCATATAAAAATAAATTCCAAATGGATTAAAGACTTAAATGTTAAAAGCAAAACTTTTTAGAAGAATATATAGGAGAATTTTTTTAACACAAGTGGGGAGAATTTCTTTTAAAAGACATAAATAAGGGTCCTAGACAGCTGGAGAAAAATGAAGAACAAAATTCTAACTCACAAAAAAAGACCACACTTACTGGCCTGACAGAGACTCGAGAAACCCTGAGAGAATGGCCCCCAGACACCCTCTCAGCTCAGTAATGAAGTCATTCCGGAGGTTCACCCTTCAGCCAAATATTGGACAGGCCCATAAAACAAACTGAGACTAAAGGGGCACAACAGCCCAGGGGCAAGCACTAGAAGGCAGGAGGTGACAGGAAAGCTGGTAAGAGGGAACCCATGGTCAAAAAGGGAGAGTGTTGACATGTCATAGGGACGTTAACCAATACCATAAAACAATATGTGTACTAACTGTTTAATGAGAAACTAGTTTGTTCTATAAACCATCACCTAAAGTACAATAAAAAGATAAAAGACACAAATAATACAAACTATAGAAAAAAACTGTATTTTTTCATTTAAAGCCTTTTATAATATTACAAGGTAAAAAGACAAACCACAGACTAGAAGATGAAATTGAAATTAGAAACCCATAGACTCAAGGAATGGTATCCAGAACACACACAAAACAAAAGCCTGTTGCCATCGAGTCTATTCCGACTCATAGCAACCCTGCATACAGGACAGAGTAGAACTGCTTCATAGGGTTTCCAAGGAGCGGCTAGTGGATTTGAAGTGCCAACCTTTTGGTCAGCAGCGAAGCTCTTAACCACTGCACCACGAGGTCTCCAGAATATATACAATATTTCTAAAAATCAATAGGATAAAACAAAAAACTCTATCAAAAAAAAAAGGGGGCAAAGAATACAAACCAGAAATTCAAAGGGAAGAAATCCAAATGGCCCCAAAACATATAAATGATGCTCAACAACCTTACTAGTGGTCAAAAAATGCAAATATTTTAAATGTTTATATCCAACAGAATGGCAAAAACTTGTAAACCAGATAACATTTAGAACAATAAGAACTCAAATTTCTGGTGCAAGTATAAACTGGACCCATCATCTGAGGGCAATTCTTAACTAACTAGTAAAGCTGAAGAATGGCACATCCTATGGCCCAGGAGTTTCCCTCCTAGGAATCTATTCTAAAGAAATTCTAGTACATGTGTGCAAAAAGATACATGCAAGAATGTTCCCAAGCAGGCTGCACAGCGATTATTACAATTGTTGCCAATAAACTGTGCACCTATAAAAAGCTGAATTGGCAAAAGTTGTGCAATAGATACATTTACAACAACAACAACAGAAAAAAAATAAGAGTAGCTGCCAAGACTGCTTAGGCTGCCAAGGCTGCTACCTACAACCAAAAACCTCATGAAATTTGGTTTCTTGGTTCTAAGGCTTAGCAAGATGGTTTAATGTGTCATCTTAATTAACTGGCCTAATAGTTTGTTGCATAGAGCCTAGGGTCTTAAACACTTGCAGCAGCCAGCCAAGGCACAGGAACTGGTCTCTATTTACCTGGAGCAAGAGAGGAAGGAGAGTCAATTGAAGGATATGGAATGTGTGGCTAATTGCCTCCATGAACAACTGCCTCCTTTGCCATGAGACCAGAAGAACTGAATGGTGCCCGGCTACCATAACTGAACATTTTGATCAAATATTCCATAAAAGAATCCTGATCAAATGGAGCAAAATGCAGAACAGAATTTCAAATTTTCATGGACTCCAGACTTCCTGGAGCTGTGAAGGTTGGATAAACCCCTGAAACTACTGCACTGAGATAATCTTTAAACCTTAATATCCCCTGAAGTCTTTTTAAAACCGGAACAATAGTTTAGCTTAACTAGTAAAAAATGTCTGCCTTGAGCATTATGCTCTTTTATAACTATCTACATGGGATCAAAGTGACAACAGCAACTTGAAAGATTAGATAGGAACCTTAGGGGGCAGTGATTTATGTTAATGGGGGAGGAACAACTCAGAAAAGGAGGATGAGAATGGTTGTACAACTTGAAGAATGTAATCAATGTCACTAAATTGTACATGTAGAAAACTATTGAAATGGTATGTTTTGCTGTATACAGTCTTAACAACAAAATAAATAAAACTAAAAATTTTTAATTAAAAAAAAATGTTCCCTACAGCATTTTTTGAACCAATGGCAAATATAAAACATTTAGTGGCCTCTCATCAAAGAAACAGATGAATAAACTGTTGTGTGCCGTGAAGTTGATTCCAAACTCATAGCGACCCTATAAGACAGAGCAGAACTGCCCCATAACATTTCCTAGGCTATAATCTTTACAGGAGCAGATCACAAGGCTTTTCTCTTACAGAGTGTCTGGTGGGTTCCAATCGCCCACCTTTCCTGTAGTAGCTGAGCATTTATAGCCACTGAGCCAACAGGACTCCTTTTAATCACACTGTGGAATACTTAACAGTAGTTAAAAATGAATGAACCTAGTCTACGTTATTAACTTGGGGAAAAACTCAAAAACAATGATAAGTGAACATGGCAAGTTGCAAAAGGATTCATACAACATAAAACCATTTATATAAAATGTCAACAGTCTAAAACAATTATATATTGTTTCGATGCAGTAAAAGTATAAAAACATGTATATGTAAGCCACATGAATTTCACGATAATGGTAACCTCTGAGGAGAGAAAGGGAAAGGAAGGAAGAGGTGGGCTAAGCATTAGTTACTTGATTGAAAGAAGCTCTAAACAATTATGGCAAAAGGTTAACATCTAAATAATCTCAGTAGTGAGTACAAAAGTATCTAATAAATTACTTTCTGTATTTTTATGTCTATTCAAAATGTTTGATAACTGAAAACAGTTTTAAAATTTCACAGCATGTTAAAATGATATAACACAATTAGAAAAAATAACTAAAAAGTAGACTTCCAAATTGCTCTACTATAGTTAAACTTCATTACAATGAAGATGACTAGAAATTACACTTACAGTTAAAGAATATTATGCCTACGTTATCTATTATAGTAAATTAGAAATGGAAAAAAAGTAAAATGAACACAGAAAAAGGAACAAAGAAATATCTTCAGCTCTTCTTCATCTTCCTTAAAGCCCTTAGATCATAAGGGATGTTGCATTCCTTTGTTTTACTTGGTGACTTGAGAGTTAGATGGATATCAGGTTCTTATAGAAGAAAATTTCGCAAATAATCCACGGCAAATATATACATATATACATCATATAAGAGATTAGCTCTAATAAACCCCCCCTAAAAAAAACCCATTGCCATTGCGTCAATTCCAACTCATAGCAACCCTATAGGACAGAAGAGAACTGCCCCACAGGGTTTACAAGGCTGTAGTCTTTATGGCAGCAGACTGCCACATCTTTCTCCCACGGAATGGCTGGTGGGTTCAAACTTTTTGGTTGGCAGTTGAGCGCTTTAACCACTGCACCACCAGGGCTCTAAAACCAAACCCACTGCCATCAAGTTGATTCCAACTAATAGCAACCCTGTAAAAGTAATAACCACAAAATATGGTACAACTAACTAATTTGCTAAAATCTGAATATAAAAGAAGAAAAAAAAATACTTGCTGTGGAGTTGTAAAAAAAGGATACTATAGAGACACTCATATGAGTTTTCTTTTAATCACATAATATAATGATTTACATTAATTTTATAATATTAAACTAATCTTGCATTCCTAGGATTACCCTAACTTGGTCATATATCTATTATTCATACATTGCTAGATTTTGTCTGCTGACATTATATTTAAGACTTTTCCATTTATATTCTTGAGTGAATCTGGTGTCTAATTTTCTATTGTCATAGGGTCCTTGTCTGGTTTGGTGTCAAGATTTTATTAGTTTCATAAACTGGAAGCTTTTCTCTCTCTGGGACGCTAGAGAAAGCATGTTATAAAACCATCTATGTTTAGTGTCTTCTTTGTGGTATCTTCTTGAATGGCTATATGGTTATTTGGTTTTTTTAAATACCTTTTTGAGTTAGTTTTGGTGGGTTTTACTTTTATAGAAATGTGTCAGCGTCATGGATTGAATTACGTCCCCCCAAAATATGTGTCAACTTGGCTAGTCTACGATTCCCAGTACTGTGTAGTTGTCCTCCATTTTGTGATCTGGTATGTGTTGTAAATCCTAATCTCTATATGTTAATGAGGCAGGATCAGTGTGGGGTGTGCCTTGAGACACACCATAAGCAAGTCACACCCTTGTTTGAGACATAACTTTTATCTTATAAGAGGTAAAAGGAGAAAGAAGTGAGCAGAGAGGTGAAGGACTTCAATGCCAACAAAACGAAGAGATGGGAGCGCAGTGTGTCCTTTGGACCCAAGGTCCCTGTGCTAAGAATCTCCTAGAACCAGGAAACAGAGAGAGAGCTATAACACCGGATATGGCACAAGATGGTTGAGAAGCCTGCAGGAGAGAAACTGGAGCAGCAGAGCCAGGAGACTGGCGTGAGACGGCACGGGAGCCGACCCACAGAGCAAGAGAGATGAGTGCCTTTGGGCAGGAGGCTTTCTGGCAGAGTGGGGTAACTCTGGGCACTTATCAGCGGAGTTAAAGAGCTTTGTAACACTTGTTCAAGCAGGACAGACACCTGTCCAAGGGGCCAAGGGCCAAAGAGAGCTGCCTACGGACACAACATGGCTGAGAAGAGGCTGTCCTGATTGACACGGACCTTCCTCCAGAGCCAACAGAGAAAGGCTTCCTCAGGAGCCGGTACTCCGAATTCAGACTTCTAGCCTCCTAAACTTTGAGAAAATAAATTTCTGTTTGTTAAAGCCAAATAATAACAATAATGGTATGTCAGAAAGTCAAAACATACACTATGCACAAAACATATACCTGTGCTATAGGAGTGCTATACCTACAAATAAGATACAAATTGAAACTAAACCTTGCACTGGACTTTCCTGGACAAGTACTACAGGAGACTTCAAGGACAGGAATGTATATAATGAGCTAAAAGATTATGGAGAGAATTCCACAAGGCAATGGAGAAGATAAGGTTGTCAATGTAGGTAGAAGCTATGTTGTGGAAACTTTGACACCAGACTAAGGGCTCTAGACTTTAACCTATAAGCAATGGGAAGCTATTTCAAGCAAAGGCGTGACATATGTAAAGAAGAATTTTAATATGCATCGAGGTTAGACTGTGAAATTATCACAAGGAGGAAAACATTAAATTATCACAGAATAGAATTATGATGTGAGGAAGGCTTGGAGTCAAGTGGTAACAGAGAATGAAATGGACAAATCTGAGACAAAACAAAAGAACAGGTCTTGGTAATAAAACATGGGAGTAGAGGGAAAGGTATAAAAATAGTGTGGGGGCAACGTCTGACCTCCTCTAACTTCACAAAGGGGGAAAGAGAATCAAGATCAATAGCCCAAGGCTGATTCCTATGAGGTGGAACTCAGATATGCCTCCTCTCTCCGCCATCTTTACCAATTCTGACACCAACTTACCCTCCCATGGCACTCTGTACTTCTCTGCTGTGTTCAATAATTCACTGCAACGGCCACACAGAACTCACGGACCATACTCAAGATTATAGGGTTTATTAGGGAAGTAACAGGTTATAATTCAGGTTGAGGAACCCTCAGAATACAGTTCCTGCATCAAGAAAGCCTCTTCCCAGCCATGATCACAGGCAGGCCTCTCCCTGGCCCTGGGCCTCTGCCCAGCTCAGGCAAGTTTACAAAGCTCTTTTAGCTCTGCCAATAAGTGCCCAGAGGCACCCCACTCCACCAGTAGCCCTCGGCCCAACGGCACCCATCTTTCTTGCTCCGCGGGCTAGAAAGCCAAGGGTGTTATCTCCTGTTGATCTCTCCTGTCACCGTTTCTCTGCCACTGCTTTCTGCTGTCTTCAGTGTTACAGTTCTCTCTGTCTCCTGGTTCCAAGAGCACAGGGATCCCGAGCCCAAAGGACAAACTCGGCTACTGGCTGTTCCTTCTAGGTGGTGGTAGGATCTTCTCTCTTTGCTCTGAAATTGGCTCTCTTTGAAGTCTGGCGGGATGGCAAAACTCATCAATCCTCTTGGTGGGCCACAATTACCTTATTTACACAGTCCCACCCAAGACTATGGCTAGAAGGGCCACATTAAGTTATTCACTGCACCACAAAAGGGAAAAATCAAGAATGACACTGGCAGACACTATCAGATGTCTAGCAATATCCATTCCTGTTTCTCGCCAACCATGCAACAACAAAGGCCAAAAGTCTACACATTAAGTGACGTAGCAAATGTCTTTAAAAAGCCTGGGACCCCAATGACACTAATAAGCTGCTGAACTAGTCCTGAGCTGTAAACAGTAAATGGTTCTAAAGTTTAAGCCACAGTTAAATAGGATTTCTTATTCAAAAAACAAAATTAAAAAAACATGATACTAATAACAAAATAAAAAGGAAGAAAGAAAAGGAAAACCTACAGGGAGCTATTCTGGGGAGATATAATTGATTCCATTTTGGACATGCTGATAATGACATGATAATGGCAGGGTATTCTAGTAGACAAATTCAGATTGCTATGACTCAAAAATATTAGCTTCTTGGATTTAACCACTGAACTTTAAGTTATTCACAGTTGTTGATTTATTTACTATTGAATTTCCTTAAGATGTCATGCATTGCAGACCTCTAAAAAGAAGATACAATGTGTAGTATTCTCCAAGTTTGTTTAACCAAAGTATTCCCCTTTCACATAAGATTTCTGTAAAACACATCTAGAGATATCTACGGATATATCTTTGATCCTTGAAACTATAAGAACAGAGTTTTCTAAAATAAATTCTCACTAAAAATGAGTCATAATACAATTAGAATATCACTATTTTGCAACCCCTAATAAAATAATGGATCTGGACAATGATAATCAATGGCTGCTAAAATCTTTAACATAATGGGAAACTTTATAGCAAATGGATCAGGCCCATCACTCCTAACATAGACAAGCAGACATTCTGTGACTACTGGTGTAACTATTGATGTGATGCAACAGGAGGTGCCCAGCACCACTATAAAGTTTTCTTGCCAAAAAAAATAGAATCTGAAATCCAATCAAGCCTCTAGATTCAACTACTAAAATAGTTTGCAAGAAATAACGAACAGACAAACATATTAAACATCACAGAGATGCTATCAGTAAAATTCAGGTTGTAGTTTTCTTTAATAAATTGCAGGGGTGGAGAAGGAGAGAGAGGTTCTATACCCTACAAATTAAAAGAGACTTATGAAACATAACAACCAAATACAATATTAGGAACTTGCTTGGGTCCTGATTCTAACAAATCAACTCTAAAAAATCATTCATGAGACAACTGGAAAAATCTAAACACTGACTGGATATGTGATGGCATCAAGGAATAACTGTTAATATTTTAGGTCCAGGAGAAAGATATGGCAGTCAGCTTCCATAAAGACTACAGCCTTGGAAACCCCACGGAACAGTTCTACCCTATCCTATAGAGTCACTGTGGGTCAAAATCAACTCTATGGCAACAGATTTGGTTTTTAATGGTACTGTGGTTATGGTTTTCTTTTTTTAAGAATCCTTATCTCTTTATTAAGATACATACTCAAATATTTATAAATAAAATTATAAATTTATTTTTTATGAAATTCTCATGAATTTATTTATGAGATTTGTTTCAAAATACTCCAGTGTCAGAGAAACGGGGAGAAGGGGAAGGGTAAAATAAATAAAACAAGATATCACTTTTCACTTATGCGATTAACAAAGACCAAGAATACATACTGGTCAGGATGTGGGTGAAACATGGTCTTTAAAACATTGTTGGCAGAAGGGTAATTTAAAGTAATTTCTTTGGAGAGCTCTACCTAAATTTGAAATTATATTTCCTTTAGCCCAAATATACTTCTATGAATTTATCCTCACACATATACACAAAGAAGTACGTGTGTAAGAATACTGACTGCAGCAATGTTTACCATAGCCCAAGACTGGAAATAATTTAAATGTACATCAGTAGGGAACCTGACTGCATAAACTCCAATAAAATACCAAGAAAGAAAATTCAATGGAATACTACTTAACTTTAAAAAAGAAAATGTACTGATATGAAACAGTATGCAATAAATATTATTAAGGGAAAAGAGCAAGGTACAAATGAGGATAAACACTATTCAACTATATACCCACTGCTTCCATTTCTGACATTACCATAGACCAGACAACTTAAAAACTTCCCTCAATAAAGCATCTGGAGATGCTGGATAAATTATAACCAACAACT
Organism: Elephas maximus indicus; assembly: GCF_024166365.1. Classification (NCBI taxonomy): domain Eukaryota; kingdom Metazoa; phylum Chordata; class Mammalia; order Proboscidea; family Elephantidae; genus Elephas; species Elephas maximus. The sequence continues at coordinate 67,978,177 of NC_064824.1, read as the reverse complement.
TTTAAATGCATAACTAAGCTCAAAAGAAAGTAAGGGAAATCTCTTACTGAGGAGTGGGATGGAGGAAAGAAGAACCTTAACTCTTTACTTTATCCACTTATTTTTACATTATAACCTATAAGTATTACTTTGGAAATTAAAAAAAGAAAAGAAAATTATCCGGGAAGTACTCTGAATAAAGCTGCTATGGATTTAATAATCAATGCCACCTCCTGAACAACTAAAGCAATGTAATTGTTGGGCAGTTTTTTATTCAGTTGAATTTGACATTTACCAAGGACCTACTGGTGGCACAGTGGTTAAGAGCTCAGCTATTAACCAAAAGGTCAGCAGTTTGAGTTCACCAGCCACTCCTTGGAATCCCTACAGGGCAGTTCTACTCTGTCCTATAGGGCCACCATGAGTTGGAAACAACTCAGTGGCAACAGGTTTGGTTTTGGTTTTTTGATGGTAGTTAGAATAACCAAAAAAAAAAAAACCCCATTGCCATCAAGTCGATTCCAACTCATAGCAACCCTACAGGACAGAGTAGAACTGCCCCATAGACTTTCCAAGGAGCGCCTGGTGGATTTTGCCAATCTTCGGTCAGCAGCCATAGTACTTAACCACTATGCCAACAGGGTGCCCACAGAATAAAAAAAAAAAACCAAAATCAACATATTTTCAAACTTTTTTAGTTCAGCTTTGCTCACCTGCAACACTGCTATAATTTGTTGATTTCCAGTTCTGAAAGGTTCCAGAGGCAGCCTTCTAACCTACACAGCTGATCAAGACCATCTGTGTCTCTCTAGATAGTAGATGAGATGTGTAGCCTACAAGAATTACTCTATCTGACCCAAAGAGTTGCAAAAATTTCAGAATAATCAGACGGCCACAATACTGTTTATTGTTCAATCTATTCTTTTATGAAATTGAAACATGGCAACTGTTGATACATACAAACTATAGTTCTTCATTTCATACATACAGTCGATAATAAATCTTTAAATATTCCATATGTATTCATACAAGGTTGTCAGACTGGGGGAAAAAATTAAGTATCAATAAGATACTGGTAAAGGCAAATGCCATGAGACTAAGATGTGGACTATCTACAGCTCGATGACTTAAACCTGTGTAAGTGCCTTCAAAGAAACTCACTGACATATTTCCACTCATGCACTGAAGCATCACAATTAAAGAGAGATCAGACTTGCACCTCACCCTGGTCAACCTGATAATCACTGTGTTCCAATATTCAGAGAAGAATTAATGTAAAATTAATATTATTTCCTACTTTCATGCTCTTTGGGAGTCTCCTAAATGCTAATCTAGTCCAAAAAATAAAAAATATCTAAGTTAAGGATTGCTCTAAGTTTAAAATTTTTTTAAAAGAGAAAGAAACAAAGACCCAAATAAGAATGACATATTAGGAAAAAAAAAAAAAAAGACAAAACACAGTTTTGAATGGAAGTACAATAAGAATGCTATTTAGTAGAAAGCATAGAGAGAAGCGGCTAAGCATCCGCTCTGATATCATCATGCCTAGCTTGCTACCTGTGTAATCTTGGACAAGTTTTTTCAAAATTCTGTGCCCCATTTTCCTCTTCTGTACAATAGGGATCATAATAGTAACAATCTGAGTTGTTGAAGATTAAATGTGTTAAATCACCTAAAAAACCAAAACCAAATAAAGCAGTAAGAATTTGATCACTTTTTACCATACCATATAATCGGTAAAAATTCAAACTTCTAGTAACACACCGTTGATGAGGCTGTGGGAAAACAGGCCAACTTCATACACTGCTAAGCCTTATGGAGAGCAATTTGGAAACACCACTATTGAGAATTTATCCCACTGATACTCTTGCAGAAGTATGAAAAGACAAGTATGCCAGGTTTTTTTTTTTTTTAATTACATAATAGAAACTCAAATGTCCATCAAAAGAGATGATTAAATAAAGAGTGGCAAATTCATGGCATGGAATACTATGCAAAACAGTGATACACTGATACAGAAATTACTGATAAAGAAAGACCTCTAAGATGAGTGAATGAACAACAGTGCATATGCTATGTTACCTCTTGTACAAAAAAGTTACTGAAAAATTAGAATACATATTCATTCTTGCCTGTATTTGCCCTAAGAAACAAATAACTGTAGGTGGATGGGAGACATGATCGCGGACTCCAAACTGTGTATCTTTTTATTGTACCTATTGCATAATTACATGAATATTTTACCCATTCACATATTAAATTTTACCTATTCAAATATTAAATGTTTTAAATATTTTAAGTAATGTCATACATATATTTTAAGCCCTCAAATGTTAGCTGCAATTATTATTATTTTTAGCAAGTTCAATACACCTCCTTTCTGGAGGCATTTTTCATACTCTATGTAAAAGCCACCTCTCCCTCCTCTAACTCCCAGACTACTATTTAAGGAATTTATTGCTTTCTGGTTTGGTTTTGGTGTTATTCTAATGTAAGCAGCTTAAGGGCTAGGTCCATGTCGTGTTCACTCTTAATATCCAAGGAGCCTTGCTTGCACATACTAGGTACAAACATTGTAGAGTAACAGTAACCTATGAGTACTCCAAAAGAAAAAAGAAGTGACAATTTCTAAAGGGATTATACACTATCGTAAACTATAAAACCTGAAAATTGGAAAACTTGAGTAACTGGATTTGCTAACATTCTTTCAACTACTCCCAACTAAAATCTCCTGTCTTTCACTGAATTTTTCCTTTTTTTCCCCAGGACTTCCCCCTGACATTGACATCATGGCCCAAGCCAAGACCCTATATGTACCAACTCTTTAACTCATTGCAACTTCCTAATGTTGCCTTTCATCATAAATCCCAACACCCTGCTACATCACTTCTGTCAAAAAGCCATTTCTTGAGTGTCTCCTTTTAGACAGATGTTCACATATTGGTCAGTGAACAGAGTGCCCTAAACTGCAGAAGATCTAACACTTAATAGCTAATTCGCTCACTGTTTTGTCTGTCCGCCTGGTATGGAGAGTATTCTATAACTGACTGCTCAGTAGCCCTATTCTAGATGTCATTCCAGCACACCAAATACTGCACCGACAGCTCAACAGTCACTTCTCATGCAGGCCCCTCCCCTTCCCTCCTCCCTCAACTCTCATCAGCTCAGGAGCTCCTTTCCTCATACTGACAGACACACTGACAGTTTCAGAAGTCCTTCCCCCCACCACCCCGAACGTCCTCCGTGCAGTTACAGACCAACCCTCCTCCCGCCCCCGCATCATCCCACGACCCATTTCTTTCCCCAGTACCAACCCCTCCCAGCCAATGCAAATCGCATCCTCAGTGTCTTCCCAAGAACCACGCAGCTTTGCAGCCTTCCCCAACAGTAAGTACACAACTGACAGCTGGACATCAGATACTCCAAGTATCCTTTCCTCCTCCCTCCACTCCTACCTCACGCACAATCTCTTTTCTAGCCATCGTTCACTAGCCCTGGCTACCCCCCAAATTCACAACCCTGTCCCCTAAACATGCTCTCCGCTCTCCCAAACTCTCCGCCCCCTTTCTACCACTGACAGCTCAGTCACCACCATCCCCATGTGGCTGCATCCTCCCCCACCTCCTTCCCTTGACAGCTCAGGGTCGACTCTCAGTCTCCGGCCGGCCTCCGGGGCCCCGGCCTGGGCCACCCCCCGGTGCCCTCGCCTGGGAATCGCTTCACCCGGAGGGAGGGCTCCACTCACCCACTCTCCCGCATCACGTTGCTGTCACCGCAGTCACAGGCGCCCCCGGCCTGGCTGCGGAACATGTTGAAGTCGTGCCCGGTGTGGTCGCCCTGGTGGAAACACTCGGCACACAGCGACATGCAGGGGGAGATGCCGCACGTCCGGCAGCGGTAGGCCACGAAGTTGGCTGTCCAGACCAGGCCGCAGAGCGCCGCGGGGTCGTAGGCCCGCACCGCCGCGCAGAATTCGTCGTAGCCGCCGCCGCCCGCCAGAAGGCACTTACACCACTCCAGGGCCTCTTCTTCGGCCGCCCCCGGACCGCCCCCGCCACCCGCCGCCGCCGCCTCCTCGCCGCCCGCAGCCGCAGCCAGCGGCCGCTCGGCGCTCAGCACCCGCTCCAGCAGCGCCTGCAGCTCCTCAGCGCCCGCTCGGTTGTCCGGCCGGCTGAGGGCCGCCTTCAGGTGCGCGGCGGTGGCTGCCTTGTCCAGGGCCAGCCCCGGCGCGGGCGGCTCGGGCTGGGACGGCTGCGGACCGCCGACAGCCGCCGCGGCCGCCGCCGCCATGATGAGAGCTCAGAATTTGGAGAGTCCAGGGCCGGCGGCTCCTCCCGGGAGGGTGGGGGAATTGACTGCTGCGATTGCTCGGCCCGCCCAACTCTCGCGATACCCCGGAGCTGCCGCGCACCTCTGCCCACGTCCCCGCCCCTACACACACCCCTTGGGGCTACTGTGCCTTCTCCCCGCCCTTTTCCTCTGGGCTCCTCCTCGGCTCCTTCCCCCTTCGCCTCTTGGCTCTAAACTTCATGTTCTCAAAAAAGAGCTTAGGGGCGCGCCTTAAAAAAAATCTGTAATATGCACTATCTTTTCTTTATTTGCCTGGATATTTATAGGAATTTTATACAGCATTTTTCAAATGTATTTTAGACGCCTGAACCTCGTTTTGAGCTGTAGATTCTCGCTGTTATCGCCTAATTGAAAACCTAAATTACTACTGAATTACTATTATTATTGAAGCAGCCTCCAAATTTTTCCTCTTGAATCCACTCTTGCTCTCACACTATTACCGGGTTAATCTTCTAAAATACAGTACATTCTTTAGAAGATTAAATACATTCTTACTGTCATTCTCCTGGTCAAAATCTTTAGTGAAAACAAAAGCCAAACTCCTTAAGCCTTTTCTCAAAACTCACCGTCGTCACAAGCAGTGGTGTCACTAGGTAGGGAGAAGGAGGGGTGCGGACAACATGGGGTGACACTGTCAGAGGGGGTGACACCAAGATCACTGTCTATAAAAGTTTTGTGAAGTGTTTCTGCAGAAGTTCATTATTTTTTTACAAAAATATCCCTGTAATAAGTTATAACAACAGAAACGTTTTTCATAAACCCAGCTTACATCTACCAATATACCTAAAAAAAAAAAAAAACCAATATACCTACAAGGCTAAAACTCTGTGCTAACTTACTTTTTGAACCTTCTCGTGCGCTCTGGTCAGAGCTGTCATTATTATGCACGTAGCTTCATCTGCACATGCTACAAGCACGCCCTCTTGTTTTCCTTGCTGCCAGTGTTTTTATAGTCAATGATTTTGTCAAATTTTCTGGTGTTTTAGCTACAGTATTGTAATTAGCATGGAGGGGATGACACTATGAGTTTTCACACTGGGTGACACCAAACCCTAGCGACACCACTGATCACAAGTCCCCAATCTATCTTTCCATCCTTATCTCCTGATGCTACTACTAAAAGTTTGCCACATGAAAAAGACCAGCGAGACTCTTCACTGTGTTCTGAAGATGCTGTATCATTTCCAGCCCCTGAGTCTTTATTGTTCCTAGTTCTCACCCTATTCCACCCCTCACACTAACCCCATACCCCTACTGTAGTAATGTCTGTCCATACCATTTTCTTTCTTGAAAAAATGGCTCTGAACTTATTTGATAACTTATTGCCTTAGATTTTAACAAGCTCATCCCCACTCCACTATTAACTGGTAATTTCTTGAGGACAATGAATGAATCTTCATCTTTGCCCATAAACCAACCAAAGCCAACCCATTGCCCTTGAGTCGACTCCAACTCATAGCAACCATATAAGACAGGGTAGAACTGCCCCATATAGTTTCCAAAGACTGCCTAGTGGATTCGAACTGCTGACCTTTTGGTTAGCAGCCATAGCACTGAACCACTACTCCTCTAGGGTTTCTTCTTTGCCCATAGTGCTCAAATATTTGTCTGATTATCATTGTTAAACGGTACATAATTACAATAAATGCCATTTATGAACAAGCAATTATTTGCCTCTACTTTATAATACATATTATTTATTTTAACCCCCTCAACAATTCTGTGAGGTACGTACTATTACTAGAGAAAACTAAAACTTGAGAAGATGGTTTTTAATGTGCCCCCAAACATACAGCTGGCAACTCAATGAGCTACGACTGGAATTCAGGTTCCTGATTCAAAGCCTTGCTCTTTCCATCACACCAGTGCTTCCCAAATATGTGTGATCCTAAGAATCTCTACCCTCTCTACCCACTACTCACAAAAACATTCCCAAGCCCCATCTCATACTTAATCAGTCAAAATCTCCAGAGGTTATATTGGCCTTTCTATAAAAATCTGAGTCTTGAAAAAGAGCATTATTAATGATCCTCCCAGATCTGAAATTCTATAGCTTATTAAGTTTTTATAGCTCACCTCCAGAGAGCTGGAGATGGTGTACAAACAACTTAGGAATGCCTAACAGAAGACAAGGAGCAAGAATGAAAAAAACTGTAAGAGGTGCAAGCCAAGGAAAGAGAGCCAGAGTGTTTCCAACCTATACAACCTGGTGTTAGATACAAATTGAACATAACTAAAACATTTTATTTTACATGGCCTGCTTATTATATTAATAAAGCATTTCACGATCATCAGTTAATAGTGACAGACAATTCAAAAGTTTATCAATAATCCTCGTTATGAATTACTAAATTACAAACAAAATAAGATTGAAGGACATTCTTCAAGCTATGGTAGAGGTAGCAAGTATTTACTTACTAATCAGAGTCTATAGGTTAATGGGAAACCCTGGTGGCATAGTGGTTAAGTGCTACAGCTGCTAACCAAAGGGTCAGCAGTTCAAATCCACCAGGCGCTCCTTAGAAACTCTATGGGGCAGTTCTGCTCTGTCCTATAGGGTCACTATGAGTCGGAATCGACTCAACAGCACCGGGTTTGGGTTTTTTTTTTTTTAATAGGTTAACGCCGTTGAAGAAGTGTGCTGGTATCTCCCCAGGATTGCTTTCTTGGAGAGAATAGCATGGGTGCCTGCTCTACTTGACCATGACGCTGGCAAACGCAGCCTTTTCAGCATTATTCTGTGGTCTCCACACACTCCTAAACTTCTACATATTTCTACAAAATTCCATCACATGTCACCAGTGCCTCTTTCGTTCTGTAATTAAAAAAAAAAAAAGTTTAAATACCACCCCCTTTTTCAATGGCAAAGACATCACAATACAAGTACAGAAATCTGGACATTTGTCAGATTTCCTATCTATTCTTCTCATGACCATATCAGACCTGTTTGAAATCAGAGAACCATTAAAAATACCCAATAATAAGGAGAATACAAATAACCCTATTTAAAAATAGACAAAAATTTTGGACAGATATTTCACCAAAGAAGATATATGAACAGCCAGGTAGCATATGAAAGAATGTTCAACATCATTAGTTATTAAGGAAATGCAAATGAAAACTAAATGAGATACCATGACACAACCACTAGAATGACAATAATCAAAAAAGATAACAATAACAAGTGATGGAAAAGATACCGAGAAACAGAAACTTCATACATTGCTGGTGGGAATGTAAAATGGAACAGCATCTTTGGAAAAGAGTTTAGGAGTTTCTTAAAAAGTTAAACAAATTTACCACATTTGCACTTTTAGGAATCTGTAGTTGTTAGGTGTCATCGAGTTGATTTCAACTCATAGCAACCTCATGTGGCAGAGCAGAACTGCCCCACAGGGTTTTCTAGGCTGTGATCTTTACGGGATCAGATCACCAGGTCTTCCTCCCACGGAGCCACTGGGTGGTTTGAATCGCCAGCCTTTTGGTTCGCAGCCTAGTTGTGCCACCAGGTTCCATCCTAGGAATCTGCCCAAGAGGAATTCAAAAAATACGCCCACACAAAGACTTATAGATGAATATTCATAGCAGCATTATTTATAATAGCCAAAAACTGAAAACAACCCAAAGGTTGTTGTTATTGTTGCTGTGCGCCAATGAGTAAACAAAATGTGACATTCTCACAAAGGAATGCTATTCAACAATAAGGGAACAAAGCACAGATACATGATACAACATGGATGAACTTCAAAAACATTACATTCAGTGAAAGACAGGTACACACATTAAAACAAACAAAAAAAACTTATTTTACCATTTCATTTACATGAATTATCTAGAAAAAGCAAATCTGTAGAGACAGAAAGTAGATTAGTGGCTGTCTGGGCTGGAGGTGAAAACAGAGAGTCTCTGTAAATGGGCGTGAGGGGTCTTCTTAGAGTGACAGAAATGTTCTAAAATTAGGTTATGGGGATGGTTGTACAACTATGTAAATTTACTAAAAACTATTGAATTCTACTTTTAAAACAAGTGAACTTCACGGTACATAAATTATACCTCAATGAATTGTTGTTAATCATCACGATCACTTACATCTCTTGTTTGAGATGAGAGAAATAATCAAGTTTCTGCCTAGATAGAAAAAATTTTATTGCTTTAGCTTTCAAAACCAAGATGACAGATTCTTAAATCTTTACTTCTCCCTGGTTGGCTAGCGTGCTCACTATTTAGATCCAGGAAGTCTGACATTTTTCTCTTTCAATGCTTTGGTGCAGTATAAAATCTCCTCTTCTATACTGCCTCTCTCTCAGATCGCTGGGCTCTGTCAGAATTCTGTAGGGGAGTTCCTACAACAATCATATTTTCATGAGGGAAAGTCAGATGGAAATTTAGCTGAAAACTCTGTGCTCAAACGTTATACCTCATTAGATGACAACATTTAAGTATGCTACTGTTACTTTATTAGACTTGAATAAATGATAACAATGCAGCAGACTGCCCTTAAGTAAGCTACAAACGTATCTAAAGGTACAGAAGATAGATAAGTATCCAAAAACTATATTATTTTTTAAGTATTCCAAAGTAAATAATGTGAAGAAGAATACTATGACATTTCCAAATTGGTTTTTCAAATTCAAATAAGCCACATGGATAAGGCAAAAGCTATACATGACAAATAACATAATTTCTTCCACAATTAGTTAAAGCAGAGAGGCCCTTACCAGAGGATTTATAAAATAATGTAAATACTCCATGGTTGTTTTAAATATGCTAAAAGTTATTAATTTTTGTATTTATCATGACTTGCTGGCTTATAAGAGACACAAACAGTATAAACTAGCTTAAGTCAAAAAGAGGACCAACTTAGATCAGGTAAACATCATAAGGAGGGGGAAGATGCATGTGGATGCATCTCCATCTTTGCTTTTCACTGAGCATTGACTGTATTGTCTCCAACAGCTTCTATACACGAGTGTCCCCCAACCTGAGCCCCGGCCTGTATCCCCATGACTTCACAAAGAAAAAAACACCCATGTCTTTATCAGCTCCACTTAAAACGCTGGGTAAGAACTCTGACTGGCACAGCTAGTGGCCTGTGCCACCGCTGAAGTCTATCACCAGAAGGAGGGGTTTAGATAGCTGCTGGGCACATAAACACACGAAATGTCCACAACAGCATTAATTTCCTAAATTTCTGCCTGGCCTCCAAATACAGACCAGACTTTCTCTATAGGCACAGTAAGTTTATCAGTCCTAATGACGCTTTTGAAATCACACCCTGAGAAACATTAGTTTATCAACAAATTAATATCATATATCATATCTACTCAATTTTCCCCATTTTCACATATTTTACAAATAAGAAGGATCAAACACTGTGCAGTAATATTTTAGCATTAGTGAGTACTGCAGTACTTCTCCTATCGACTCGACGGCACTGGGTTTTGGGTACCATAGTGTCGCTATGAATCAGAATGGACTGGACGGCAATGGGTTTGGGTTTTTTTGTTTGTTTGTTTTTTACTATAGGGTTTTTTTGTTTGTTTTTTACTGTAGGGTTGATAGAAATCCTAGTGACATAGTGGCTAAATGCTACAGCTGCTAACCAAAAGGTTGGCAGTTCGAAACCACTAGGTGCTTCTTCAAAACTCTATGGGGCGGTTCTACTCTGTCCTATAGGGTAGCAATGAGTCAGAATCAACTCCACCAGATTTGGATTTGGCTTTGGTTTTGGACTATGTGCAAGGAGCCCGGGTGGGACGGTGGTTAAGAGCTTGGCTGCTAATCAAATGGCAGTTCAAATCCTCCAGCTGCTCCTTGGAAACCCCAAGGAACAGTTCTACTTTATCTTATAGGTCTGCTATGAGTTGGAATCGACTGGACCTGGCAATGGGTTTGGTTTTTGGTTTTTTGGGTTTTTTTTTTCACTATGTGCAAGGTATTCTGCAGGTGATCCCATTTAAGATTCCCAACAACCCTGAGAAGTAATAATTATTATCCATATTTTACAGGCAGCAGTTATACCCTTAGGAGTCCTTGTGGTACAGTGGCTAAAGCGCTCCCATGCTAACCAAAAGGTCAGCCATTCCAATGCACCAGTAGCTCTGCAGGAGAAAGATGTGGCAGTTTGCTTCCGTAAAAATCTACAGCCATGACAATGGTGAACCATGGACAATAACAAAATAAAAGGGAAGATTGTTTTTAGGACAGAATTTTTTTCCTCCATGGGGGCGGGGGGGTAATATGCATCTTGTATTTGTATTTACTAAACTCTTTTTTTTTTTTTTGTATCATTCCTTTTTATACTGGGCACAAGGTTGGCATCTAACGCAGGTTTGAGGAAAGGATGAGCGCATTTTGTTTAGGAGCCCTTCCAGTTCTAAAATTCCATCGCTTAATGCTTATGCCTAACAAGGCAAACTGTAGCTAGGAGAATTTCAATGTCTATGACTTTTTTTTTGTTTGTTTTTTACTGCAGGGTTGATAGAAATGTTGGTGGCACAGTAGTTAAGAGCTACAGCTGCTAACCAAAAGGTTAGCAGTTTGAATCCATGAGGCGCTCCTTGGAAACCATATGGTGCAGTTCTACCCTGTCCTATAGGGTCACTATGAGTCGGAATCGACTGGACGGCAATGGGTTTGGTTTCTTTTTTTTAAAGCTTAGGCAAGCAGCATATGAGTTGATTTTGAAGGAGTCCTGAGTTGGGAGAGGAGTCTGATAATTAGCTAGTAGAAAATATAGATGTCACAGTGAAATACTTCAGGATTAAAGTTGAAAAGAATCTAAATGAAAACAACGTACCTTTGGTTTGGACAATTTTTAGCATTGTAGTCCAGCTGTCAATACTTTTTTGTTTGTTTGTTTTTACCGTATTAACTGACACTTCGTTGCATTTAATAAAGTTAATTACAAATAAAAAAAAAAAAAAGATTTGCAGCCTCGGAAACCCTACGGGACAATTCTACCCTATCCTATAGGATTGCTTTGTTAAGTTGGAATCGACTTGAGGGCAGCGGGTTTGGTTTTTTTGTTTGTTTTGTTTCTGTTTTTGTTGGGCGGGGTTGGGGTTATACCCTTCATATCAAGGCCTTTGAAAACAGAGGAACCCAGAAAAAGAATCAATTTGTTGTTCTTGTACTTGTTTCCGTCTTTCTTCCTTTCTGTTTTAATAATGAGTCCTTTAAGAGCTTGTAACTATACTTACTGAAATTCCCTCATTTGTTTAATATTGAAATGAGGAATTTTTAGCAAGTTTATCAGCTCATGCTTAAGAAATATTTTGGGGAAAAAGCGTGACAGTACATTTAGAGTTTGACCTATATTAGCTCCTCTACTAACTGGTCCATGCAACTTGCCAAAGATTGTAAGTGCTTAACAACTTTCTGGGGTCTTTTCAATTATCATTTAATATTATTACAAGTTGTGCTTTTCTTCTTTCCCTCCTGGCTTATAAACCAGGAAAGTTTCTTTCTCTGCATCTCTACTAAAGCCCAAAGGATTTTTACTGATTGCCTTATTCATGCAACAAACTAATTCAATAAATATTTATTGAGGCCTTACCATTTGTTCTCCGCTAGAGGTAAGGATAGCACTATGAACAAAACAGACACAGTTCATGGCAGGGCTTCACATGGCACAACTCCGGGAGCAACATTTTCATAGAATACAATGCTTCTGACATAGAGATTACAGTCTGATGGAAATATATTATAAATTATATTTACAATACAAATATAAATTATATTTATAATATAAATATATTATAAATTATAACAAAATTTACAAATATATTATTACTGCTATTACAGTTATCTCCCATGCATCTGTTAGTCTGTAGTACTTGTGTGTTGCTGTGATGCTGGAAGCTATACCCAGTGACCTACTTCTGAAAAGTATTAGCCAGTGAAAGCCTTATGAATAGTAGTGGAACATTGTCTGATGTAGTGCCGGAAGATAAGCCCCTCAGGTTAGAAGGCACTCAAAAGTTAAAAGGGGAAGAGCTGCCTCCTCAAAGTAGAGTTGAACTTAATAAGTAGATGGAGTCAAGCTTTCAGGACTTTCATTTACTGATGTGGCACGACTTAAAATGAGAAGAAACAGCTACAGACACCCATTAAGAATATGAACACCAATGGCTGAAGACCAGACCTCTAGAAGGAAGCACCCACCAACAAAAAAAGAGGTCATTAAAAAGACAGAAGAGAAAGGAAAGACCTAAATGGATATCTGAAACTTGCTCTTGAATGTCAAGTAGCTAAAGCAAAAGGAAAAAATGATGAAGTAAAAGAGTTGAACAGAAGATTTCAAAGGTTGACTCAAGAAGACAAAGTATTATGATGACATGTGCAAAGAGCTGGAGATAGAAAACCAAAAGAGAGGAACACGCTGAGCGTTTCTCAAGTTGAAAGATCTGAAGAAAAAATTCAAGCCTCGAGTTGCAATACTGAAGGATTCTATGGGGAAAATATTAAACGATGCAGGAAGCATCAATATTTGAACATTCATGGATCAATTCTCAAAGTATAGTCTGCACACCCTTAGGGAACAAGACCCCTCCAGTGAGTCCACAAAGTCAAAATTATTTTCATAACAATACTAGGATATTATTTACTTATTTTACACTCATTCTCTCAGGGGTGTACAGTGGGGTTTCCAGATGCTATGTGACATGTGATGGAATGTGTCCTTTAGTAATCTTGTGCTTTTTAAAATTTTCTGAGACAGTAGGATTAGGGTATAAATATGTGCATTTTCAGAGATTAGCTAAATTGTTCTCCATACATCTACCATAGTCTTACTATCTATATCCCATATAGATAGTTTCTATGATGTCATTATCATCTACTAAATTATTTTGAAATCCTGAAGTTTTCTTTGGATCTATGCAAAAACACAAAAATGTAAGTACTATTTGTTGTCTTGTTTTGGAATACTGTTTTAAAAAGTTTAATATTTCTAAATCTTTAAATTTTATCTAAAATTATTTTTAATAATTTAATATTCTATTCTAAAATGAAAGAATATTTGTATGTTTCCTACATTTAAGAGTGAATCAATGGCTTAAAAAAGGATATTAAATCTACAGACATGACCAGGCTTGCTGTTTTGCTTGTATTTGTCCAGGTTCGGCACCAACTAAACATCAAACATGATCTTTTATGTGAATGCTTGGCAACAAACACATTTTGTGTTGAAATATTCAGAATATTGAATGACTTTTTTAATCTCATGTTTTATCCTGGGACAACTGTACCGACATTTGCACTGATGTTACAAAATCCATGCTCACCTTTGAATTAACCAAGGCAGTGGCACCAAACTATCTATCATTGTATCTTTCTCTGCCAAATGCTTAAAGGAAAAGCCAGATTCACTTAAAAATCGCCTCAATAAAGCAGTAAAACTTATTAATTTTATTACACTTTGATGCTTGAGTATACAACTTTTTAATATTCCCTATTAAATGAGAGTTACACATAAAGCACTCCTTCTCCATACTGGAGTACCTTGGCTGTCTCCAGGAAAAAGCACACGTGTGATGCTGAGAGCCAAACTAGCAGCATTTTTAATGGGACATGATTTTAGTTGAACGTATGACTGGTAGACTAACTATGGTTATTCAGACGTGGGTATTTGTCAGTCATTTTCTGATAAATGAATGGAGTAAGCCCATCACTTCAAGGAAAATAAATATCTTCTGCCAATGAAAAAAATTCAAGCTGTCAAGTGAAAATTAAAATTTTGAAACACTTGTGTCTGCCACTATGAGCTTGACAGTCTTTCCAGTACTTAGAGACTTTTCTGAGTAGATCAGTGTGATATTAGTAAATGTGATTTTCTGATGCTGAATAATGAAATGCATCAGAAGATCAGCATAACTCTGTGCACCAATATTTCCCAAATGACTGATGCATGATGCTACAAAATTATGCATGGATAAAAAATTCATTCAAATTTCGAGACAGACTAATGGATTGTAATGTAACAATATGAAAAGTTCTTTTATGTGGCTTAAGATTTCGCATTACAACCAACCTTCAAGAAATTACTACTTATCAACTTAGTGTCGTATCAAAGAAGAATATCTACAACTATCGAAGAATATCTACAACTATCAGAGAATATCCACAACTATCAATTCTAGTTGACCCCAACTCCATGGCAACCCTACACACAACAGTATCGGACCACTGTAATCCATACAGCTTTCATTGGCTGATTTTCAGAAGTAGGTCATTAGGCCTATCTTCTAGAAGTCTGGAAGCTCTGCTGAAACCTGTTCAGCGTTACAGCAACATGCAGGCCTTCACTGACAGATTCCACTGACAGATGGTGGTAGCTGTGCTTAAGGTGCACTGGCTGGGAATAGAACCCAGTTCTCCTTCATGGGAGGCAAGAATTCTACCACTGAACCAAAACTACCATTGCCACAACTAATAGGCTATAAAAATATTCCTCCCATTTCCAACTAAATATCTGTGTGAGGCTGGATTTTCTCCAAATATTTCAACCAAAACAACATATCACAACTAATGTATGCAGAAGCAGTTACAAGAATCCAACCGCTGTCCATTAAGCTAGACATTAAAGAGATTTGAAAAATGAAAAACAACAATACTCTTTCCACTAATGTTAAATGAATTAATAAATATTTTTAAATTTCTGAGTTTTAATTTCCAGTAATACAAATATCAGTAGATATAACCCACAAACCCACTTTGATGTCCGTGACAATTTTAAAGAGTGTAACACTGTCCTGAGAACTAAGAGTTTAAAAACTGCAGGATTAACCTATAAGTGATTAGTTTGATTTTGTATTAAATTTTTTTGAAGTGTAACTTTTGTTATTAAACTCTTTTGGGTATAATTTACATATAGTAAAATTTACCCTTTTTAGGTACAGTCCTATGAATTTTTGACAAAAGCATAGTCATGTAACCACAACCATGGTCTATCACCCAGTAAAAATTTCTTTATAGTTAAGTGCCTCTCAACCCCAGTCCCTGGAAACCACTAATCTGTGTTCTTTTTAGACAGTTTTGCCTTTTCAGAATGTCATGTAAATGAAATTACACAGTATTATGTGGCTTTCTGAGTGGCTCATTTTATATAACATATGCTTTTTATATTCAATCGTGTTGTTGCATGCATCAGTAGTTCATTTTTTGGTTATTGTTGCTGAGTAGTATTCCATTATATGTATGGATATACCACGATTTATCCATTCACCAGTTGATGGATATTGGATTGATCATTCACTGCTTCTGGCAATTAAGAACAAAGCTGTTGTATACATTCATATACAAGTTTCTATGTAGACATAAGTCTTCATTTCTCTGAGTGAGATTGCTGGGTCCTATGATAAACGCATGTTTAACTTTGTGAGAAACTGCCCAACTAGTTTCCAAAAAGGCTGAATCATTTTGCATTCCCACCAAGTGATGTGTGTGAATTCCAAGTGCTCCACATATTCTCCAGCACTAAAAAAAAAACTGTCAATTTCTTTTTTCTCCTTTTTATCTTAGCCATTCTAATACATGCATAATGGTTATTTAACTTTTCAAATCTTTATATTGGTTTCCCCAAGCAGGTTGTTAAGTGTCTACTGGAAGGGATTATGCATCTTATGTAGCTCCAAGCTACCTTTAGAACAGTGTCCATTATATAGAATTAATACCAAATTTTACTAACTCATCAGTTGGAGTTTAAGCAAAGGGGTACCCTGGTAACATGGAGACAGTATTTGCCTATAAGGTTTGTGGTATCCATATATATCTCTATTTAAGCTTCCTTATCAGTGCCCTGTACAAAACAAATTATCTTGCCTGCATATTTGTTAAGGATTTGACAGTAGAAGAGCAGCTCTCCTCTACATCTTAAATCTTTACCACCGTTATGGGAGATTTTAGTGTCCATGTAGATAATCCAGTAGACATTGTTCTTCTTCTTCCTCTGCTTCGATGCAGCCACCTTTTCTCATAACCTCACTCGCAGCCTTGTCATCTGGACCAATGCTTATACTAATTTTTTTCTCTTTAACTCCTTTATTAAGACATTTTTGTGGCTAGCCACTTATAGGCATAAAAATCAATAATTTTCAGTGAATTTACAGAGATGTGCAAACATCCTCAAAATCCAGGTTTAAAATATCCCCCAAATTCCAGGTTTAGAAAAGATCCCTCATGCACCTTTGAAGTCAATCATTACTTCCACCCCCAATCCCAGGCATTAAATACAAATCTTAAACTTAGATTCCATTCTTTGATCTCAACCTCTACCATGCTAGATCTGTCACTTTAAGATTTCTTATTCTTATTAAACCTGCTATTGACATCACCAAGCTCCCATACCTGGATTCTACTATTACTCCCCTGAATCTCTACCCCTTCATTTTTGTTTCTTCTTCATTCAACCAAGGACTTCCGGGTCCATCAGTACAGCCATTCCTTGCCAATACTATCCATAACCTTGTCCCTTCTGTTTCTATTGTATCCTCTGGCAAAACTGCAATCTGTATTCACTATCAGACCTTCGTTGCTCTTGCATTAGTATTTCAGGACAAAAACAGCACAACTTTGCAGAATGGTAATTTAAAGATACTGCCTTTGGGTAAATGTCCTCAATCTGATAAAGGGCATTTATGAAAAACCCACAGCTAATATCATACTTAATGGTGAAAGATTGAAAGTTTCCTTCTAAGATTAGAAACAAGACAAAAATGTCTGCTCTTTCCACTCCTATTCAACATTGTACTAATGATTCTAGCCAGGACAATTAGACAAGAAAAAGAAATTGGAAAGAAAGAAGTAAGTTTTATTTGCAGATGACATGACCTTATATGCAGAAAACCCTAAGGAATCCACAAAAACTATTTGGGATAATAAATGAGTTCAGCAAAATTGCAAGATAACAATAACAAAAACCAGATGTATTTCTCTATACTAGCAATGAACAATATAAAATGAAATTAAGAAATAATTCAATTCACAATAGACTCGAAAAGAATAAAATACTTAGAAATAAACTTAACAAAAGAAGTGTAAGACTTGTACACTAAAAACTACAAAACGGGGTCATAGTCTTGGGTGGCAAGTAGGTTAATTGGCAAAATATAGTTCATAAAGTTTATGTTCTATACCCTAGTCTGCTGAGTAGCATCTGGGGTATTTCAAGCTTGTGAGCAGCCATCTAAGATATAACAATTGGCCTCTACTCATCTGGAGCAAAATAGAAAGAAGGAAACGACTCAAAGAAGGAATCAATCTACAGGACTAAATGTCTACATGAACTACAGCCTCCTCCACCATGAAACTAGAAGAACTAGTTGGTGCCCGGCTACCACTATCTTACATTCTGATCAGGACCACAATAGATGGAGCCTGATAGAAAGGGAGAAAAATGTGGAACAGAACTTCAAATTTTTAAAAAATCCATATTTGCTGGACCCATTGAGACAGGAGGAATCCCTGAGACTATTGCCGGGAGATATTCTTTAAGTCTTGAACTGAAACTATAGTTTTAAAAAGTCACCTTTTAGCTAAATAGTAGGTTAGCTCATGAAGTAATATCACCCTTGAGTACTAACTGCACTCTTTTTTTTTCTGCACCCAGTTCTTTTTATTTTTTTAAATACTATTTTATTGTGTTTTAGATGAAAAGTTTACACAGCAAATCAGGTTCCCCTTTGACAATTTTTACACAAATTGTCCTGCGATATTGGTTACAACTTTCACATTGTGTCAGCATTCTCATTATTTCCGTTTGTTTGTTCTGTTTCCATTGATCTAGCTTCCTTTTCCCTCCTTGACTTCTCAACTTTGCTTCTGGGTAAAAGTTGACCATTGGGTCTCATATAGTTGATTGTTTAAGGGAGCACATTACTCATAGGTGATATTGTTTATTTTATACGCCAATCTGTAATTTGGCTGAAAGATGACCTCCAGAAGCAGCTTCAGTATCAAGTTCAAAGGGTATCTTAGGGTGATAGTCTCAGAGATTCCTCTAGTCTCTATTGGTGCACTAGGTCTGGCCTTTTTTATGAATCTGAATTTTGCTCTACATTTTTCTCCCATTCTATCCAGGACCTTCTACTGTGTTCCCTGTCAGAATGGTTGGTAGTAGCTGGGCTCCATCTATTTCTTCTGGTCTCAGGTTAGAAGAGGCCATAGTTAGTGTGGGCTATTAGTACTGTGGACTAGTTTCTGCTTGGAGCCTTTGGTTTCCTTCATTCTCTTTCACTCCATATGGCTAAAAGACTAATAGTTATATCTTAGATGGCTGCTCACTAGCTTTTAAGACTGCAGACACAACTCACTAAAATGGGATGTAGAACATTATCTTTACGAGCTATGTTATGCCAAATGAATAAATTGTCCCCCGAGACTACCATTAACCCAGTATCTCTTAACCCAGTAAACCAAGCCCACAAGTTGTTTGGATATGTCAATGAAGCCCCCTATGGGCTTTGTTATATATATATGGATATATATGCAGCACATACAAACGTGTGTATATACATATATGTGCCTACAGATACACCTATAGATGCATATGCATTTAGTTGCATATGCCTTCTGATATGCATATGTATCTACCTGTACAAGCACACACATATTTTTTAGTTACTGTTGTTGCAAAATTATACATGTTATAGCAGTAACTGAAATTGTCCCTTTTTCTTATACTTCTTAGTGTCTTTATTTACCTTGGTCAAGTTGTGCTGACTTCACTCATATTTGGTATTGCCTTTCCCACTACCAAAAATAACAAGTGTCTACTATCTAGAAAATGTTTCCCCCCTATACCCCTCCCACCCCTGTTAACCATCAAAGAATTTTGCTTTCTGTGTGTATATCCATTCTTGACTTTTTCTAATAGTGGCACCGTACAATATTTGTCCTTTTGTGATTGACTTATTTCAAGTAGCATACCCTCCAGATTCACTCATGTTATAAGACGTTCCACGGACTCCTTATTATTCTTTATAGTTGCATAGTATTACATTGTATGTCTAAAACTCATCTGTCAGTTTGTCATACTGTGGTGACTTGCATGTGGCTGTGACTCTGGAAGCTATGCCACCGGTATTTCAAATACCAGCAGGGCCACTTAGGGTGGACAGGTTTCAGCAGAGCTTCCAGACTAAGACAGGCTAGGAAGAAGGACCTGGTGGCCTACTTCTGAAAAAATCAGCCAACGAAAACATTATGAATAGCAGTAGAAGATTGTCTGATATAGTGCCAGAAGATGAGCCTCTTAGGTTGGAAGGCACTTAAAATATGACTGGGGAAGAGCTGCCTCCTCAATGAAGAGTCATCCTTAATGATGTGGATGTAGTCAAGCTTTTGAGAGCTTCATTTGCTGATGTGGCATGACTCAAAATGAGGAGAAACAGCTGCAAACATCCATCAATAATCAGAATGTGAAGTGTACAAAGTATGAATCTAGGAAAATTGGAATTCATCAAAAATGAAATAGAATGCATAAAGATTGATATTCTAGGGATTAGTGAGCTGAAACAGACTGGTATTGGCCATTTCAAATCAACCCTATGGTCTGCTATGCCAGGAATGACAAGTTGAAGCAGAATGGCAACGCATTCATCACCAAAGAGAACATTTCAAGATCTACCCTGAAGTACGACCCTGTCAGTGATAGGACAATACTCATACACTTACAAGGAATACCAGTTAATGTGACTATTTTCAAATTTATGCACCAACCACTAAGGCCAAAGATGAAGAAATTGAAGATTTTTACCAACTTCTGCAGTCTGAAATTGATCGAACATGCAATCAAGATGCATTGACAATTACTGGTGATTGGAATGTGAACTTTAGAAACAAAGAAGAATCTGTAGTTGGAAAATAAGGCCTTGATGATAGAACTGTCACCAGTGATTGCATGATAGAATTTTGCAAGACCAATGCCTTATTCATTACAAATACCTTTTTCAACAATATAAACAGCAACTATACAGATGGACCTTGCCAGATGGAATACACAGGAATCAAATCAACTACACTGTGGAAAGAGACAATGGAGAAGCTCAATATCATCAGACAGAACAAGGCCAGAGACTGACTGAGGATATAATCAAGAACTGATGGTGTTGCAGTGAAGCCAAGCTGCACTGAAGGCATCTGCAAAAAACAAGGCTCCAGGACTTGATGGAATACTAATTGAGATGTTTCAACAAACAGATGCAACACTGGAGGTGCTTACTTGTCTATGCCAAGAAATTTGGAAGATAGCTACCTGGCCAACTGACTGGACGAGATCCATATTTGTTCCCATTTTAAAGAAAGGTGATCCAACAGAATGCAGACACTATAGAACAATATCATTAATACTACATTTAATTTTGTGATATTAAAATTTTGCTAAAGATCATTCAAAAGCAGCTGCAGCAATACATCCACAGGAAGCTGCCAGAAATTCAAGCCAGATTCAGAAGGGGACATGGAATGAGGGATATCATTGCTGATGCCATAAGATCTTGGCTGAAAGCAGAGAATACCAGAAAGATGTTTACCTGCGTTTTCTTGACTATGCAAAGGTATTTGACTGTGCGGATCATAATAAATTATGGATAACATTGCAAAGAATGGGAATTCCAGAACACAATTAATTGTGCTCATGAGGAAACTGTACATAGAACAGGAGGCAGTAATTTGAACAGAACAAGTGGATACCGCATGGTTTAGTATCAGGAAAGATGTGTGTCAGGGTTGCATCCTTTTACCATACTTATTCAATCTGTGTGCTAAGCAAATAATTCGAGAAGCTGGACTTGAAGAAGAACGCGGCATACATGAAGAAGAAGAACATGGCATCAGGATTGGAGGAAGGCTCATTAACAATCTGCAATATGTAGGTGACAGAACTTTGCTTGCTGAAAGTGAAAAGGAACTTGAAGCACTTACTGATGAAGATCAAAGACTACAGCCCTCAGTATGGATTACACTTCAGCATAAAGGAAACAAAAATCCTCACAACTGGACAAATAAGTAACATCATGATAAATGGAGAAAAGATAGAAGTTGTCAGGGATTTCATTTCACTTGGATTCACAATGAATGCCCATGGAATCAGCAGTCAGGAAATCAAACAACATATTGTGTTGGGCAAATCTGCTGCAAAAGACCTCTTTAGTGTTAGAAAGCAAAGATGTCACTTTGAGGAATAAGGTGCATCTGACCCAAGCCACGGTATTTTCAATTGCCTCATGTACATTTGAACGCTGGACAATGACTAAGGAAGCCTGAAGAAGAATTGATGCCTTTGAATTATGCTGTTGGGGAAGAATATTGAACATACAATGGACTGCTAGAAGAACAAACAAATCTGTCTTGGAAGAAGTACACCCAGAATGCTCCTTAGAAGCAAGAATGGGGGGACTTTGTCTCACATATTTTGGGCCTGTTATCAGAAGGGACCTGTCTTAGTTATCTAATGCTGCTATAACAGAAATACCACAAGCGGATGGCTTTAACAAAGAGAAATTTATTTTCTTACAGTCTAATAGGTTACAAGTCCAAATTCAGGGCGTCGGCTCCAGGGGAAGGCTTTTTCTCTCTGTCAGCTTGGAGGAAGGTCCTTGTCCTCAATCTTCCCCTGGTTGAGGAGCTCCTGGTGCTGCTTTCTTGAGGTCCTCAACTCTCTGCTTGCTTCCCTTTCCTTTTATCTCTGGGGAGATAAAAGGTGGTGCAGGCCATACTCCAGGGAAACTCCCTTTACCTTGGATCAGGGAGGTGATCTGAGTAAGGGTGGTATTATAATCACACCCTAATCCTCTCAACATAAAATTACAACCACAAAATGGAGGACAACCACACAGTACTGGGAATCATGGCCTAACCAAGTTGACACATATTTTTGGGGGGACACAATTCAATCCATGACAGCACTAATCCCTGGAGAAGGACATCATGCTTGGTAAGTTAGAGGGTCAGTGAAACTGAGAAAGACCCTCCACAAGATGGATTAAAACAGTGACTGCAACAATGGGCTCAAGCATAGCAACGACTGTGAAGATGGCACAGGACCAGGCAGTGTTTCGTTCTGTTGTACCTAGGGTTGCTATGAGTCGGAATCACATACCAAAAGAAAAAAAAAAAAAACCCAAACCCATTGCTGTCAAGTCGATTCTGACTCATAGTGACCCTATAGGACAGAGTAGAACTGCCTATAGGGTTTCAAAGGAGCACCTAGTGGATTCTAACTGCTGACCTCTTAGTTAGTAGCTGTAGCACTTAACCACTATGCCACCAGGGTTTTCTGGAACTGACTAGAGCCACCTAAGAACAACAAGAAAAGGGTGGGGACTGAAGTAAAATGGGCATGACTATAGAAGGGCAATATGAGGGATCTTTGTGGTGAAGGAACTGTTCTGTGTCCTGACTTTATCAATGTCAACATCCTGGTTCTGATCTCGCAAGATGTTGCCATTGCGGGAACTGGGTAAAGGGAACGTGGGAACTCTCTGCATTGCTTTTTAAAACTGAATATGAATCTGCAATTACTTCAAAATAAAGTTTAATTTTATTTAAAAAACAGGTGAGGGGGTGACTTCAAACTCATATGGGCCAGCTGTCCTTTAATACATCCTGCTAGAGGCAAGCATCCACTTGGCTCAAACTCATTACTCCACCACTGCACTTTCAACAGATAACAACTAGTACTAGTTATTGGGTATTTGCTATGTGACAAAAACTTTGTGCTAAGAACTTTATATGTATTAATTCATTTAATCTTCACAACAGATAACTTTGAATTCGTTCTCAGAAAAGCAGCCGCCTCAGACACCATTCCCTCTACTTTGTGTTCATCCATCCTGTCCTTTTTTCTTCTCTTGACAATGAAAGAGGTGCCCATCCCCCAGACTAGGGCCAATCCTTTTATCTGTGCACTGGATTCTGCCACCTCGGGATCCTGATTCCATCTGATATCTCCTTTGCTGTATCTTAAAAATCTCCCTATTACCTCTATCCTGCGAGAATTTAGAAATGTTACATCTAAAGAAAAAAAAAAAAGCTCCCCGTCCGGCCAACCTTACTCTAGCTAAGCCTTAACCATTCTCTCGCCTCTTTTCATTACTCTTCCTACTTCACTGCTTTCCACAATCCACTACCACTTGCTTCTACTTACTCTGTGAACATCTGACTTCTTTTCAGTGTTTGACACCACTACCTATTTCTTCATTTAAACTCTCTTCCTTGGGGTTCTCTGACATAACCGCTTCTCTAAGTGTTGAGGTAAGTGACACAGGTGACCTCAAAGGAGGTAAACAAAAAAAGAGCAATGGAGGCAGAGTGGCGATCGCTACTTTTGAGAGGAGACTTGGAAAACAGGAGGCAAAAAGGGTCACAGTGGACCATAAAACAGTGACTGTGGCTTTCCCCCTCACTTTCATCCTCTCTTCCTCATGACTTTCACCTTCATTTTCTTCCCCCATTCTTTGACAGCTTGCAATACTCCAGGAAAAGCTAAAGGATAACAGCAACGCGACAGGTTGCGAGGGCCTACCCCGAGGCGGTCAGCAGGGAGGCTCCGCCCCAGGCGCAGACGCGGGAAGCGGTAGGAAGGATAAGGCGTCTGAGTAGATAGCGGAACGCTGGCGCCGGGCAGAGGCTGCAGCTCGGCGCGGGGCCGCTGGGGAGTGGACGTCTACGCGCGTGCGCGGCAGCGCTTCCGGCCCCAGCCAAAGCTCCGGCCGTCTCTCGAGGTACAGGACACGGCGCAGGGGATCTTGCGTCAGCCCTAGGCTCGAGCCGCTGGTCTCCGAGGGGCCTGAGGGTGGCGCGTCATACCTGGGAGGCCGGTCCGGGGCTGGCCAAGGACGCGGGGTCGGACACTCCACCTGCCTCTGGGCCAGGGAGGGAGGAGGGTGGGAAGAGCCCAGGCCAGGTGCACCGTGTTTTCCAGCGGAGCGCGACCCCCGGGCTGCGGCGCTGAAAACGGGGCGGGCGGTGGGGGGGAAAGAAGATCCTGCGGAAAGAGGTTTCTTTACAGATACAGTACTGTTAAACTCTGCTCCCCCCCACTTTTTAAAAAACAGATGAAGAAATTAAAGTTAAAGGAACTAGAGAGTCGCCTGCAACAAGTGGATGGATTCGAAAAGCCCAAACTACTTTTAGAACAGTATCCGACCAGGCCGCACATTGCAGGTAGGGTGGCTGGTGACCCAAGCTCTTGCTTCATCTGTTAAATCCTGTCTACTCACTGATGAAAATAGAACAGTTATTTGGTTACAAAGAATGTCTAGAGAAATCCTGCCTCCAGGATCACCTATCAGTTAGAGAAGCCTTCCCAGACATTTTAGCTAAATACACCCTCACAGTTATGTACTTACTGTATGGTATTTGTATATACCGTTTAAAACTGTCAAACATCTTCCTACTGTGTTTGTTAGTTTCTCTCGTTAGACTGTAAACTCCTTGAGGACAAGGAATTTGTTGGTTTTGTTCACATCTGAATTTCCAGTGCCTCAGAGAGTTCCCAGGGCCCTGGTGGGTCAGTGGTTAAATGTTTGGTTGCTAACCAAAAGGTTGGCAGTTGGAATCCACCGGCCACTCCTTGGAAACCCTGTGGGGCAGCTCTGTTCTGTCTATGGGGTCGCTAGGAGTTGGAATCTACTCTGAGGGCAACGGGTTTAGAAGAGTTCCTAGAGTCCTTGGGTGGTGCGGATGACTAACCGAGAGGTTGTCAGTTTGAGTCCGCCCAGAGGCACCTGGGAAGAAAGGCCTGGTGATTGACTTCTGAAAAATCAGCCGTCAAAAACCCTATGAGCACAAGTCTACTCTGATACATGTAGGGTTGCCATGAGTCAGAATTGATTTGACAGCTCCTAGTTTTTTTAGAAGAATTCATGGCACTAGTTAGGGACTCAGTAAAATACTTCATAAATAAGGATCAATTTCCTAATACAAAGAATTGCCAGTGCAGGGGTTCCTATGCTGTACTCTGCCCTAGAAATGAATGCTAGAGTTGGTAACCAGAGGGATCATGTTTAACAAAGCCAGAGTGGGTATTTATAAAGATGAGGTTGCATTTCAAGTTTAAAAAATTATCTGGGAGTAGCATTGTTGCTTAATGTGAGGGATTGATACAGGAAGTACAGGAGAGAACACAAGAAAAACCATTCATATTTAATAAATGTATTACCAAAGTGGTAATACTAGTCATCTAGTGCTGCTATAACAGAAATACCACAGGTAGATGGCTTTAACAAAGAGAAGTTTATTTCCTTACAGTGAAGTAGGCTAAAAGTGCAAATTCAGGGCATCAGCTCTAGGAGAAGGGTTTCTCTCTCTGTTGGCCTTCTCATCAATCTTCCCCTGGACTAGGAGCTTCTCTGCACAGGGACCCCAGGTCCAAAGGACACGCTCTGCTCCTTGCAGTGCTTGCTTGGTGGTATGAGATATCCCCTGTCTCTCTGCTCACTTCTCTCTCATATCTCAAGAGATTGCCTCAAGACACAGTCCAGTCTTGTGGATTGAATCTGGCCTCACTGACACAACTGCCAGGCGTTTTCCCTTATTAACGTCATAGACGTAGGATTTACAACATACAGGAAAATCATACAATATTGAGAATCATGGCCCAGCCAAATTGATACACAGATTTTGGAGGGGGGGCATAATTCAATCTGTGACGAGGAGCCTTAGGAAAATTAATCTATCGCAGTGAGGAATTCCTTCCAGTTCTAACATGGTTGTGTTTCTAAGCTGCCAGTGAAAGTCAAGGAGAATACAAACATACCTGAAAAGGTGGAACTTAAAACATACATGCGTATAGCCAGGGAAAGACCCTGAAGCCACATTGACAAACGATATGTATCATTTAATAGAGTCAAAATAGATGCTTAGATATTATTAAATTTTCAGACATAATTTCAGTGAACACTCTGGTATATTTCTTCAGAGAATTTTTTTTGTCAGAGCTGAAAGGGATTCCTTCTCCTGAAAACTTTCTCTGCTTCTCCACCCTAAGATAATAATACCTGTATTTCAGAGGGTTTCTTAAGTAAATTATGGTATGTCTATACAATGAATGGAAACCCTGGTGGCATAGTGGTTAAGTGCTACAGCTGCTAACCACATGGTCAGCAATTGGAATCCACCAGGCGCTCCTTGGAAACTCTATGGGGCAGTTCTACTCTGTTCTGTAGGGTTGCTATGAGTCGGAATCAACTCGACGGCACTGGGGTTGGGATACAATGAATTACTAAAAGGCCTTAAGAATGAGATATTTCTGTAGGTGCTTGTATTTCTGAGATTGCCAAGATTCACATATTCCAGAGCAGTATGTAAAGCATGATTTCCAGAGCCCAAACATTATGTACAGTGAAACCTGTGAGAGCCGGAGCTCAGCAGAACTGCATTCATGGTTTTTCCAAGTCTCCCAAGTTCGCTGCCTTTAACGGGGTACAGTCTTACCACTTTTCTATTGCTCGTTTTAGTGGAAAATACTTGAGTTTTCCTTCACTAACGGGTTTCCGCCTTACACAGGTTCCAGCTTTTGCAGGTCTTAAGAGCTCGACTGCTAACCAAAACCTCGGCAGTTTGAGTCTGCCAGCTGCTGCTTGGAAACCCTATGTGTCATTTCTCCTCTGTCCTCTAGGGTCACTATGAGTTGGAATCGACTTGACGGCAATGGGTTTGGTTTTGGTACCGGTACTGTATGTGTACATAGTGTGTGAAGGAGCCTGGTACCTGACAGTCGTGAAGTGCTTGGCTCCTAATCAAGAGGTCTGAACTCACCAGCTGCTTTGCGGGAGAAAGATGTGGCAGTCCTCTTCTGTAAAGATTTACAGCCTTGGAAACTCCGTGGGGCAGTTCTGCTCTGTCCTATAGGGTCACTATTGAGTGGGAGTTGACTTAACAGCAGCAGGCAACAAGAACATAGTGTGTGCATAAATGCTTGTATGTATATTTTTTAATTTCTTTTATTGTTTAAATTTTCTACAAACATGTATTACTTTTAAATCTAAAAACAAATTGTAACGCAAAAAGCAAGCCCATTTCATCTCTAGAAACATTATTATGGGAAATGGGTCTTATGAATCCTATAAAATTTTTATCATTTTTAATTAGCAAAATCTTATACTATTTTATGGCTGTGTAATGTATGTAATGAAATTGCTTAAACATATAACCAACTCAAAATGCACTCAAAATTGGTTTGTAAAGTATAAGCTTGTTAGCAAAATTGGGCTTAATTATCTAAAGGAAGGATCCAAAGAAGGCAATAATAAGGCATAACATACTGGGCATATGTTCATAATTAAAATTTTTTTTTGAGTCAAAATAATATATGCACATGTTTTTTAATACACTAGAGAGTTCAGAGGCACTTGTAATAAAGCATCACAGTGTCTTCTTGTCCTCGCTCCCCACCGCTAGCAGCATTTCTCAGATGCAACTCCTCTAAATTGTTTCAGTTGCATTGTTCTAGCATTTCTAAATGTTTTTACGTCTGCTACTTGGTTAATTTTAAACATTCTCCACTGACTGTCTACAATGATGCCTGAGAATTTAGTTAATTTATATCATTCCACTTTCCTCCACCTCCTCCCAAAATAATCGTACTTCTACTTTTATTCTTCTAGTAATTACTTCTCACCCCTTCCCAGTATAGTTGCTTTACTACTATTATTGCTCTCTGGATTGCCTTTGTAACTTTAAATAATATACTTTGCTTCTTATAAGTATAACCTTTCAAAGTGACTTATTTTGTCTATGGAAGCTCTAAGGATTGCTGTGTTCTGGGTGTGCTGAAATTTCACAGTGGTGTGTTTAGATGAGAACCTTTTTTTATATTTAGATGCATGGTGCAGAAGGAAGTGGCCCGTTTCAATTTGAAGGCTTATATCTCCCTTCAGCACGAAGAGATGCTCATCTGTAAAATGTCTTTTGTTTTCTCTGACCTCCTTCTAGAATTCCTGTTAATTACATACTGAACTTCCTGGATTAATGCCCTCTGTCCTTTCTTTCCTATTTCCTGGACCCTTTCTGTGAAATTTGAAAGATTACTTTTTTCTTCTAACTGTTCTATTGAATTTTTTCTGCAACTGGTACAATCTTTTTTGTGGCATCTTTCTATGCCTTATTTTCTTGTCCCACATTAAAAGCCTTAAAGTTCTGGTCAGATTTTTCTCAAGTTATTCCATTTTTAAAAAGTACTTTTTTTAAAATCTAAAAACTTCAAACTTCCATGAAATAAATGGTCCATAAAATATTCCTTTCCTTCTGAAGCTTTATAATGCCCTGATACTAACCAGTGTTTTACTACTACATGTAAGTGGCCAATTCTGACAATTCTGAAATGATTTTTTCACCACTGATTAAGACTGGGGTGATAGGTATTAAACAGAATATTCCTTTAGTCTTCTGAGTTTTCTGGGCAGATTTTGTGTTGCAGAAATATATATAAGTAGGAATACATTTTAGTATTGGATTTAGGCAATGAAAAATATATACCTTTTTGTCAACCTCTCCACACATGTGGGCTTGCTGGGAGCCATGTAAATAAATCATGGCATTATCACTTAGAGAATTTGGGGCCATCTTCCAGCTTCTTATCTGAGTGATGGTCAGTTTCCTTCAGCTCAGTGAACTTGCAAGCAATGCAAGAACCATGACAGTCCAGCACAGTGCATACCCAGTATTGATTTGGCCTGGATGGTTCTGGGTGGTTACTGGAACAGTGAAACTTACAGCTTTCAATGGTGAACAGTTCTTACTATGACCAGCCAAATTGCCATGGCAAACATCTTTGACAGGCACCTTCTTAATATTGATGTTCAGTTTGTCAACAAGCAAAATTTTACATAACTCTTTACAGTACATGGTGGTGTAGTGGTTAAGTGCTACGGCTGCTAACCAAAGGGTTGGCAGTTCAGATCCGCCAGGCACTCCTTGGAAACTCTATGGGGCAGTTCTACTCTGTCCTATAGGGTCGCTATGAGTCGGAATCGACTCGACAGCACTGGGTTGGTTTTCTGGGTTTATAGTACATTTCAGTAGACTTTACTTCAGACTGCTAACTTTGACTGAAGCAAAGCTGGCCACCATGTCTGGTCTTAGACCACTAATCCCGTTGTGACCTATGGGGACAGTATAAATATCACCAATTTTGTAGATAACTTACAGGGGCAGATGGAAGAATTGATTGGGCAAGATGGTAACAGGATACAATCCGGAGTTTCATTTCAATGTAGCCATCCTTTTGAATGTCTTTTTAGCAAAGGCATATTAGCACTTAATCAAAATTCCAAATAAAAAATTGGCACAGAACTACTGTGTTTGGGTTAAGTCCAGTTTTCTCAATTTAGATAACTTCTTTAATGTCTTCTGGCTGTAAGGTTTCTTAGAGACATCCAATATTTTCAAATAACCATGTTTCATACCCAGTATGTAACATGCATATGGATGTGCTCATTCTTTGAGATACAAGCTTCAAAGACTAACACCTGCAGCAACAGTTAGGCCAGCACAGTCAGCCTGAGATAACACTATAATTATGTTTTTGATAAAACCTCTGGATTCTGGGGCATCTGTGATGGACCGTAATCCTTCCTGGGTTCAGATATCCACGAGAGGTATCAGTGGTGTTACTTATGCTTCCTGTTGTTAGGTGCCATGGAGTCAGCTCCAACTCATCTTCACAATCGTTGGTATGCTTGAGTCTATTGTTGCAGCCACTGTGTATTGTGTGTGCCTTCCAACCTATGGGCTCATCTTCTAGTACTATATCAGAAAATATTTTGTTGTTATACATAGGGTTTTCATTGACTAATTTTCAGAAGTAGACTACCAGGCCTTTCTTCCTAGTCTGGCTTAGTTTGGAAGCTCCACTGAAAGCTGTCATGGGTGACCCTGTTGGTATTTGAAATAGTTGTCCGCATAACTTCCAGCATCATAGCAACATGTAAGCCACCACAATACCACAGATTGACAGACAGGTGGTGGTACTCATGCCTAGCCTTCACTATATGCAAGACCTTTGTGTATTTGAAAGATTTCTTTCCCATCTCAGCAGCTTCTGCCCTGCTCCTTCATAGTTTTCTTACCAGGTCAACTTCAACCTTATTTGTAGATTATATATATATGTGTCTAAAGGCTACATTGCAGATGTGTTTTCCTTTCTTGTTCTAACTTGAATTTATGATACCTGTGTCCTGATGACAAACTTGTTGCAAAAAAAGATCTGTGCCCTTTTAATGTCAATGCTTGTTTGATATTAGTGGCTCTCAGACTTGCGGACTTCACACATCAGTAAAATTTCAAAACAATTTTAGAGGCTGATGTAGGGTTGCCAAATTTCTATTTTGACAAGGAAGAATATTTTTTAAAACCTGTTTACTCTTATCACCCTTTTATATATAAAAAAAAAATAAAAACAATATTTTGACATCAAAGAAAGGACAGGTATATATGGGTCGTAGCAATGTTTTTAATAGGGCAAGGAAAAATAACATTTCGACCTTATTTTTCTCATTTTATCTCATAGACTGGTCAAGGTATTATCATTCTTGGCATCATTAGTGGAGACTAGTTTTTTGGAAACCACTGCTACATGTTATCCTCTTTTGTGGTGCATTTTACTACATACCAAGTTATTATACCTCAATTTTTAACTAATTGGAACACCATTTGGGGGAGGAAAAAATAATACAACACCAAAGAAATTATTTTAGGAAGGGTCATTTGCACAAATTGGATTTTGGTCATCATTTTGCTTACTTATTCCCTAATATGTTTTCTGGTCTTTTAGCGTGTATGCTCTATACAATCCATAATACATACGATGACATTGAAAATAAAGTGGTGGCAGATCTAGGATGTGGTTGTGGAGTGCTTAGCATCGGAACTGCAATGTTAGGAGCAGGGTAGGTGATCCAGTATATACTACTTGGTTATGGGGTGGCTTTAATAAGAAGCATATATAGGACCAATTGTATTACATTTATGGGCTCTACCGTATGAAGTTGGGAGATCAAGAATCTGATACTGAATACATTTTGATTGGGCAGAAGATCAAAACAGACTACAAAAAAAAAAAAAAAAAACCAGCAGCAACCAGATGCCTCCCTTTTATACAGAATCTGAGTTCCCAACCCCTTGCTAGGTTGGGAAATCTTGCCGTTGAAGAGCAACACCCATTAACTCTTAGTTTGTCAGTTGGATTAAAAAGGTACATGGTAACTCAGCTAGTTTGTTTTTGCCCCCCCCCTTTTTTTTTTAACTTGGGAGGTATAAGTACTTACGTTTTGTGTTTTGTATTCATATAGGTTGTGTGTTGGATTTGACATAGATGAAGATGCATTGGAAATATTTAATAGGAATGTGGAGGAGTTTGAGTTAACAAATGTTGACATGGTTCAATGTGACGTAAGCTCATTATCTAATAGAATGTCCAAGTCATTTGATACAGTAATTATGAATCCTCCCTTTGGGACCAAGAATAATAAAGGTGAGTAACAAGAATCAGGTACATTAGTGCATTTCTAGAAAAGCAAGATTTTATAAGCCATTTTATTGTTGATTATTTGGGTTAAGTGATTTATCATTATTCATTAAATAAGCCAGTCCCTTACTTGTATTGTTATTACAATTTCAGTTTGCTTAACGCATGACTAGAGAATTGGATTTTTCCATCTGTTATTCACAAATTTGTATCAAGTACATAAAGTATTTTTATTCATTTATTTATATTGTATCTGCTTTCAAGAATGATTTGCTCTACCCTTATGATTGTGAAACCTATAAAGGATTTTATACTTTTAGAATCTTTTTTAAATGCCTTAAGACATTCAAGGCTTTCAACGTGTGCCCATCAGCAACAGTGACTCATTGTGCCTGTTTTGTGGGTGCTGTGGGCCAGAAGGATAGGGAGTCATTAAGAGGAGAGAAAGACATGCATAATTTAAAAAGTCCCCCTAGATGATTCCAATTAGTGCTATGCCTGTTCCTTTCTCCCCTCTTTCAAAGTTAATTTGGTATGTAGTATTAAAACATTTACTTTAACCTTGTTTAACCAAGACAGTATAGATTCTAGTTTTGTTCTCTCAGCCTTAAAAGAATATCTTGATCTTGTATTTATTTGAATCCTGTCCTGTTGCAGAAAGAATTTGAAGTGGCTCTTTTGGAGCTTGGAAAAAAACGTTTCTAAATCTGTTACTGATCTATTTTGGTAACAAGTACATAATGTAGATAAGAACTTTTTCTGTTCTTCACAGGGACAGATACGGCTTTTCTGAAGACTGCTTTGGAAATGGCAAGAACAGCAGTGTATTCTTTACACAAATCCTCAACTAGAGAAGTAAGTTCAAATCGTCATGATGTAGTCGTTTATTTTTAAATTCATGACCGTGTTTCAAGGATTTACAGTATCCATTTCTCTTGACCTTTTTAACATCTGGCACTTAGATACTGAATTTTCTCTTCAACTAGCTAGAATCTGTGATTAGCTTTCTTCCAGCCTTTAACTTTTTTTGGTCAAAATTCTGTTCAGACAGGAACAATTGGCAGGAAAGGGGCTATAATTCAGGAGTAGATAAGTATAACTAGGGTTACAGTATGTTCTGGTTTGTCTGGGTAAGGCCTGGTTGATGCCTGTGGTCCTACTGTCCTTGTATGGCCTCGTGTACTTCAGGGAGCCAGTAAGGCCTGGGTTTTAAGAATGCTGATCCTGAAGCTAAACAGACTGACTTTAGACGCAACCTCTTCCATTTATTCTTGCCAGCATTTAACACATGCAGGTGTATAAAATGTATTGCAGGCAATTGGTGGGAAGAAGGATATTTTTTTTCAGCATCAGTATTAACAGTGATTAAGAACTTTGGAGCCAGAGTGATTGGGTTCACATCCAAGCTCTGCTGCTTCCCAGCGGTGTTGTCTCGCCAAGGTACTTGAGCTTCAGTTTCTCACGTGAAATGGAGCTAAGAGTACCTTATATACTTCACAGAGTTGTTGTGAGTTCATATTTACAAAGTGCTTAGAACAGTGTCTGCTGTATGTAATTGCTATTACTTTAAATCATGCTATATTTAGAGTTTTTAATATGATTTATAGGAAAAATATTTTATTCATGAAATATATAGTATACTGGAATCTAGTTGGCAGCTAGTTCTGGATATATGGTAATCTAATAACCCTTGATGAAGTATAAATCACATGGCTAAAAATAAATATACTAACAATGAATAGTGGTACATGTAGGTAGGCAACAGAACCAGCATAACTTTACTGGTAAGTAAATCCCCATTCAATACGTGGAAGCAAACACCAATGTTGGTGTTTACCAAGGTGCATGGTACAAAGTCAAGGGGAAACCAGATATAAGTTTCCAGAATCCTCACCTAGTGGAGTCACACAAAGATATGTTTAATCCCCCAACAAGTTGTGGCAATGCATGTGAAATGTTGCCAACCAGGAAACTCTAGAGATTCAGTGCCCAGGGTTTTTATTGGGAACTGGTCATGTAGGGGAAACCCTGGTGGTGTAGTGGTTAAGTGGTACGGCTGCTAACCAAAGGGTCGGCAGTTCGAATCCGCCAGGCGCTCCTTGGAAACTTTATGGGGCAGTTCTACTCTGTCCTGTAGGGTCGCTATGAGTCGGAATCGACTTGATGGCACTGGGTTTGGTTTTGGGTTTTTTGGTCATGTAGGCACCCTCCCCAGGCTCAGAAGGCAGGTAGGTATTCAGCATAAACCATATTGCTTACGTTAACAGTTTAGGCATAGTGATCCACTCCGAACAGTTAAGGGGGTAGGAACCCTACCAAAATCTAAGTTCCCAGATGCCAACCAAGGGCCAACGTTTTAAGTAGGCCTTTTGAAGGATAAGCAGTCAGCCTTGCTTTTAATCTTTTTCCATAGAGCTTGTGATAACATAAATTTTATCTAACTCATATACAGTTGATGCAGGCCAAGTAAAATATGCCAGTAAAGCATCGTACGATTAAGCAGCAAAATCTAGTTATTTGAATGCATTCCTGAGTCTCATTTACTAAAAACTTACATCTTCGCTGTTTGGTGTTGCCATATTCCACCACGAGGAGGCAGCATTACCACCGTTGCCTTGACTGTATTCATACTTAGTGCATTTTTTCATTTAAATAGTGCCTAAGTGTTTCAGTTAAAATCTGGTGTGGACTGTGTATGCTGTGGAGGCGTGATGAGGAATGAACTGCTAATACCGCAATCCCTATTTATGCTCCAGATACATCTGCTGTAAGCCTACGATAAAGTGTAACACATGGGGTCACCATCGACTTGACAGCAACGAGGTTTTTTTTTATTCTAATGAAAACATAAAAGTTCAAAAACTTAGTATATCAGTTAGTAAAAAGCAATTTTAAAAGATTATTTTAAAATCATCTCATATTAACATGTTCTTTATGTTAAGCATATTCAAAAGAAAGCTGCAGAGTGGAAAGTCAAGATAGATATTATTGCAGGTAAGACAATGAATTTACTTTTCTCACAAAACAAATCCCAACCCTAATTATCTAAAAGGGCCAAAATGCTCAACCAAACTTTTTATACAGGTGCTGAGAAAAAAGGGAATACAGCTTTTTTTCAGTGTGGTAAAATGTGCATGGTTGGTAATGGGTTGAAAATGGAGCAAACAGGTGCTGAGAAAAAAGGGAATACAGCTTTTTTTCAGTGTGGTAAAATGTGCATGGTTGGTAATGGGTTGAAAATGGAGCAAAGGTAGGGTGAATGTGTTTCAAGGTTTGCTTGAGACTGTCCCAATTTATGCATTTTATCAAAAATTTTTACTAGTGCTCAAGTGTTTGGTTACTATAGACTCAGGACACTATATAGCATCACAGTGACTAACAGCATGGGCTTTGAAATGGCGAGACCTCAGTTTGAAATCATTTACGGAAAACGCCACTGTTGCACAAGCCTAAGGGCTGTCTGGATAACCTTTCTATTTCAGTTTTCTAAATGCCCCTGAGTCATTGAGCAATGAGGCTTCAGAAAGCTTTTCTTTCCTTTTTGTGGAGAGAGAATATAAACAATCACACAATGAATCCTGTTTGATACATTTTTATTAGTAAACTGGATAATATTCACAAACATCAAATTGGGAAAAACATACCAGACACTAACTATAATCCAAATTTTGAAAAGCCTGAAATAAGAGAATAGGGGAAAATGTTTTTACATGACGGTCAACGGACACTATGTTAAACATATAACTAGATATATTACTGTTTGTAACAATAGTGTAACAGGCCTGCTGATTATTATATTCAGTATTGCTCATTCCTTACCTCATTTAAGGTATTACAATATGTGATATGAAGCAATTAGAACAGTCTGAATAGTATATCTAGCCAGAGCCTTGCTACTCTAAGTGCAGTCCTCAGACCATCAGCATTCATAGTCCTTGAGAGTATGTTAGAAATGAGTAATTTCAGGCTCCACCCAGACCTACTGATTTATAATCTGCATTTCAACAAGATCCCCAAGTGATTTGATTGCACGTTAAAATTTGAGAAGCTGTGATCTAGAAAGTTAGAATTTATGTTGCAAAAAGTAAAGGATAGGTAGACTTATTGCCCTCCCTCCAGAATTTATTAGTTTGAAGAGTTTTCAGAACTTAACATTATTCTTTAGAAAGAACATGAAAAATGAGTTCTCATTTGAGAGCTTAGTAGGTAATTAGCTACTTTCTACCATTACTAAAATCAGGATGAAAATATTTTGAAGTAAGCATGGCTATTATGACATTGTTAGAATAGATGACTAGTTAACTAAAAATAGAAAGGTACTGTCATTTTCATAGAATATACGTTTATGTCCATTTGTTATCCTTCTAAACTCCCCATAATCTCTAATTTCAGTATAAATAGCCAAAATCGTAGAAATACCAAGCTCAGTTTGCCATGCTTAATCTTGGATGAGTTAAAAGTGGCAGGTCTGAAATGTTTGGCTCATAAGCACTTAGTACTTTCTTAGTTTTTTAAGTCAGGTTGATATACGTTTGAAAATATAATTTTTACCCTTAGGTGTCTTTTGTTTTACAGAGCTGAGATATGACCTGCCAGCATCATACAAATTTCATAAAAAGAAATCAGTAAGTCTCTTGATTCTGGCCTAACTACATTCAGTGTGAAAAGCTTTTCAATAAGTAATTATTTCTTCGGTTTCCGGTTTTCTGGGTGAACAGAGCCAGCCTAGGAAATGGAATAATTAACTGTGAGATGGGCTCGTAATCATAATCCAACAGCTGATAATCTGGATTAAGATAACAAGTCCTTTCTCAAATGCTCTGGGCACAGAAACGAAGGAAAAAAATAAGTTTTTGCTTTTTTAATATAGCATAGATTTTATTTGTTTATACTAATACATTTACATATTAAAAAGGTAATTTAGTGGAAGAACCTTCCTTTTGATATTTGAAACATCTGATAGAGCTATACATTTAAAAAAAAAACCTCACTGGATAACGTAACAAAAAAAGACAAGTTAAACAACAAAATTTTCCTTTCTTACAGGTGGACATTGAAGTGGACCTAATTCGATTTTCTTTTTAAAACTCTCCAAAGACAAAAGTAGGTTAAAACCTAATTAAAATGAATTTTAAAACTTTTTTTTTTTTTTACTAAATTACTGGTCTCCAGAACCATTTTCTGTTTTCTGTTGTTTTGATGCAGGTTCTTCTTCTCTGTCTGCTTCTTCTCTTGCTCTTTTCACTGATCCTATATAATAACAGCATTTGTTAAATTCAATGTAAGCATTACTCAATATTGAGTACAATTACTAATAATTCTGTTTAAAAAGATTAGCAACTTCTTCCCCACACCACTGAGAAAAGGCTTTTCCTTTAGTACAGACTTTCTAATTCCTAAACTTACCTTCCAAGTCTCCTTGTCAAAAAAGCATAACTGGAGCAAATCGTAATAATTCAAGACCTTCCCTTTACAAAGTTGAAAAACCATATTGCTGTGCTCTCCCACAAATCATTCTCATGAAACTACAAAAAGATGTAGAAAAAGCTTACCAGCCGCACCATTTTCATCACATTCATCATCACTATCAAATTTAGTTTTTTTGCCCTGAAATTGTACTTTTCCTTTAGCAGACCCAGCCTGGGCAACTTTATTTCCCTTTCCTTTTCCTTTAAATTTGCGACCTGTAGAGACATAATTGAGAATTTATTAAAGAAATTTTAAAGACCTCTGTTTTTTCGAACACAGCTTAAAATTTTTTACTTAAGCAAGTAAGTTAAGATAATCAAACTGAGAAAAATCAGAACTAATGACCTTTTGACTTCCATTTGTTCAGGGATTCTTGTTGATCTTCCAAGATTTTTTTCAATGCTGCTTTTTCTACCTCTCCTTCTAGTACTTCCCACGTCACTTCTTTGTTCCTTAATTGCAGGTTACCATTACTTGCATCTTTGGCTTTATCCAGTGCTTCTTTAGCTTTTTCTTTAAATAGGATTACTCCCTACACCAAAGACAGAAGATGAAAAGCACAGTTCTTTGTTTTCAGTTCTGCAGTTAATGTCTTCAAACTCATTCTTCCTACCCTGCAAATCTCCTAAGCCGTTATCAGTTTCAGTGGATTTTACTGAACATTAAGAAAAGGAATGCTACAAAAGTGACCTACAACACCAATACCAACAGTTAACTCATCGTGTAATTCAGGAAAGAAAAAAAAAAAAGACATAATAGCTAATAACAGCAGTAACAAAACGGGGAGTAAATGATCAAGTAAAAACTATTTTCACAAACACATTAATTTTTAAAAAAACATTCTATCTTCTAAAATGACCAGTTTCTATGGATTTTTGAACTGATGGCTAAAAAAAGCATGCGTGTTTCCAAACCTCTTTTGCTCCTCTGACAAAGTCTATCCATTTTATTTCTCCGTGACTTGAGAAAAGGTCCTGCAAATCTTCTCTACAGGTCTGATCATCTAAGTCACCTGAAAATTTCAGCAAGCAGCCCATTTTTTCTTCTAGAGATTTCTACAAAATGTACAAGGCAATCAAAAAGTTTATTATACGTGACCACAACCAGAAATGGCTTAACATTGTATACCTGTAAAAGGAAAAAGCTAGAAATGAAAATGCTATTTTAAAGTAGTTTAACAGTTACAGTGTTTTCCTTTGTTAACGTTTTCTTCTACAATGGCTTCTCATTTTAACTTATTTCTACTGTAAGTGACAGATACAAGCTATCCAAATCTGGTTATTACACTAACTCTTTGGATGAGTAATGATTTCAGGCAGTGTTATTTGTATGTTACTTTAGTGCCAACAACAACTATGGATTTGTTTACATATTTTTATAATTCTGAGTTAATAGATTTCTTAGATACCAGTAATAATTATACTTACCATTTCAGCATCTTCTGCTAACTTCTGTTTTTCTTCTTGCTCTCTACAATTAAAAAGTTGTAACTAGAACCTGTTTCATTTAATATATAAAGGAATTAAATCCTAATAGAGTTAGCTTTGATCACAATCACTAAACTACTTTAATAACCAAAACCAGTCCTCAGGTTTTCTGATTGCCCAATGCTAGATTGCAATACAATGTGGCCCCCAGATTATCACGGCAGCTTAAGACCCTAATGTTTCACTACCAAAAGAGAGGCTTATTACCAGCAATTTCAGAGCTCAACATCAGTTCTTCCCAGAACTACCAACTCTACTATGGTCAAAGCTTTAAGGAATTTAAATATGTGACAACCAGTTCAGTGGTCCGTGGGGCAGTTCTACTCTGTCCTATAGGGTCGCTATGAGTCGGAATCGACTTGACGGCACTGGGTTTTTTTGTTTTTGGGTTAGTTCAATGTAATGATAGTACTTACTGTTTAGCTCGTAATTTAGCTTCTAGTTTATTTTGCTTTCTTTCTTCATTCTTTTTTGCAAAGTAATCTTCCCTAAGGGACACAAAATATGGAAGCTAAGTTCACAAGAACAAACGTAAGACTGCAAATTATTTTAAATGATACGGCATAGCAAGGAATATTAAACACATTTTCTAGAAACATAACTAGTTGGCAAATTCAAAATATACCAAGGAAGCTACTTTTATGTTTTTTAAATAAGTTTTATTAATAGTTTTGCACGCCATAAAATTCATCCTTTTAAGTGTGCAACTTAGTGGTTTTTATATATTGAGTTGTACAACCATCACCACTTTCTAATTTCAGAACATCTTCGACACCCCAAAAAGAAACCCTGTACCCATCCCTGCAGTCTCATGTTGGTTTTCATTCATCATTCATGAATGATGGGGGGCGGGGTAAGGTCATGTAAATAATGTTTCAGAGTTTTCTCTAGTATTAATTTCACCAAAGGAGAAAATTCTAAAATCCCATGAATAAGATCAATTATGAAAATCATAGGCTAAAAAATAATTTTGAGGATTTAACACTGATTTTTTTTAACATAATTCATCAGTGTATCTCTAAGTCAGTCAAGTTTACTACTAAGCCCTTAGGTTGTATAATGTAAAAATAGGGAACTATGGCCCTACAAGTAACTTTATAAAAATGCTATGGTTTGTAGTTTATGTATGTATATGTATACATATTTGTGTGTACGTGTGTGGGTATGTATGTATATATATTAACGAACATGATCCATGTCTATTAAATAATTTGTACAGTATAAAAATGCAGGCATACGACCCCCAAAACTATTGCTCTGAGAGAATCATTAAACCAAAATTATCCCCTGAAGTTCATCTTTAACTAAACAATAGTTTAGTGCTTAGTTAGTAAAGAATGTTTGCCTTGAGCACGGTGCTCTTTAAAAGAATTATCTGTTTGTGATCAAACTGACAATAGCAACTCTGAAGATTAGCTGAGAAGTGAGTTTATGTTAATGATGGTGGAATAATTTGGAAAAGGATGTTGAGAATGGTTGCACAACTTGAAGAACATAATCAGTGTCACTGAAGTGTACATGTAGAATCAATGTTGCACTGGCATATGTTTTGCTTTGTATATTTCCACCAAAAATAAAGAAATAACTGTAGGCATATAAAGAATGAGAAACAAGAACAGATGAAAACTGTACAGTGATTTAATCCTTGATCATACCAAAAGCCTAAATTTTACAATCCAGTCTGATTATTAGTTTTAGATGCAAAATAAGTACTAAAAGATCATAATGTCATTTTTTAATTGTTAGCAATGAAAAAGCACATAGTCTCAAAAGACTAGTAGTACAGTTCCCACTGAACACATCTTAAGCATTTCTGAAAGGATGACTTAAAAAAAAAAAAACACTTGCACTGAGTCCCACTGTGGTGACCCAAAGTGTGCAAAGTACTACTGCACTCCATGGAGTTTTCAAGGCTGTGACCTTTCAGAAGCAGATCACCAGGCCTTCTGAGGCAACTCTGGGTAGGTTCGAACCGCCAACCTTTCTGTTAAGTTGAGCACTTAACCATTTGCATCACCCAGAGACTCTGAAAGGATGCCTAAGGACACTAAAAACACTGTGCGCCCTTATGTTATATTGTATTGTTGGGTGCTGTTCAGTCTGGCTCATCACGACCCTTTAGGACAGAATAAAACTGTTCTGTAGGGTTTCCTAGGTTGTAATCTTTACAGGAGCATATTGCCAGGTCTCTCCTCCTGTGCGGCAGCTGGTGGGTTCAAGCAGATAACCTTTTGGTTAGCAGCCAAGCATTTAACCACTGTGCCACTAGGGCTCCTTCACTGCCCCTATAGGGGATGCTATTCCATCCTTCTTACCCTAGTGT
Organism: Elephas maximus indicus; assembly: GCF_024166365.1. Taxonomy (NCBI): domain Eukaryota; kingdom Metazoa; phylum Chordata; class Mammalia; order Proboscidea; family Elephantidae; genus Elephas; species Elephas maximus. The sequence continues at coordinate 67,937,100 of NC_064824.1, read as the reverse complement.
GTCAGTTTCCTGTAACTAAGTTACAAGAAGAAACACCAGCAAAGACTTACTTGAAAAGTATTAGCAGGTCTGTGTCTTTGTACTTCTGGCCAGGGGTCTCTACAAACTTCTTAGCAGATTCAATGCTATCAAACACAACAAATATTGACCCCTATAAAAAGGAGGAAAAGATTTTTTAAGTTATGTCCCATTTATTTCACAACTAGAAAAAGTCTGCAACAGCATATAATCATACCTTAAATGCTTTGTGCAGTGTTCTTCTCATCAGGATATTTAGTACTTGACCTTTGTCTTCTAACCATTCTTTTATGTCATCAAGGGTTGCATCAGTTGGGAAGCCTTTCTGTGAAGAATGGGAAGAAATGAACAAATAATTATTTCAAGTAAACAACTTGCCAGAAATTCTGACTCACTGTCTTGAAACAAAGCCAGGACATACATACATATATAAATATCTATCCATCTCTTTCTAAACCTCTTAACAGCCCGTGTTAAGACCCATTGTTCTCCATTACAATGCAAGTGACTGTGACTCATTTATCAAATGTGCTTCAAAATAATCCAGTTAGCAGCAGAGGTAAAACACGATTATCCACGTGTTGTTAATAACTGTTGAAATTGGTTGAGAGTACATTATACTATTCATTCTACTTTTGACTGTTTGAAATTTTCCATATTAAAAAAATCTACTTGAAAATGAATCTACTACAGAAAATTGCTAGCAAGTTTACCAGTTGCTGTTGAGTTGATGCTGACTCATGGTGACCCCATGTGTGTCAGAGTAGAACTGTGCTCCACAGGGTTTTCAGTGACCGATTTTTCAAAAGTAGACTGCCAGGCCTTTCTTCCGAGGCATCTTTGGGTGGACTCGAACCTCCAACCTTTCAGTTACCAACCAAGCATATTAATCCTTTGCACTACCCAGGGACTCCGCTATCAAGTTTAGCTGTTGACAGATAAGAATAGCTGATACACACTGGGTGCTTACTATATGGCAAAGATTTTGTCCAATGTCCTACAATCTTCTTCTTTTAATTTTCACAATAGTTCTATAAGATAAAAATACTATCCTTGTTTAAGAAGATAGGGCTTAGAGAGGTGAAAAACATTGTCCAAGGACGTACCGTAAGTAGTGAAGCTGTTCCTGAACCCTTATGTTTATCTGCTCTAACATATGTTTCTTTTCTAAATAAATGTTATATATAATTATATGTAATAAAGGCCCACTTACGATATAAACGGATCTGTTTTTTACATCATTTTTATACTCATCAGTCACTTCAGGGAGGGGTTTGCTTGGAGATCTTCTGATTTTAGTTTTATCTTCACTTATTTCCATGAGTTCTACCTTTGACTTGCTCAGTGCTTCTACTATTACATTAAAGTCTGTTGTTAAACGGTTTAGCCTGAAGAGTAAATATAAAATCACTGTAAGACTCAGCAGTACTAACTGTTAATAGAAAACCTAAAAATTATTTTTAAAACGTTTTTACCTGTTGAATTTTATCATTATCTCCAAAGGTACCCAGCCTTCATCCAGTTTGATCTGTTCCTTTAAAAATTTGTCCCGTGGCAAATTAAAGTCACCAAAATAATACTGCAAAGTAATTACAATATATTTCAGAGTATTGTATAATACTGACTTCAACTCCAGCATTTTTAAATTATCATTACACTACCAAATTCTATTTTTTAAGAACACATCATAACTTACAAGAGGCAATAAACATCTCCTACATACACCTCTAATGAAACATTTGTAATACAAACTAACAAGATAAAACTAAAATGTTGATTGCTATTGTTTCAAATCAGCATGGAAAGATTAGATTGTTAAATAGAAAGAACTGGACTAAACTGGCTAATCTAATTTTTTAAAAGTTGAAAACAAGTGAATGTTTAAGCACAAAGGCACTCTTTCTCAGTATTAAAGCAAAGAAAAAAACTATACAGGTGTGATAACTTGGAATGCCAGAAGTAGCATAAAAAGTAAAAGAAAAAGTTTAAGAATTCTTATACAACAAGGGAAGAAAAATAAACTGAACACCTTAAGAGAAAAATGGACAAAAGACATGAAAATTACAAAAAGTAAAAATGTAGCTAAACAAAAAAACTTCATCACTATTAATCAAAGAAACACAATTTAAAGCAAACAGCACTTTTTTACCTAACAAATTGGCCAAAATTTTGAAAAGAATAGTATTGGCCTAATGTCAGAGAAATGGTCAAGGACCAAGGAGACATATAAACTTGCCATAAGTATCAAGTCTGAAATGAGAATTTGGAATTCAGTTCTGTATTTACACCCTTTTGATCAGGATTCAAAAGTATCTGGGCATCACCCAGTTTTCCAGTCTCATGGTAAAGGAGGCAGTTGTTCACAGAAGCAATTAGCCACACATCCCATTTCCTCCTCCTACTTCTCTTTGTTGCTCCAGGCGAATAAAGACCAATTATTGTACCTTGGATGGCTGCTTGAAAGTTTTTAAGACCCCAAGCACTACGTACTAAAAAGGGAGAACAAACACACTAAAAACCGGTATTAGGCCAATTAATTTGGATGTCCCATGAAACCATGACACTAAACCTTCAAAACAAGAAAATAAATCCCATGAGGTGTTTGCTTGTACGCAGGCGGCAGCAGCAGATGTGTTTTTTTTCCTCCAAATTCTCATGGAATCCAGGCTTTCTGGAGCCAGAGAGGCTGGATGAACCCCTGAAACTACTGCCTTGAGATAATCTTTAAACCTTAAACCAAAAATACCCCCTAAAGTCTTCTTTAAACCAAACAATAGTTTAGCTAAATTAATAAAGAATGTCTGACTTGATTATGCTGAGTGAAATTAGTCGCAAAAGGACAAATACTGTATGAGACCACTATTATAAGAACTCAAGAAAAGGTTTAAACAGAAGAAAACATTCTTTGATGGTTACAAGGATGGGGAGGGAGGGAGACGGGTATTCATGAACTAGATGAGAATTATCTCAGGTGAAGGGAAGGACAACACAATACAGCGGAAGTCAGCACCACTGGACTAAACCAAAAGCTAAGAAGTTTCCTAAATACAACCAAACACTTCAAAGGACAGCAGCAGGGGCAGGGATCTGGGGACCATGGTTTCAGAAGACATCTAGGTCAGCTGGCATAACAAAGTTTATTAAGAAAACATACTGCATCCCACTTTGGTTGTGTGGCATCTAGGGTCTTAAAATGTAGCGAGTGGCCACCTAAGATGCATCAATTGGTCCAAACCCACCTGGAGCAAAGGAAAATGAAAGACACCAAGGACACAAGGAAAATATCACCCCAGAGACACACAAAAAGGCCACATAAGCCAGACTCTATCAGCTTGAGACCAGAAGAACTAGATGGTGCCTGGCTACTACCAATGACCACCCTGACAAGGAACACAACAGTAAGTTCCTGATAGTCCAGGAGAAAAGTGGGTGCAGAACTCGAATTCTAGTAAAAAGACCAGACTTAGTGGTCTGATAGACTGGAGGAACCCAAGACATAGCCCCCACACACTCTGTTAACCCAAAACTAAAACCATTTCCAAAGCCAACTGTTCAGACAAAGATTAGACTGGACTATAAGACATAAAATGATACTCGTGAAGAGTGTGCTTCTTAGTTTAAGTAGACACATAAGACTGAATGGAAATGGGAAATCCAGGGTGGAAAGGAGGAGTGTGCTGACATTACAGGAATAGCAACTAGGGTCACGTAACAATACGTGTATAAATTTTTGTATGAGAAACTAACGAGCTGTAAACTTTCATTTACTGCACAATAAAAAAAGAATCTTAAAAAAAAAATGTCTGCCTTGAGCCTTGTGCTTTTTTAAAGAGCTATTTATATGGGATCAAATCGACAGCAGCAACTCCAAAGGTTAAGAGAAAAAACTTAGGGGGCAGTGAGTTCATATTAATGGTGGAGGAATAATTTGGAAAAGGAGGGTGAGAATGGTCATACAATTTGAAGAATGTAATCAATGTTAATGAATTGTACATGTAGAAATTGTTGAACTGGTGTTATGTTTTGCTGTGTGCACTTTCCATAACAACAAAAAAATTAAGAAGTTTTCAATGTACATAACCCATAAGACAATATATCTCTTAGGAATTTTATCTTAGAAAAAAAATTAATGAACATGTTTACTAAGATTTATATATAAGGCTACTCATCATAGAACTATTACAACTAAAAAATAATACCCTACAAGTCAGATAGGGGATTGGATAAATTATCAATGATACCAAACTTTTACCTCCAAAATGCATCATCCCATGTTTGGTGAGAAAGGAGAGAAAATAAAAATTATGTCAGTGTGAGTGCCGGCTGTGGGAGGGGCATTATTTTCTATATACATCTTTGTATTGTTCTAAGTATTAAACACAGAATGAATAATTTGTAATGCCCCTCCTTTGTAGCGGTAAAAAAAAACCATTGCCATTGAATCGATAGCAACCCTCTAAGACAGAGTAGAACTGCCCCATGGAGTTTCCAAGGAGCACCTGGTGGATGTGAACGGCAGACCTTTCAGACAGCAACTATAGCACTTAACCACTATGCCACGAGGGTTTACAAGTGTACAGAACCCAAGGAGGGGATTGGTCAATTTTGCCATCCTGCTAGGCTTAAAATGATCCATCCCAGAGGAGGGAGGAGGGGACCTCACTACCACCATGAAAGAGCTAGGAGTGAAGCACGGCCTTTGGACTCAGGATCCTTGTGCTGAGAACCTCCTAGATCCAGGAGACAGAGACAGCTGTAACACCAAAGATGGCAAGAAGCAGTGGCAAAGAAATGGCTGCAGCAGAACCAGGAGACAACATGGTGGATGGGTTTCCTGACCCATGGAGCGAGAAAGCTGAGCACCTTCAGGTAGGAGGCTTGCTGCCTCTGGGCACTTGTTGGGGGAGCTAGGTTTGCTGACGTGCAGAGAGAGAGCTTCAGGTTGAGGCTTACTGGCAGAGTGGGGTACTTATTGGTGTTGCTAAAGAGCTTTGTTAACACTTGCCCAAGTGGCCCTAGAAGCTAAAGGCCAGGAAGAAGCCTGCCTGTGGGCACAGCAGAGATGTCCTGACAGAAGAACTATCCTGAGTCATTTCTGATTCTGAATTCTAACCTGTTATTTCCCTAATAAACCCCACAATCATGAGTATTGTCTTTGAGTTCTGTGTATGTTCTAAATGCAATGTTCTAAATTTAAAGAAGCTTGTTTTTATAACTTAATAGCACAAGAATCATACCTCAATTTGATGACAGATTTTGGCCTCCAGTGCAGCCATTTTTTCACTATCACCATTTTCAGCCATTGTTGCTCTCTGAAAATTTTCCTAAATTAGCATAAAGAGGTTATCATTATGGTTAGTTTTACATAAAACTCAAGACCAGAAAGAAAATGTTTAAAAACTATCAATGTCCCATTTTCTTAAAAATTAAGAATTTCTAATTTCACAGGTTCAATTTCTATAGCCAATTCTCAAATACCTCAACTAAGCAAAACTTTGGAGTAAGTGATGAAAAAAAAAACTATCAAAAATTTGTTCTCCTTCGAGTAAATTATTGCTGTCCTCTATTAACAAAACCCACATTTTACCTTCATTTAGCTGGACAAGCTAGCTTTATTTAATGGAAAAAACCATTCGACCACTTACCAGTCATTTCCAGCTTTAAACAGATTACGAGCAGTATAATTACTGTGGATCTCAATCCTATTTGTTAGATGTGGGTCACATGCTCTTAAAATCAGACACAAACTGACTTACCAAAAACTTTTATATCATTAAAAACTAGGTCTATAACTTCAGTGTGGGGAGGGGCATTCAAACAGTACAATCCTAGGGTTTACAACCATAAGGAACATATGAAAACAAGTGCTTGGGAATACTTAGAACAACATTAAACTGGGGGTATGCCTACTAAAATCTACTAATATATTTGTTAATCTTACAGCCAGTTTCCTGTTTCACAACCCTGGCACGAGTATTTCAGAAAAAGACTTGAGGCTGTGATGTTAGCTGTCAAGGATCAAAAGCTGACTGTTCTGGCTTCATATTCCTTGCCCCCAGGGTTCTACTAAACCACCCCTTCATCCACACTGTACCAAACTATGTTAGTAAGAAGTCATCAAGGATATCTGCCATTAGTTGAGTCTAGTGATGAACTATTATTGGGAGAATTCTTGGAAATATCACTTGATACGCTATAATTTATTTGCTAAGCTTCCAATTGTTGTCAACACTGGAAGCTCTTGCAATGAAGATTTGCATGGTGTACATCACACTACAGAATCTGCTCAGCTTTATGCATTTGTTTTTCTACCACAATCTACACTGTTATTGCCGTGATCTAGGGCCACTTACAAAGCAAACACTGAGATAAAAAAAAAAAAATTATTAGTTTCTACAAGATTTCCTGGCCTGCTGTCGTTGTTGGCTATCGAGTCGACTCCGACTCATAGTGACCCTGTAGGATAGTCCAGAACTGCCTCATACGGTTTCCAAGGAGCGGCTGGTGGACTCAAACTGCAGACCTTTTGATTAGCAGCCTGAGCTCTTAACCACTTCGTCACCAGGGCTGCTTCTCTGGCCTACGCAATTTTATTTTGGAACTTCATTTCATCAGATACTTTCCCAGAAAGTACAACTAGAAGTGAATAATACCCACGCTTTTCTATTTGGCAGAGCGGAAGCTTTACTCGGAATGAAGGAAGACCCTAAAAGCCCAAATGGGTAACGCCTGGGGAAGACCTGCGGGCCCCGGCTCTCAAGCCTCCAGTCAGTGCCGCAGGCTCCACCCAACCCTCCGACGTTCACCTCGAGCCAATCTCCACAGAAACTTGCACGAGTGTTCCAAACGTCCGCCTTCGGCGGTTGGAAGGCGGTGAAGGTCCGAACCCGAAAGAACGCGATAAAGATGCGAATAGCTTCTACCCAAAGACCCCGCCAGAACCCTGTCCCTAAAAATTGGCTCACCCGGGCCTCAGCCACGTGCGAGGAACCCCGGCCTCCGATATGCCTCAGTAGCCGGCTCCGCAACCGACGCTGCGGCAGCGCTCCCAGCCCAGCGCGCCCCCTCAGGCCGCGGCTCACGCGGCGCCCACCCCGGGCCCCACTCGCCCGAAGGTGAGGAAGGCGAGGAGCAGGAGCGCCCCGCGTGCGGCAGCAGGGAAAAGGCGCCCTCTCGCACCAAGCAAAGCAGACCCTTTGGATCCCATTCTCATTAGCTGCTGAGAGTTGCTCACCTTTATGGTTCCGATCCCGCAGAGGCACCCCACAGGATCAACAGCCGCGACACCAACGTGCTGACTTCAAAGCGCCGCCGGCTGGCCTAACGCGCTTGAAGAAGATGGGAGCCGTCCCGGCAGCCCCTGCGGCCCGAGTGGGCAGGGCTTCGCGCGAGCTGGAGTCGGCCCTGCACTGCGAGTATGCGCGCCAGCGGACTCCGAGAGCCTGCGGGTTCCTCAGCGCGCCGTGCTGTCTAGCTTGCGATTGCGTTCGACTGTTCCGCCTGGTGTTGGGGAATGGCTGTTAATTTGTGTTAGGACAAATATTTATTTTTAAGTATCTCTGGAAGGCGTTTGTATCCCCAGCCTTCCCCTGGCTGTCCATTCGTATGACGTGTTTGGCTTTTTTTTCTCTTTTCAAAAAAATTGCTTTAATTATCCGTATTTGGACTGCATATTTAAACAACATCGTGTTGTAATAATTCTCAAAAGAAAAAAAAAGTGAAATTTAAGAAAAATCAAGGATTCATGGAATTTTAGACTTGTGGAATCAAATTTATATTAAAAATAGATATTTTACAAGGTAGTCAAAACACCCTGGTACTGGTAGAACAACAGATCACACACAGACCAAGGGAATAGAATTGAGAATCCAGATGGTAAATGTAACCACCTATGAGCAGCTGATATTTGACAAAGGCCCAAAGTCAGTTAAATAGGGAAAAGACAGTCTCTAAGGAACGGTGCTGGCATAACTGGATATCCATCTGTAAAAAAATGAAACAAGACCCGTACCTCACATTATGCACAAAAACTAACTCAAAATGGATCAAAGACCTAAATAGAAAATCTAAACGGATAAAGATCAGGGAAGAAAAAACAGGGACCAGGCTGGGAGCCCTAATACATGGCAAAAACAGAATACAAAACATAATTAACAATGCACAAATGCCAGAAGAGAAACTAGATAACTGGGAGCTCCTAAAAATCACACACTTAGGCTCATCCAAAGATTTCACCAAAAGACTAAAAAGACAACCTACAGACTGGGAAAAAAATTTTGGCTAAGATGTATTTGATCAGGGTCTAAACTCTAAAAGTTACAAGATACTGCAAAACTTCAACCACAAAAAAGAGAAATAACCCAATTAAAAAATGGGCAAAGGATATGAACTATGAACAGGCACTTCACCAAAGAAGACATTCAGGCGGCTAACAGATACATGAGGAAATGCTCACCATCATTAGCCATTAGAGAAATGCAAATCAAAACTACATCTCACCCCAACAAGGCTAGCATTAATCCAAAAAACACAAAATAATGTTGGAGAGGTTGTAGAGAGACTGGAACACTTATACACCGTTAGTGGCAATGTAAAATGGTACAACCACTTTGGAAATCAATTTGGCTCTTCCTTAAAAAGCTAGAAGTACCATACGATCCAGCAATCCCGCTCCTTGGAATATATCCTAGGGAAATAAGAGCCCTCACGCGAATAGATATATGCACTCCCATGTTCACTGTACCACCGTTCACAATAGCAAAAAGATGAAAACAACTGAGGTGCCCATGAACAGAAGAATGAATAACAAATTATGGTATATTCACACAATAGAATATTATTCAATGAAAAAGAACAACAATGAATCTGAGAACCATAACATGGTTGAATCTGGAAGGCATTATGCTGAGTGAAATTACTCAATCACAAAAGGACAAATATTGTATGAGACCACTATTACAAAAACTCAAGAAAATGTTTAACACAGAAGAAAACATTCTTTGATGGTTATGAGGGTGGGGAGGGAGAGAGAGGGGAAATCAGAATTAGGTGAAGGGAGGGACAACACACAATACAGAGGAAGTCAGCACCACTGGACTAAACCAAAAGCTAAGGTTTCTTGAACACAACCAAACACTTCGAGGGACAATGTAGCAGACACAGGAGTCTGGGGACCATGATTTAAGGGGACATCTAGGTCAATTGCCATAACAAAGTTTATTTAAAAAATGTCCTGCCTTTCACTTTGGTGAGTGGCATCTGGGGACTTAAAAGCTAGCGAGCAACCATCTAAGATGCATCAATTGGTCCCAACCCACCTGGAACAAAGAAGAATGAATAACACCAAAGACACAAGGAAAATATTAGCCCCAGAGACAAAAGGGGCCACATAAACCAGAGACTCCATCCGCTTGAGACCAGAAGAATCAGACGGTGCCCGGTTACCACCAATGACTGCCGTGACAGGGAACACAACAGAGGGTCCTTGACGGAGCAGGAAAAAAGTGGGGTCTGGAACTCAAATTCTAGTAAAAAGACCAGATTTAACGGTCTGACTGATACTGGAAGAACCCCAGAAGACATGGCCTCCAGACTCTCTGTTAACCCAGAACTAAAACCATTCCCAAAGCCAACTCTTCAAAGAATAAGCTGGACTCTAAGACATAAAATGATATTTGTGAAGAGTGTGCTTCTTAGTTCAAGTAGATACACAAGACTTAAATAGACAACTCCTGTCCTGAGGCAAGATGAGAAGGCAGAAACGGATAGGAGCTGGTTGAACGGACACGGGAAATTCAGGCTGGAAAGGATGAATGCACAGTCACGTTACAGGGATAGCAACTAGGGTCACACAACAATGTGTGTATAAATTTTTGTATGAGAAACTAACTTGAGCTGTAAACTTTCACCTAAAGCACAATTAAAAAAAAGAAATCAAACCTCCCTTTGAATACAAAAATAATTATGTATCTGTGCCAATGTTAAAAAAAATAGATTTTACTTTTATTTCAAGAGGGCTTTTCTTATCCATGAATATAAATATTGCTGACCCAAAATAAACCTGCCAAGGATTTTTTTTCTCTCACCCAAAATGGCTGTTCCAAAGAGCAGTCCATAACAAAACCATTATCCTGTGATTGCATGATAAAGACTCTGCTTTCTTTAATTTGAATTTCTAGAAGTCTTGGGACTGCAGATGGGTGGAGTGGTGAGTTTTCCACGAAGTTATATATATACATATTTTTTTAAATAATATTTTATTGAGTTTTTGGTGAAAGTTTACACAAGTCAGGTTTCCATTTGACAATTTCCACACAAATTGTTCGGTGACATTAGTTACATTTATCATAATATGTCAACATCCTCTTTAATTGTGTTCTGTTTGTTCCCATTCCGTGGAGCCTGGTGGCTCAAAGGTTAAGAACTTGGATGTTAACCAAAATGTTGGCAGTTTGAATCCACCAGCTGCTCCTTGGAAACCCTATGGGGCAGTTCTACTCTGTTCAGTAGGGTTGTCTGACTTGAGGGCAACAGGTTTGGTTTTGTTCCCTTTCCAGTATTCTAGTTTCCCTACCCCCTTATCTCCTCATTCTTGCTTTTGAGTAATTGTTCGTCTTTTGGTCTCATACCGGTGGTTTTTAAGTAGGGCACTATCATGGATTGAATCATTTCCCCCCCAAAATATCTGTCAACTTAGGTGGGCCATGACTCCCAGTATTGTGTGATTGTCCACCATTTTATGTGATCTCCCTGTGCGTTGTAAATCCTGTCACTACAATGAAACGAGATGGATTAATGACAGTTATACTGATGAGGTCTACAAGATTAGATAGTGTCTTACACCAATCTCTTTTGAGATATAAAAGAGAGAAGCGAGCAGAAAGACACGGGGACCTCATACCACGAAGAGAGCAGTGCCACTACCAGAGTGCATCCTTTGGACCTGACGTTCCTGTGCTCCCAGAACAAGGGAAGACTGATGACGAGGACCTTCCTCCAGAGCCGACAGAGAAAGAAAGCCTTCCCCTGGAGCTGGTGCCCTGAATTTGGACTTGTAGCCTACTAGACAGTGAAAGAATAAATTTCTCTTTGTTGAAGCCATCCACTTATGGTATTTCTATTATAGCAGCTCTAGATGACTAAGACAGGCACCAACCTTATGGGTAATATCCTTTATTTTGTGTGCCACTCTGCTATTTGTGATCTCAGGGATAGGCTCAGTTCTAGGTTTAAAGAGTGTCTCAGGGTCATAGTGTCAGGGAGTCGTCTGTTCTCTACTGTTCCAGTTTGTCTGTTTTTTTTTAATAAGAATTTGAGTTCTCCATACTTTCTTCTCATTCTATCCAGGACCAACTATTGTGATCTCAGTCATAACTGTTAGTGATGGTAGCTGGGTATCATTTGGTTTTTCTGGTCTCAGAGTGGATGAGTTTGTGGCTCCGGTAGACTTGTTTCTTCTCCGAGCTTTTGATTACCTTCTTACTGTTTCGCTCCTGGCAGGTAGAGACCCATAGTTGTGTCTTCGATGGCTGCTCTCAAGCTTTTAAGAATCCAGATGCTACTCACTGGTGAAGTTACCTTTTTAATGTTAACTCAGCAGCTATTAAATACTTCATCAACATGGAAATCTGTAATCTTTAAGCAAAAGTTATTTAAGTCTCTGAATTCTCCATTCTTTAAAAAGCAGCTTCACCTTGTATGAAGGAACGTTTCTCCAATTTGCAAATTGTTTATTAAATCATAGAGCAATCAAATTTTGTTTATTCTTTTAAATTAAGACATGATGATATTTTTAACAGAGTTAAGAAAACAATAAGTATAGAGTTTGAGAACTGGGATGGTGGAATCAGATTGCCTGCAAATGGCTCTCCTACTAAATGGAGTCCCTGGATGGTGCAAACAGTTAATGATATTTGGCTGCTAACCGAAAGGTTGGAGGTGCTAGTACACCCAGAGGTCCCTTGGGAAAAAGGCCTGGTGATCCACCTCTATGAAGTGGAAAACCCTGTGGAGCACAGTTCTACTCTGAAACACATGAAGTCTTCATGAGACAGAATCAACTGGAAGGCAACTGGTAGTAGTGTTAGATTATCTAACTGTGTAATCTTAGGCAAGTTACCCAACCTCTCTGTCCCTAATGGGGCCAAACCAAAACCCAAACCCAAATCCACTGCCATCAAATCAATTTTGACTCATATCAACCCTATAGGAGAGAGTAGAACTGCCCCATAGGGTTTCTTTCTCCAACAGAGCAGCTGGTGGGCTTGAACCACCAACCTTTTGGTAGCAGCTGAGCACTTGAACCACTGCACCACCAGGACTCCTAAATGGGGCCAAGGATATTCAATATTCTCCACCAACACTATAATTCAAATACATCAATTCTTCTTCGGTCTTCCTTATTAACTGTCCAGCTTTCGCACGCATTTGAGATGACTGAAAAATACCATGGCTTCGGTCAGGTGCACCTTAGTCCTCAAAATGACATCTTTTGCAGCAAGTTTGCCCAGTTCAATAAGTTGTTTTATTTCTTGACTGCTGCTTCAATGGGCATTGACTGTAAATCTAAGTGAAATGAAATCCTTGATAATGTTCTCTGTTTATCATGATATTACTTATTGGTCCAGCTGTGAGGATTTTTGTTTTCTTTATGTTGAGGTGTAATCCATACTGAAGGCTATGATAGTCTTTGATTTTCATCAGTAAATATTTCAAGTCCTCTTCACTTTCTGCAAGCAAGGTTGTGTCATCTGTGTATCACAGGTTGTTAATGAATCTTCCTCCAATCCTGATGCCTCATTCGTCTTCATACAGTCCAGCGTCTCAGATTATTTGCTTAGCATACAGATTGAGTAAGTATAGTGAAAGAATACAACCTGATGCACACCTTTTCTGATTTTAAACCACACAGTATCCCCTTTTTCTGTTTAAATTACTACATCTTGGTACATATGTACAGGTTCTGCACGAGCACAATTAAATGTTGTGGAATTCCCATTCTTCATAATGTTATCCATAATTTGTTATGATCCACAAAGCCAAACACTTTGTGTAGTTGATACAACACAGATAAACACCTTTTTGGTATTCTCTGGCTTCAGCCAAGCAGTGATATCCCTTGTTCCACATCCTCTTCTGAATCTGGCTTGAATTTCTGGCAGTTCCCTTTTGATGTACTGCTGCAACCATTTTTTGGAATTATCTTCAGGAAAATTTTACTTGTGTGTGATATTAATAATATCGTTCTATAATTTTCACATTCTGTTGGATCACTTTTCTTTGGGATGGGCATGTATCTCTTCTGGTTGGTCGGCCAGGTAGCTGTCTTCCAAACTTCTTGGCATAGACAAGTGAATGAGTGAGAAAGAGCAGTTGTTGTTAGCTGCCATTGAGTCAGTTCTGACTCATCACTATGACTGTACATACAGCCCAACAAAAGGCTGCCCAGTCCTACGCCATTCTCAAAATCATTGCTATGTTTGAGCCCCTTTTTGCATCAACTGTGTCAATCCATCTTGTTGAGGGACTTCCTCTTTTTCACTGACCCTCTACTTTACCAAAGAGCATATACAGAGAAAATAAGAGGGTTCAAAACTGAATCCTCTAACATTCCAACTTTTTGTATATTGGCTAAACGAAAAGAAGCCTATAAAGGACACAGAGTAAGCAGAGCCAAACAGGTACTAGGAAAATATGGTGCCATGGAAGCTAAAAGGGGGAAATGTTCTAAGGAAAAAGTGATCAACTGATTTAGTTGTCAAAGAACTGAAAAAAAATTCAGATAAAATTAATGGACTATGAGGTTATGGTGATAAAATGTGTGCCACAATTAGTGGAAATTATTCTGACTTCAAGAAGCAAATTATAACAAAAACTTTTTTAGACCATATCGATAGTAGTAAGTCATTAAGAAGAAATAAATTTCAAAACAGGAATGAATAAACTTCTTGAATTCTTTATAATCCAGCTAATGAAGGGAAGTGAATCATAAGAACACATTGAGAAAAATTAAATTTTTTGATGATTTGCAAATAATGACAACAAATACAACATAAAATTCATATGGTGATAACATTGATGGCAAAATGTTTACTGAGTGCTGTCAAGTACACTTACACGCCCTGAAATCTTACAGCCCACATATGAAAAGGACTGAAAGAAGTTTTCCTAAACTTGACAATATCCTTAGATATTTATATGACATCGTCAATTACAAGTTGTTAAGCTGATGCTTTTCTAAACTCCCAATAATTAAAAAAAAGTATCTCAACATATTAACATTAAAATGTCAACATGTTTATTAATATTCTACTCAACATTTAAGGTGAGTTTACAGTAAAGCTAATAATGATGTTTAAGGAAATAATGATCTTTATACTCTCTCAGCAGAAAAAGACTTAAGTATTATTGTTATACGAAGAAGAAATCCAAGTCTATGCAGCTAAAAAATATAGAATAAAAAGGCATTTTAGAGATGTTTCTGGCAGTTAACTAATTAAAAATTATGTTATTTTTCTGGATTTTTGTGATGTTTATGGTATTTGTATTTGTTGCGATTTACTTTCTCATTCTAAATAGATATTCATTTTCCTACTTAACTTTGTATTTATAATTTGGTATTCTTTTTCTTCAAGGTTAAGAGCTACGGCTGCTAACCAAAGGGTCGGCAGTTCGAATCTGCCAGGCGCTCCTTGGAAACTCTATGAGGCAGTTCTACTCTGTCCTATAGGGTCCCTATGAGTTGGAAACGACTTGACGGCACTGGGTTTTTTCTTAAAGTCCCTAGGTGGCGCAAATGGTTTGCACTCAACTGCTAATCTAAAGGTTGGTGGTTTGAACATACTTGAGGGCACTGGGTTTGGGTTAGCGGAAGAAAAGGCTTCTGTTAAGATTACAGCCAAGAAAACCTATAGAGCAGTTCTACCCTGTAACACATGGGGTCGCCATACAACAACCAACAACAGCAAACCGCCATTACCCACCACAACCACTACCAACAACATTCTTTTTCGTAAAACCAAAAACCAGTTGCCATCGATGACGTCGAGTTGATTCCAACTCATAGCGACCCCAGAAGACAGAGTAGAACTGCCCCATAGAGTGCCTGGTGGATTGGAACTGCTGACTTTTTGGTTAGCAGCCGTAGCCCTTAACAACTATGCCACCAGGGTTTCCTTTAAGGACTCCCCTAATTGTATTTATTCATGTCCCACAAATTCTAATATAACCCTGCTCAGATTTCACACTAACGCAGACTCTCTCGATTAACTTCAATAATAACAACAGCAGTGAAATTAGAACCTGAAGCACTCTCCCCAGGATGGAAGATTGGCATATACTTAAAAGAGCCTAGGAACCTCATAGTGGGGCCCTGGTGGTGCAGTGGTTAAGCAATCGGCCACTAACCAAACGGCTGGCAATTTGAATCCATCAGCCTTTCATGATCCTTGTGGTCCCTGGGTGGTGCAAATAGTTTGCGATTGACTACTAACCTAAAAGCAGTTTGAACCCACCCAGCAGCACCACAGAAGAAAGGCCTGGCAATCTGCTTCCCTGAAGATTACAGTCATTGGAAGAAAAATGCTTTGTTAAGATTACAGCCAAGAAAGCCCTATACAGCAGTTCTACTCCGAAACATGTGGGGTCACCCTGAGTTGGAATCTACTTCACTATAATGGGTCTAGAGATTTAGGAACCTTATTAAAGAAGGAGTGAAAACAAAACAAACAAACAAAAAAACCCAGCTGATAGGTGTGATGCAGCCTAGGGGAAATGCTGGCCCACAGCTAACATCACAACTTTGGTAGCAAAGGTAGAAATCATTCCAGAAGCAAAGAAACTTTAAGAAATTCACTACAATGCAGAGGTCTACCAGGACAGTCCCGTGGGGACGCATCATGGGTAAACCTGGGGGATCCATAACAGGCACCCTGAAGCCATACTCTGAGGGCAGCACCTCCTACTGGGAGGTTAGATCCAATCCACACATTTCTGAGCATAACTGATCCTAATTAGTAGAAAAATCTCTGGGGAAACAGTTCTATCCCAACCATTCAAAAATAGAAATGGAACAATAAATTAACTCAAAAGAACCATGGGAAATTTGAAGAGAATCAGGGGCCCTAAAGGAAAGAAATCAGATTGAGTACAGTAAAGATATTACCTTCAAAACATTCACAGGCTTCAAAAAGAATTCTCAAGGGGAGAGCCCAGAGAGCTGCAATTTTTCTTTTTGCTTCTTTCTTTTACTTTTTACTATGGAAAATTTTAAGCATACTGCAAAAGTAGAAAAAATAGTATAATAAACCCCCCCAAGACCCATCACCCAGCTTCAATATTTATCAGCATACAACCAATCTCGTTTTATATACACGCCACCCACTATTCCCAACCCCCCACCAGATTATCTTAAAGCAAAGGGTAGATATGATTTCATAAATCAATTTTTGTATCTTTAATAGGGTTTTTTACACTCCTAGGAATATATCCTAGAGAAATAAGAGCCTTTACACGAACAGATACATGCACACCCATGTTCACTGCAGCACTGTTTACAATAGCAAAAAGATGGAAGCAACCAAGGTGCCCATCAATGTATGAATGGATAAATAAATTATGGTGTATTCACACAATGGAACACTATGCATCGAAAAAGAACAATGATGAATCCGTGACACATTTCATAATGTGGAGGAGTCTGGAAGGCATTACACTGAGTGAAATTAATCAGTTACAAAAGAATACTGTATGAGACCACCATTATAAGAGCTTGAGAAATAGTTTAAACAGAGAAGAAAATATTCTTTGATGGTTACAAGAGCGGGGAGGGAGGGAGGGAGAAGTGTATTCATTAATTAGTTAGTAGACAAGAACTATTTTAGATAAAGGGGAAGACAACACACAATACAGGAGAGATCGACACAACTGGACTAAACAAAAAGCAAAGAACTTTCCTGAATAAACTGAATGCTTCGAAGGCCAGCATAGCAGGGGTGGGGGTTTGGGGACCACGGTTTCAGGGGACATCTCGGTCACTTGGCATAATAAAATCTATTAAGAAAACAGTCTGCATCCCACTTTAGAGAGTGGTGTCTGGGGTCTTAAACGCTAGCAAGCGGCCATCTAAGATGCATCAATTGCTCTCAACCCACCTGGAGCAAAGGAGAATAAAGAACACCAAAGACACAAAGGAATTATGAGCCCAACAGACAGAAAGGGCCACATAAACCAGAAACCACATCAGCCTGAGACCAGAAGAACTAGATGGTGCCCAGCTACAACCAATGACTGCCCTGGCAGGGAACACAACAGAGAACCCCTGAGGGAGCAGGAGAGCAGTAGGATGCAGATCTCAAATTCTCATAAAAAGGCCAGACTTAATGGTCTGACTGAGACTAGAAGGACCCCGAAGGTCATGGTCCCCAGACCTTCTGTTAGCCCAAGACAGGAACCATTCCCAAAGCCAACTCTTCAGACAGGGATTGGACTGGACAATGGGATAAAAAATGATACTGGTGAGGAGTTAGCTTCTTGGATCAAGTAGACACATGAGACTATGTGGGCAGCTCCTGTCTGGAGAGGAGATGAGAGGGCAGAGGGGGCCAGAAGCTGGCCGAATGCACATGAAAATAGAGAGTGGAGAGAAGTGTGCTGTCTCATTAGGGGGAGAGCAACTAGGAGTACATACCAAGGTGTATATAAATTTTTGTATGACAGACTGACTTGATTCGTAAACTTTCACTTAAAGCACAATAAAAAAAATTTTTTTTAAAAGGGACTAATTTTTAAATATAGCCACTATTGTACTCAAAAATTAAAATTTAACAAAAAATTTTTTAATGTCATCAAATACCCAGTCAGTATTTAAATTTTCTCGATTAACTCATATTTTTTCAGTTGCTTTACTCAAATCAGGATTCAGATGATATCCACATGTATCAATGTTGATACTGCTCTTAGATAGCTTCTTTCTTTTTCCATAATACTTTTCTTTATTGTATCTGGTATCCTGGTGATTAAGATGACAGCAAGGTAGGCCTCGGGCCCAAACCGCCTCAGTGGCCTTCTCCCAGACTTTTTCCATCTCACGCGGTTCTCCCCCTCTGGCTGTGATCCAGTTATGCAAATTGACTTAGGGGTATTAGTAGCTGTTGAGTACACTCCAACTCATGGCCACCCATGTGTGTCAGAGTAGAGCTGTGCTCCACTGGGCTTTCATGGCTGATTTTTTTGGCTCTTAGATTTCTTTTAATGTATAGATTCTTCTCCTTCATTTTCGTTGCCAGTTATTTATTGATGAAATCAGGTCATTTTTCCTACAGAATTTCTCACATCCCAGATTTGGTTGATTGTATCCCGGGGTGTTGTTTAACATGTTCATCTGTCCCCTGTATTTCCTATAAACTAAAAATTAGGTCTAGAGGCTTGGGAAGATTCAGGCTAGATACTTTGGGAGGAATTCTTCACGGTGGTGCTGTGTTCTCCTTATTGCATCACCTCACAAGGCACATAATGTCTGTCTCTCTTTTTGGAATATTAAAATTGATTAGTGGATTCAAGTGTTGTCAGCCTGATCCATCCATTATGAAGTTCCCCATTTGCCTCTCACTTAATGGTTTTAGCAGCTGTTGATCACAGCCGTTTTTTCATTAAGGTGGCAAAATAGTGCTTGTCTATCATTACTTCTACATTCATTAGCTGGAATTCTTCTTTAAAGAAAGAGTTCACCACCTTCACTACTTGGTTTCCTTGATGTATAACTCATACAGGAAAGGGAGAATAAATGCTTGCTTTCTTCCCTTAATCAATTTTTATAATAATGGGTTGGTTTCCTAACATTCTTCAAGGGTAACCAGTTGGGTTGGGTGCACATTTTGACATCAAGTTCCCCAAAGCAGATTGAACAATGGTCCGTATGGCACTAAATAGCCTCATCCAAAATGGTAGCTGGGCCCTGAGCCTACTGAACTGATAATTCTATGAGGTACTGATGGACCACTCAGCAGTGAAGTAGGGCAGCAGGTAATCTCTCACATATGATGAAATTATTTTTCCAGGGCTGGTGCAACAAAACATCACAAATTGGGTGGCTTATAAAAACAAAAATGTATTGTCTCACAGCTCTGGAGGATAGTAGTCTGAATTCAGGGTTTTGGCAGGGCCATATTCTCTTGAAGACTCTGGGGGAAGATCCTTTCTTGCCTCTTCCTTCTGGTAACCCCAGGCATTCCTTGGCTTGTAGATGCGTCTTCACATGGCCGTCATCCCTCTTTGTCTATGTCTCTTCTCTTTTATAAGGACACCCTCATATTGAATTAGAACCTGTCTTATTCCAGTGTGACCTCAATTAACTTAACTGATAACATTATCAAAGACCCTATTTCCAAACAAGACATATTCACAGGTACCGGAAGTTAGGACTTCAGCATATCTTTTGGGGGGACAGAATTCAAACCATAACAACCATCCTAGCAATTATTCGGTTTTTTTAAAACTGTCAGAAAGAATCATCATTAATAGACAATTGATTCCAAATGATAACAGTGAAACCCAAAATTAGTAAAGGAACAAACAAGATAGAAATCCAAGATAGTAACGCATCTATACCTGCAGTGAAATGTAAGGCAACACTGGAAATTGTCAGGAACCCAATTAGGAAATTTTCAGTGGTAACAGCCAGTGTTTTCTACATCCACCGAAGGACACTACATCGTATCTGTCATGGATTGAACTGTGTCCCCCAAAAATACATGTCAACTTGGTTAGGCCATGATTCCCAGTATCGTGTGGCTGTCCTCCATTTCGTGATTGTAATTTTATTTTAAAGAGGATTCGGGTCGGATTGTAACACCCTTACTAAGGTCATATCCCTGATCCAATGTAAAGGAAGTTTCCCTCAAGTGTGGCCTGCACCACCTTTTATCTTAAAAGAGATAAAAGGAAAGGGAAGCAAGCAGAGAGTTGGAGGCCTCATACCACCAAGGAAAAAGCACTGGGAGCAGAGCGTTTCCTTTGGACCAGGGATTCCTAAGCAGAGAAGCTCCTGGTCCAGGAGAAGATTGACGAGAAAGACCTTCCTCCAGCTGACAGAAGGACTTACGCTAGAGCTGACATCCTGAATTTGGACTTCTAGCCTACTGGACTGTGAAAGAATAAATTTCTTTTTGTTAAAGCCACCCCACTTGCGGTATTTCTGTTATAGCAGCACTAGATGACTAAGACTATATCGAAGACCAACATATTAGGGTTCACTCAGTATGAAACCCTGCACATCCATAGCTCGATGATGTTTGCTCCCAGTGCAGAGGTGCATGCTTCGCTCCACTATCCTAACCTTGGGTGGCCCAGACTCTGGCTAGAGGCTTTGGACCTTGCCCTGAGGTCATCCCACATCCAGCCCACAGCAACGACTTAGAGGGAAAATCAATACCTATAAAATAACTAATGAGCCATTACAGACACTTCTTAGAGGTTAAGGTACTATGGCCTCCAATCCCTTCTCCCAAAAAGTGTGTGTGGGTAAGGGGTACAGGAGTGTGAGGGTATGTGTGTATGTGTATACTAATAGAAAAACTTAAATAGATTAAATAATTCCATATTTGATAATCTTTTGTTGTGTTTTAAAATTCTATAAAAATATATTTTGAAAAGGTCAGTTTCCACATCATTACATCAAATGGGTCTTAGACTCTGTAGCTTTTGAGCTTGCTCTAGATGGACTGTTTTAACTTTTGAACTCCCTCACTAGACAGTCAGCTCTTTGAGGGTAGGAGCATATTTCTACAGCTTCTTTTAAAATAACACTGCGCACAAATTGCCATCTTTCCTTGAATGCATCTGTTTAGTATAAAACCAGGGCTAGACAATATGATGTAAGCTGAAAACTGAGTAACTTTTTCATTTGGTATAAATACACTATAGAAACTTCTTTTTCTCCCCCTTTTCAAGTCTAATCCACATTTCTCACACTTCTTAACAGTAGGGTTTAGACTTACGTATTAGTCTGTACCAGATAAACAAGCCATGTTAGTGCTAAACTATGTTTAGAGCTAAAAATCTTGGTTGACCGAAACCTGACTTGAGTTGGTAGTTTTTGGCTCCTGGGTGCTAAGTTATGTAGTGCTGCTGTAAGAAATACTACAAGTGGGAGGCTTTAATAAACAGAACTTTATTTTCTCAAAGTTTAAAAGGCTAGAAGTCTGAATTCAGGGTGTTGGCTGTAGGGGAAGGCTTTCTCCCTCTGTCAGCTCTGGGGAAAGGTCCTTGTCTCTTCAGCATGTTTCCTGGTTCCTTGGAGATCTCCATTTGACCTGGCATCAATCCTCCCCCCTCCCCCGCTTGTTTAATCTCTTTTATATCTCAAAAGAGATTGACTCAGACATAATTTATACTAATCCTGTCTCATTAACATAACAAAGACAACCCATGTCCAAATGGTATTATAACCACAGGCATCCCATAACCAAAAATCCATTGACATCGAGTTGATTCTGATTCATAGTGACCCTACAGGATGGAGTACAACTGCCCCATAGAATTTCCAAGGAGCGGCCAGTAGATTTGAACTACTGACCTTTTGGTTAGCAGCTAAGCTCTTAATCACTGCGCCACCAGGGCTCCAAATCACAGGCATGGAGATTAGAATTTATAACGCATATTTTGGGGGCATAATTCAATCCACAACAGGTGCCATGTTAAATAGGCCAGACTAGACTATCGAATCTGGTCTGGGTTTGGGGGATGGAGAGAAAAAAATCTTGGATTTCATTCAAGTTGCTCTTACTCTGGCTTAGCTCTGGATAAGCTAACAAGCAGAGTAAAGGATATAAGCAAGATTCAGATGCTGGAGGGAGAATATGGCTTCTCATTGCCTCCCTTGTATCTCTCGGAGGTGTACCCTAAATTTGCATTTCATGGCAATTTTGCAGAGACAAATAGCCACCAACTCAGAGGAGCCCAGAATGACAGGTTCCCTGCCATCTATATTCCCAACTGCATCAGCTCAGAAACGACTTATACTACCATAAAAAACACCCCATAGAAGGTGATAATTCTGAGGCTCTGTGAGCCATGTCATCCTGGCCTAATGTCCAATTTCTGGGCCTTGAAATGCTGTGGTGCCCACCCTTGGGCAATCTCCCATTGTCTGTGACTACAGGGCAGAGCCTGGCAGTTCATATGTCCATTAGCTGTGGGCTGGCCTGGCCAATGCCTATTTGGAAAAACAGTATGAAACCCATATATAAAATTGAACCCAAGTATTAATACGCAGTGTAGAAGAATTATGCTTGGTGTCACTCAATTTAACATTAATTATTTCCACAACTAAATATGGAGTGCCTATCATGTGCTCAGTCCTGGAGATAAAAGTAAATTAAATTTAGGCTTTGTCTTCTGCCTCAGGAAAGCTTGTAGTCTAGTGAAATTAATCATGAGTCTTTCTAACAACCACTTCTTTGTGGAAGGTAGAGAAGAAAGAAACAGGCTGCATTGGTTTGAAACTCTTTTACAAGTGTATTATTAATTCCAGGTTGCTTAATAACCTTTTTAAGTTAAAAATTATTTTTTTTGTTTAATAACCTTTCAATCTCTTTTGATGTTCTCCCATCCTCCCTCCTCTGTTGTTTCCCTTAAAATAGCAGTGCATACACATTGTCTATTTTCATTAAATGAATGTATTTACTCTAAACACAGAGCTAAGAGTTACCAACACAAGTGCTCTTCCTGCCCAGGCCTCCTTTGTCTCTGAACAAAGCCAACTTCGGATGACTCACAGAAGATACAGAGGATGTTGGTTCTGGTTCTTAGAGTCAAAGCCCTAGAAAAAAAAAGCTATTGCTAAAAGTAAAGAGAACTTAATCATTTTAGTATTTCAGTAGTACCATAGTGGAACACCAAGTGTGGACATGGGAATCAGCCCTTTAACTCTGAACAATCTAAATTCCAGATGCAGCTGAAGCAAGTGAACTTGTTTTGCATTTCTTTGCCATCTTTATGAATTGATTACTTAACGAACACATGCATTTATTAAAATCATTGTTCCTTGACTTTGTAGATATAAAATATTCTAAAAGAATCGAGAAAGCCTAGGGAAAATCCTTACGGATAACAAGTGAACAGAAGATTTCACAGTACATATGCATAAAAAGGTCTTTGCACTTGCTGTTTCCAAGGTTTCAGCTTCACTTCCTCAAGCCTTGGCACAAATGTTACCTTATCAGATGCTTTTTGACCACCGTATATAAATAGTACTTTCCCTAGACTTACTGCACTCCATCTTCCTTATCCTGATATATTTTTCTTCAAAAAACTTATCATATTGGAGGCGGGGGCCAAGATGGCAGACTAGGTAGACGCTACCTTGGATCCCTCTTGCAACAAAGACTCGGAAAAACAAGCAAATCGATCACATACATAACAATCTACGAACCCTGAACAACAAACACAGATTTAGAGACGGAAAACGAACAAATACGGGGAAGCAGCGATTGTTTTCAGAGCCTGGAGCCAGCGTCCCAGTCAGTGGATTTTCTGGAAAAACTAGTTTCCCAGTGATGGCTCGGAGACAGCAGTCCATATCAAACCACAAAAAGAAGCAGACCATGACAGCTTCTACAACCCCCCAAACAAAGAATCAAAATCTTTCCCAAATGAAGATACAATTCTGGAATTATCAGATACAGAATATAACAAACTAATTTACAGAATGCTTCAAGACATCAGAAACGAAATAAGGCAAACTGCAGAAAAAGCCAAGGAACACACTGATAAAACTGTTGAAGAACTCAAAAAGATTATTCAAGAACATAGTGGAAAAATTAATAAGTTGCAAGAATCCATAGAGAGACAGCATGTAGAAACCCAAAAGATTAACAATAAAATTACAGAATTAGACAATGCAATAGGAAGTCAGAGGAGCAGACTCGAGCAATTAGAATGCAGACTGGGACATCCGGAGGACCAGGGAATTAACACCAACATAGCTGAAAAAAAATCAGATAAAAGAATTAAAAAAAATGAAGAAACCCCTAAGAATCATGTGGGACTCTATCAAGAAGGATAACTTGCGTGTGATTGGAGTCCCAGAACAGGGAGGGAGGACAGAAAACACAGAGAAAATAGTTGAAGATCTCCTGACAGAAAACTTCCCTGACATCATGAAAGATGAATGGATATCTATCCAAGATGCGCATCGAACCCCATTTAAGATTGATCCAAAAAGAAAAACACCAACACATATTATCATCAAACTTGCCAAAAGCAAAGATAAAGAGAAAATTTTAAAAGCAGCCAGGGAGAAAAGAAAGGTTTCCTTCAAGGGAGAATCAATAAGAATAAGTTCAGACTACTCAGCAGAAACCATGCAGGCAAGAAGGGAATGGGACGACATATGCAGAGCACTGAAGGAGAAAAACTGCCAGCCAAGGATCATATATCCAGCAAAACTCTCTCTGAAATATGAAGGCGAAATTAAGATATTTACAGATAAACACAAGTTTAGAGAATTTGCAAAAACCAAACCAAAGCTACAAGAAATAATAAAGGGTATTGTTTGGTCAGAAAACCAATAACATCAGATACCAGCACAACACAAGGTCACAAAACAGAACATCCTGATATCAACTCAAATAGGGAAATCACAAAAACAAATTAAGATTAATTAAAAAAAAAAATGCTCATAACAGGGAATCACTGAAGACAATATGTAAAAGATCACAATAATCAAAAAGAGGGACTAAATACAGGAGGCATAGAACTGCCACATGGAGACAGATACAAGGCGATATAGAACAATACAAGTTAGGTTTTTACTTAGAAAAATAGAGGTAAATAATAAGGTAACTACAAAGAGGTATAACAACTCCGTAACTCAAGATAAAACCCAAGAAAAACGTAACGACTCAACAAACATAAAGTCAAACACTACGAAAATGAGGATCTCACAATTTACTAAGAAAAACGTCTCAGCACAAAAAACTATGTGGAAAAATGAAATTGTCAACAACACACATAAAAAGGCACCAAAATGACAACACTGAACACTTATTTATCTATAATTATGCTGAATGTAAATGGACTAAATGCACCAATAAAGAGACAGAGAGTCACAGACTGGATAAAGAAACACGATCCGTCTATATGCTGCCTACAAGAGACACACCTTAGACTTAGAGACACAAACAAACTAAAACTCAAAGGATGGAAAAAAATATATCAAGCAAACAATAAGCAAAAAAGAAGAGGAGTAGCAATATTAATTTCTGACAAAATAGACTTCAGACTTAAATCCACCACAAAGGATAAAGAAGGACACTACATAATGATAAAAGGGACAATTGATCAGGAAGACATAACCATATTAAATATTTATGCACCCAATGACAGGGCTGCAAGATACATAAATCAAATTTTAACAGAACTGAAAAGTGAGATAGACACCTCCACAATTATAGTAGGAGACTTCAACACACCACTTTCGGAGAAGGACAGGACATCCAGTAAGAAGCTCAATAGAGACACGGAAGACCTAATTACAACAATCAACCAACTTGACCTCATTGACTTATACAGAACTCTCCACCCAACTGCTGCAAAGTATACTTTTTTTTCTAGCGCACATGAAACATTCTCTAGAATAGACCACATATTAGGTCATAAAACAAACCTTTGCAGAATCCAAAACATCAAAATATTACAAAGCATCTTCTCAGACCACAAGGCAATAAAACTAGAAATCAATAACAGAAAAACTAGGGAAAAGAAATCAAATACTTGGAAACTGAACAATACCCTCCTGAAAAAAGACTGGGTTATAGAAGGCATCAAGGAGGGAATAAGGAAATTCATAGAATGCAACGAGAATGAAAATACTTCCTATCAAAACCTCTGGGACATAGCAAAAGCAGTGCTCAGAGGCCAATTTATATTGATAAATGCACACATACAAAAAGAAGAAAGAGCCAAAATCAGAGAACTGTCTCTACAACTTGAACAAACAGAAAGTGAGCAACAAAAGAATCCATCAGGCACCAGAAGAAAACAAATAATAAAAATTAGAGCTGAACTAAATGAATTAGAGAACAGAAAAACAATTGAAAGAATTAACAAAGCCAAAAGCTGGTTCTTTGAAAAAATTAACAAAATTGATAAACCATTGGCTAGACTGACTAAAGAAATACAGGAAAGGAAACAAATAACCCGAATAAGAAACGAGAAGGACCACATCACAACAGAACCAACTGAAATTAAAAGAATCATATCAGATTATTATGAAAAATTATACTCTAACAAATTTGCAAATCTAGAAGAAATGGATGAATTCCTGGAAAAACACTACCTACCTAAACTAACACATTCAGAAGTAGAACAACTAAATATACCGATAACAAAAAAAGAGATTGAAACGGTAATCAAAAAACTCCCAACAAAAAAAAGCCCTGGCCCGGACGGCTTCACTGCAGAGTTCTACCAAACATTCAGAGAAGAGTTAACACCACTACTACTGAAGGTATTTCAAAGCATAGAAAAGGACGGAATACTACCCAACTCATTCTATGAAGCCACCATCTCCCTGTTACCAAAACCAGGTAAAGACATTACAAAAAAAGAAAATTACAGACCTATATCCCTCATGAACATAGATGCAAAAATCCTCAACAAAATTCTAGCCAATAGAATTCAACAACATATCAAAAAAATAATTCACCACGATGAAGTGGGATTTATACCAGGTATGCAAGGCTGGTTTAATATCAGAAAAACCATTAACGTAATCCACCATATAAATAAAACAAAAGACAAAAACCACGTGATCTTATCAATTGATGCAGAAAAGACATTTGACAAAGTCCAACACCCATTTATGATAAAAACTCTCACCAAAATAGGAATTGAAGGAAAATTCCTCAACATAATAAAGGGCATCTATGCAAAGCCAACAGCCAACATCACTCTAAATGGAGAGAACCTGAAAGCATCTCCCTTGAGAACGGGAACCAGACAAGGATGCCCTTTATCACCGCTCTTATTCAACATCGTGCTAGAAGTCCTAGCCAGGGCAATTAGGCTAGACAAAGAAATAAAAGTCATCCAGATTGGCAAGGAGGAAGTAAAATTATCTCTATTTGCAGATGACATGACCTTATACACAGAAAACCCTAAGGAATCCTCCAGAAAACTACTAAAACTAATAGAAGAGTTTGGCAGAGTCTCAGGTTATAAAATAAACATACAAAAATCACTTGGATTCCTCTACATCAACAAAAAGAACACCGAAGAGGAAATAACCAAATCAATACCATTCACAGTAGCCCCCAAGAAGATAAAATACTTAGGAATAAATCTTACCAAGGTTGTAAAAGACCTATACAAAGAAAACTACAAAGCTCTACTACAAGAAATTCAAAAGGACATACTTAAGTGGAAAAACATACCTTGCTTATGGATAGGAAGACTTAACATAGTAAAAATGTCTATCCTACCAAAAGCCATCTATACATACAATGCACTTCCGATCCAAATTCCAATGTCATTTTTTAAGGGGATAGAGAAACAAATCACCAATTTCATATGGAAGGGAAAGAAGCCTCGGATAAGTAAAGCATTAATGAAAAAGAAGAAGAAAGTGGGAGGCCTCACTCTACCTGATTTCAGAACCTATTATACAGCCACAGTAGTCAAAACAGCCTGGTACTAGTACAACAACAGGCACATAGACCAATGGAACAGAATTGAGAATCCACATATAAATCCATCCACGTATGAGCAGCTGATATTTGACAAAGGCCCAGTGTCAGTTAATTGGGGAAAAGATAGTCTTTTTAACAAATGGTGCTGGCATAACTGGATATCCATTTGCAAAAAAATGAAACAGGACCCATACCTCACACCATGCACAAAAACTAACTCCAAGTGGATCAAAGACCTAAACATAAAGACTAAAACGATAAAGATCATGGAAGAAAAAATAGGGAGAACCCTAGGAACCCTAATACAAGGCATAAACAGAATACAAAACATTACCAAAAATGACGAAGAGAAACCCGATAACTGGGAGCTCCTAAAAATCAAACACCTATGCTCATCTAAAGACTTCACCAAAAGAGTAAAAAGACCGCCTACAGACTGGGAAAGAATTTTCAGTTATGACATCTCCGACCAGCACCTGATCTCTAAAATCTACATGATTCTGTCAAAACTCAACCACAAAAAGACAAACAACCCAATCAAGAAGTGGGCAAAGGATATGAACACACACTTCACTAAAGAAGATATTCAGGCAGCTAACAGATACATGAGAAAATGCTCTCGATCATTAGCCATTAGAGAAATGCAAATTAAAACCACGATGAGATTCCATCTCACTCCAACAAGGCTGGCATTAATCCAAAAAACACAAAATAATAAATGTTGGAGAGGCTGCGGAGAGATTGGAACTCTTATTCACTGCTGGTGGGAATGTAAAATGGTACAACCACTTTGGAAATCTATCTGCCGTAATCTTAAACAGTTAGAAATAGAACTACCATACAACCCAGAAATCCCACTCCTCGGAATATACCCTAGAGAAACAAGAGCCTTCACACAAACAGATATATGCACACCCATGTTTATTGCTGCTCTGTTTACAATAGCAAAAAGCTGGAAGCAACCAAGGTGTCCATCTACGGATGAATGGGTAAATAAATTGTGGTATATTCACACAATGGAATACTACGCATCGATAAAGAACAGTGACGAATCTATGAAACATTTCATAACATGGAGGAACCTGGAAGGCATTATGCTGAGCGAAATCAGTCAGAGGCAAAAGGACAAATATTGTATAAGACCACTCTTATAAGATCTTGAGAAATAGTATAAACTGAGAAGAACACATACTTTTGTGGTTACGAGGGGGGGAGGGAGGGAGGGAGAGGGTTTTTTTTACTGATTAATTAGCTGAAAAGAACTGCTTTGGTGAAGGGAAGGACAACACTCAATACATGGAAGGTCAGCTCAATTGGACTGGACTGGACCAAAAGCAAAGAAGTTTCCGGGATAAACTGAATACTTCAAAGGTTGCGGAGCAAGGGCAGGGGTTTGGGAACCATGGTTTAAGGGGACTTCTAAGTCAGTCAGCAACATAATTCTATTATGAAAACATTCTGCATCCCACTTTGAAATTTGGCGTCTGGGGTTTTAAAAGCTAACAAGCAGCCATCTAAGATGCATCAATTGGTCTCAACCCACCTGGAGCAAAGGAGAATGAAGAACACCAAGGTCACAGGATAACTATGAGCCCAAGAGACAGAAAGGGCCACATGAACCAGAGACCTACATTATCCTGAGACCAGAAGAACTAGTTGGTGCCCGGCCACAATCGATGACTGCCCTCACAGGGAGCACAATAGAGAACCCCTGAGGGAGCAGGAGGTAAGTGGGATGCAGACCCCAAATTCTCACAAAAAGACCATACTTAATGGTCTGGATATGACTAGAGGAATCCCGGCGGTCATGGTCCCCAAACCTTCTAGTGGCACAGGACGGGAACCATCCCCGAAGACAATTCATCAGACATGAAAGGGACTGGACAGTGGGTGGGAGAGAGATACTGATGAAGAGTGAGCTAATTATATCAGGTGGACACTTGAGACTGTGTTGGCATCTCCTGTCTGGAGGGGGGATGGGAGGATAGAGAGAGTTGGAGGCTGCCAAAGTTTTCACGAAAGGAGAGGCTGGAAGGGCTGACTCATTAGGGGGAGAGCAAGTGGGAGTAAGGAGTAAGATGTATATTAACTTATATGTGACAGACTGACTTGATTTGTAAACGTTCACTTGAAGCTAAATAAAAGTTAATAAAAAAATATATATCTATTTAAAAAAAAACTTATATTGATATCATATTATGGGTACATCAGGTTTTGTGGGGCCCGAAGCTTCTACAGTTGTTGGGGGGCATGTTCTGTAACAAAAGGAGCCCTGCTGGCACAGTGGTTAAAACACTGGACTGCTAATCGAAAGGTTAGCAGTTCACACCCACCAGCCACTCTGTGGGAGAAAGATACGGCAGTCTGCTTCTGTAAAGATTTACAGTCTTGGAAACCCTATGGGAGTATCCCTATGGGAGTATCCCATAGGGTCACTGAGTCAGAATCAACTCAATGGCAGTGGATTTGGTTTGGTTTGGTTCTTTAAGAAATAAGTGTAATGGATTGAATCATGTCCCCAGAAATGTGTCAACTTGGTTAGGCCACGTGTAGTTGTCCTCCATTTTGTGATTTTCCTATGTGTTATATATCATAATCTCTGTCTGTGGTTAAAAGGATTATTCAGGTCACCTCCCTGATCCAAAAGGGAGTTTCCCTGTGGTGTGGCCTGCACCACTTTTTATCTCTCAAGAGATAAAAGGAAAGGGAAGCAAGCAGAGAGATGGGGACCTTAGACCACCAAGAAAGCAGCACCAGGAGCAGAGCGCGTGTCCTTTGGACATGGGGTCCCTGTGCCTGAGAAGCTCCTCGACCAAGGGAAGATTCAGGACAAAGACCTTCCTCCAGAGCCAACAGAGACAGAAGGCCTTCTTCTGGAGCTGATGCCCTGAATTTGGACTTGTAACCTACTAGACTGTGAGAAAATAAATTTCTCTTTGTTAAAGCCATCCACTTGTGGTATCTCTGTTATAGCAGCACTAGATAACCAAGACAATAAGATATAAAAATTATAATTACAAAATTAAGCATGAAAGTAGATATCTATTTAGAATGTGAAAAGCAATCACAATTAATTGCTGGAGTCTTAGAGATTCAGTCATTTCTTCTAAGATTTATTTAAGCAATTTGCCAGAAATGCTCATGTAAGAACGCATAGTAGTTGCAACCTGGATTCTACTTGCCACTCAAAACATTCTACAACCCTCAGCAATTCCCAGCCCTCCTTGGGGCATCACAGTAAATCTGTCTTTACATATTACATATTGGTTTGTTTGTATGTTTATTGTCAGTCAGCATGTCTTAAGCTTCTTGACAGCAGCAACTTGTCTTCTTTGTTTACTGCTTTAGGAGCACAGTACACATGGCTGTTGAATAAATTTCTTGTCCCCCCGGAAAAATGTGGAATGGAATTTAAAATTCTCATGGAATCCAGACTTTTTGGAGTCATTGAGGCTGGACAAACCCCCAAAACTCTTGCCCTGAGATAATCTTTAACTATCAAACCAAATACAACTCCTTAAGTTTTCTTTAAACCAAACAATAAACCAAAAAAAACCCAAACCCGTTGCTGTCAAGTCAATTCCAACTCATCGTGATCTCATAGGGCAGAGTAGAACTATCTCACAGGGTTTCCAAGGAGCGCCTCGTGGATTCGCACTGCCAACCTTTTGGTTGACAGCTATAACTCTTAACCACTACACTACCAGGGTTTCCAAACCAAACAATAGCTCAGCTTAATAAAGAATGTCTGCTCTCAGCACTGTGCTCTTTTAAAGAGCTATCTGTATGGGATCAAACTGACAACAGTAACTCCTTAGGTTAGATAGGAAGCTTAGGGGCTGCGAATTTATGTTAACAGAGGAGGAACAATTCAGAAAAGGAAGGTGAGAGTGGCTGCACAAACTGAAGAATGTAATCAATGTCAGTGAATTGTACACGTAAAAATTGTTGAATTGGTGTATGTTTTGCTTTGTATATTTTCAACAACAAAAAGTAATAAAATAATTTTTTTTAAAGTCCTGCCCCTCCCCCCAAATTAACTTGGAAAAAATTTTTTTCCTTCCTCTGCCCCTCAGACCCTCTCTATTCTCTTAGGTCTGCTTTATTTTCTTTTAGCACTATCGCTTTCTAAAATGATCTCATCTGCTTGTTTACTTGTTTACTGTCTGTCTGGGGACAGTGTTTTGGTCCCCACTGTTTTCCCAGAGCTTAAAGCAGGGCCTGATATAAAGGGGAAAAAAAGGCACTCAATAAATACTTTTTTAATAAATTAAAATAAGGCAGATAACATTCCATGATGAACCATCATATAGTGCAGCTCCCCACACACCTGCTTTTATTCTATTTATTTGAAATTTTTGTTTTACTCACTCAATTACTTGCTGCTTTATTCAAATGGAAAAAAAGTTTTTAAAAAGCCAAATTGTAAAAATGGTTCCATTTATATGACTAAATAAGCTCAAATGCATTTTGAAATTTGAAAGATGTATAAAAATCCGTTGCCGTCAAGTTGATTCTGACTCATGACTACCCCGTCCGTGTGTTTCTGAGTATGAAAGAGGCATAGGTATTTAACACTACTTTGAGGCAGGACTTCTGCTTTGAGTTTACACTCACCCATTATTTCTGCGATTTAAAGGGCAGCAAATACAGAATGCACCAGCTATCAGTTTCCTTCCCCAGAGGAAAAAGAAAAACCACCAGTTTCTCGTAGGTACTTCACCAAATAGTCTATGAGTATACTAGCAAATATTTATTTATTTACTTTTCTTGCATAACTGATAGTATACAATAGTCAGAGTTTTATACCTTGTTTCCTTGTTTTTGTTTGCTTGGTTTGTAGTTCTGTTTTCCCACTTAATATATCTTGGGGCTTCCTAATTTTCTTTGGTTGTATAGTACTCTGTTGTGCAACAGTGACTTAGAGTTAATTTAAATAGTCTTCTACACTGACATTTAGTTTGTTTTCAGTCTTTTGCAATTGCAAACAATGTTGCAACTAATAACCTTGTACACATGGCATTTTACACCTGTCATTATGTAACCGTATCTATAGGATAAATTCCTATACAGGTGTTAGGATCTTGTTGTTGACAGGTGCAGTCGAGTCGGTTCCTACTCATAGTGACCCTATGCCCAGCAGAACAAAATACTGCCCAGTCCTGCGCCATCTTCACAGTCGTTGCTATGCTTGTGCCCATTGTTGCAGCCGCTGTGTCAATCCATCTCATTGAGGGTCTTCCTCTTTTTCATTGACTCTCTGCCAAGCATGATGTTCTTCTCCAGGGACTGATCCCTCCTGACAACATATCCAAAGTATGGGAGATGCAGTCTTGCAATCGTTGCTTCCAAGGAACATTCTGGTCATACTTCCTCCAAGACGGATTTGTTCATTCTTTTGGCAGCCCATGGTATTTTCAATATTTTTTGCCAACACCACAATTCAAAGGCGTCAATTCTTCTTTGGTCTTCCTTATTCATCGTCCAGCTTTTGCATGCATATGAGGCAATTGAAAATACCATGGCTTGCGTCAGGTGCACCTTAGTCCTCAAGGTGACATCTTTGCTTTTGAACACTTTAAAGAGATCTCTTGCAGCTGATTCGTCCAATGCAGTGCGTCTTTTTATTTCTTGACTGCTGCTTCCATGTTGATTGTGGATCCAAGTAAAATGAAATCCTTAACAACTTCAAGCTTTTCTCAGTTTATCACAATGTTGCTTATTGGCCCTATTGTGAGGATTTTTGTTTTCTTTATGTTGAAGTGCAATCCACACTGAAGGCTGTGGTCTTTGATCTTCATCACTAAGTGCTTCAAGTCCTCTTCACTTTCAGCAAGCAAGGTAGTGTCATCTGCATAATGCAGGTTGTTAGTAAGTCTTCCTCCAATCCTGATGCCTCATTCTTCTTCATATAGTTCAGCTTCTCACATTATTTGCTCAGCATACAGATTGAATAGGTATGGTGAAAAGATAGAGCACTGATGCACACCTTTCCTGACTTTAAACCACTCAGTATCTCCTTGTTCTGTTTGAATAACTGCCTCTTGATCCATGTACAGATTCCTCATGAGCACAACTAAATGTTCTGGAATTCTCATTCTCTGCAATGTTATCCATAATTTGTTATGATCCACACAGTCGAACTCCTTAGTATAATCATTAAAACACAGGTAAACATCTTTCTTTTTTTAGTTTTCTTAAACATCTTTCTAGTATTCTCTGCTTTCAGCCAGGATCCCATCTGACATCAGCAATGATATCCCTGGTTCCATGTCCTCTTCTAAATCTTATCTGAATTTCTGGCAGTTCCCTGTCAATACACTGCTGCAGCCATTTTTGAATGATCTTCAGCAAAATTTTGCTTGCATGTAATATTAATGATACTGTTTGATAATTTCAGCATTCAGTTGGATCACCTTTCTTGGGAATAGGCATAGATATGAATCTCTTCCAGTCAGTTGGCCAGGTAGCTGTCTTCCAAATTTCTTGGCATAGACGAGTGAGCACTTCCAGCGCTGCATCTGTTTGTTGAAACATCTCAGTTGGTATCTCATCAATTCCAGGACCCTTGTTTTTCACCAATGCCTTCAGTGCAGCTTGGACTTCTTCCTTCAGCACCATCAGTTAGGATCTTAGAAAAAGCAACAAATAGCACTCACTCCTCATCCTCATCCAGTTTTTGAACCACTTGAGAAATAAGACAAAAGAGTTAGGCAGATAGATGATCAAAATACCACCTTTATTACTGGATAAAAGCTGATGTTGATAAAAGCTGGTTTACAATCGCAGATAAGAGAGCTTCCTAATTCCCTTTCCATTTAATCATAGGCAATGCTGGTAAGCTACAGGCCACCCCATGCAGTCTTTATAGATTGAGAGAAGCAGTCCATGTTCATTTTTGCAAATTTATCAATCAGAGAAGTGACCCCTCCTTCCTTAGGGAGGAGCAAGTGAAGCTGCGGAGAGAGGCCAGGGGTGTTAGCTAGTAAAACTACTTCTGCATGGAAGGACACAACAGCAGAGAGAGAGTGCTCCCACCCTAACAAACTATATCTCTGGTTCATTTTCATTTGTAATTTTGATATATTTTCCTAAGTTGCCCTCCAGAAATGTATGTTTACATTTCTTCCAAGTGAGCATAAATATAGACCCAAACATATGAAAATTTAGTATATGATAAACGTTTCCCAATTATCTGTCATTGTCTATTCATGTTCCAGTACCTCAGAGTTTTCTTTAACCTTCCTTATTTTGAAATATAGCACACCAGAACTCTAACTATAGTAGTTTTACATCATTTTAACATCTGGCAGAAACTGCCAACTGTTCCAGTAACTGTTAACCCCTTCTTCTTCTTAGTAACAAGATTCCTTGAGCTTTTAGCTGGGCATATGATTATCTTTGTGTCAGCCACCAATAGCACACATGAATACTATTGTAAGGACTCTGACTTTAATTTTGAGTGAAATGAGGACCATCACAGGGATTTGAGCAGAGCCATGACATGATCACGTCTTGTAGGCTGTATCGTTACTATAGTTAGCAGGGATTTATCTGTTCATAAGAAAGCCTAATAGAGTGCAAGGCACTTTTCCAGAAAGTATCTTCCAAGACCCGACTAAAACTGCTCTACAAATTCATTAAAGAGATGAAGGCCATTGGAGAACGGGGCAGGTGGTTCTCCTCTCCTTCATCTTATTTTAAATGTTTGGTTTTTACAATCAGGGAAGGGGAAAGAAAAGGGAAGAAACCTGATGGCACCTGATTAGGGATTCATGAGACAGGATGCTGTGCTTATTCCACGTATGTTTTTGTTAAAATTTTACAGTTGTTTTCTCATCAAATTTGGAGCTTCCTCATTGAAAAAAAATCCAAAGCTTCAACTCATCCACTACAATGGCCAGAAACATCTCTATTTATAACTTATGGAACAAAAACACAGAGGCTCATAGAAGGCGGATGTCACTATGGAAAGATGCCCAGTTAGATCTACTTTTCAAAATATCACAGGTATTTAAGGTGAAAAACTCACATAGGGACTACAGAGCCACAAAATGCTCTTGAAGACTGAAGTTGCATCCAGACAAGAGTGTAATAATCATTTTTACTTTGGCACAACTTTGATTTAAACTTTCCAGGATTTTCAGAAACCAGGTTTGTGCTATGACTTTTGTGAGGCTGAGTAAATGCTTGGACTCACTGCGCTTCTGAGCACAATGTGCAATTCTCGCCCCAAACCTTCTTAGAGAAATTTCTTCTTGTTCGAGGAGATAGAAGTTATGGACTCCAACACCCTGCCTTCCTAACTTCTTTTAAAAGCAGAAGTATGAGAGGGAATAGGCAAATTTTTAAACCAGTGAGTTTAAGTTTCTATATTTTTAAGCATTGGGAAAGAATTTTATTTGACTTTTGTGTTGACTGGACCTCCTGACATGCTGACAAAGAGGAAATGTTATCTGGAAGCGTCCTCCCATAAGCTTTCGGGGGACCCTCCAATAAATGCCTTATGCTGAAAACTAGGGGACCAAAATGCAGAAAAAAAACTTTGAAAAAGACTGTATTTCAAAGATCTTCAAAAATTATGAGGAAAAATTAGCAAAATAACACCTTGTTACATAAAATAAAGGATGTTATCAGTGAGTACAGTGCTCCATTAAAAAACCATCTTTATGAGACTGTGTGAAGGTTAAGGTTGTGTGTCAGCTTGCCTGGGCTATAATTCTCAGTGGTTTGCCAGTTATAATGTAGTTTGGAGCTAGGTGGTAATGTAATCATCTCTATAATGATATCTGAAATATAATGTAATCACCTCCACGATGAGATCTGTTATGAGCAGCCAATCAGTTGAAAGGGAGTTTCCTTGGGGGCGTGGCCTGCATCCAATATTGGTAGACTTTCTGGCAAAGCTGGCTGGCTTTTGCTCACTCTGGATCCTGCAGCTGGCTCCTATTCATCTGACCTCCAATTCTTGGGACTTGAGCTAGCAGTTTACCTGCTGTCTTACCTGCCGATCTTGGGATTCATCAGCCTCCACAGCCTGTGAGCCAGAGGCCTGCTTTCTGATCTGCCCATCTTGAGTTCGCCAGCCCCTGCAGCTACATGAGTCAGGAGAAGCCTCCAGCCTGACAGAACCTGGGACTTTCCAGCCTCTACAACCACATGAGCCATTCCCTTGATATAAATCTATATATATATTTATACATTTCACTGGTTTTGCTTCTCTAGAGAACCCAGCTTAAGACAGACCAAATGGTCAACAATTAGTCTAAAGCAAAGATGAGACAGTAAGGAGGCAGGAAGCTAGAGCACTGGAAATGGAACAGCCAGAACACAGTTAAAGAGAATGTTGACACATTGTGAAAAACATAACTAATGACACTGAACAATTTGTCTACAAATTGTCAATTGGGAACCTAATTTGCTGTAAACTTCCATCAAAAACAAAATATATATATATTTTAAATAATAAATATTGAAAAAAGTTGAGGAAGAAAATGCTCTAAAGCGTTCTTAATTTTTATGTATATTTAGGGTTTCCGGCTGGAATTCGTTAACATTCTTTCGTTTTATCTGACTAGAAACCTAAGTTCCAGGTGGTAGATAGCCAGTTTCAACTTCACCTTTTCATATTCTTTTTATTTAAAATTTTGAAGAAATCCAAAATTATTAAAAATTCATACCCAAACTGTCCTAGGCTGTGTTCTCTAGAGAAGCAAAATCAGTAAAGTGTATAAATATGTATATAGAGAGATTTATATCACAGAAATGGCTCACGCGATTGTAGAGGCTGAAATGTCCCAAGTCTGTGTATCAGGATAGAGGCTTCTCTCAATTCACGTAGCCGCAGGGGCTGGTGAACCTAAGACTGGCAGGTTGGAGAGCGGGGTTCCTGCTCTCAGGCTGTGAAGATCCATGAATTCCAAGAGCTGGAGGTCAGATGAACAAGAGGCAGCACAGGATCCAGAGTGAGCAAAAAAGCCAGAATGTCTGCTTATGTTTGGATGCAGACCACACTCCCAAGGAAAATCCCTTTCAACTGATTGGCTACTCACAGTAGATTCAATCATGGGAGTGATCACATATAATCACTGAGAATCATGGCCCAGCCAAGTTGACACATAATCTTAACCATCACACAAACTGGGTGTTGGTATTGTTATTCTGAGAATGGTAATTGTGTGTGTGTTTGTGTGTGTGATATACAGAATAAAGCAAATGAGTTATATAATGTGATATTTTAATTTTATTATCCCAGGACATTTTCTGTGGGAAAAGGGGATACGGTGTTAGCATAGAAGATGTTAGGTAAACACCCTGTGGTGCTTTTACCACCTTCCTGACAAGGCTAGCACCTTAGAAGAAGTTAACTCCAATTATCCCTCTCCTGCCTTTTATGTTATTATTATCACGTATTTTAATTTTGGGTCTACAAACAATGAACAATCCAGTAGCAATAAGCATCCCAAGCCCGCAGGCTGTTCTTGAAATACCATTTCCAACTAAAAGAAACCAGGGCTGCTTGGAGAAATGGCTGATTCCAGATTAAGGCAGGAAATGCATAAGATGAGGCGCAGAATTTTGTCATACCAGATAGTAAAAAAGTTATCAAAAACTAAGGGGTCGTTACAAAAGAAACTGAGAAACAATCAAAAACTACGGGGTTGCTACAGAAGAAACTGGGAAACAACCTGAAGAAGCTTTCACTGGCTCAGGATGGAATAAATTGAACATCGATAAGAATAACTCCAATAGATTGAAAAACACCAATTATGTTTAAATGTATAAGTTCATAATGATTAAAACCCCTAAAAATTCTAATAAAATTGTCTTTGGAGGGTGCTAGGTAAATAATTCTTTATTTTGCAAACTAGTAAATAAAGGTTAAGAATCAAGCATGTATCCTGCCTTTCCTACACAAACTATACCTCTGAGTAAACAACTAATAAATGAGGGAAAATTCTCTTTAAGTATTTCAATGATACACCAAGCAGAGACAATAGCATTGGAAAATCACCATTCTGCAATTCCTAATAAATTAAAGATCTAAGTATTGAGCATCTATGACATTACAAAGAGACAACCAGACATTACATACCTTCTGGTGAACATGACGCCCCCTATGAAATAATCTTGCCAAAAACGTCAAACCTGAATTTGATTAAGCCTCTAGATCTAATTATCAATTTACAGGATATACGGAGGACATAGGAACATGCTAAACTACACAACAGGAATGTAATCAGTAAAATCACAACTTTCGGAAAGTAGGATGATACAGCTTCTTAACAAATAAATTGCAGGTTAAGAAAAATCTTAATGGATAGGGAGCCGTGGTGAAATGGGTTTCTCTACGTAGCCTTTTGCCTTGGTTCTTTGGAAAAACAGCTTTAGAGATTTTTCCTCCAAACCCTGAGGTGTTATCTCTGCCCTAGTTTTTACCCTGTTATTTTTGTCCAGGTTGACTGACATTTCCTGATAAGCGGTAAGCAATTTGAGATTTGATACTTTTTATCTGGCCCTGGACTGCAGCCAGCCCTGAGATTGGTATGCGTCTTGCAGGAATTAGTCAATATACCAAACAAATGAAGTGGCTACAGCTTATTATGCAAATAAAGTGCCTGTGGCCTACTGAGAGAGGATTTGTCAATCTGTGGCTCTGGTTTGAGAGCCATGCCTTGAAATTGACAAGAAAGTTTGCTTACGTATGCAGTCAACCCCACAGAGATTTCGGACAGACAGGGATAAGTAGAAGAAAGAAGGAAAGGAGAAGAGGCAAGAGGAAAACAGAAGCAGAGAGAGAAGAGGCAAGGTATCCCCCAATGGTGACAGATGGCACGGCAAAGAGGCCTGTTCTGAGGGGGGCTGAAAGGAAGCCTGTTCTCAGGGGGCCAAGAGGAAGTCTGTCCTCAGGGGGCTGAGAGGAAGCCAGTCCTCAGGGGGCCAGGAGGAGGCCTGTCCTGATGGTGCCAAGAGGAATCTGGTCCTGAGGGGGCCAAGAGGAAGCCTGTCTTGATGGAGCTGAGAGGAGGCCTGCAGGGCTGAGAGGGGGCATGCATGGCAGAGAGAAGGGCCTGCTTGCTTGCATAGCCAGGAGGAGTTGAGAGGGCTGTCCTGCACTGTAGAAGGGAGGGATGTGCTCTCCTCTCTGGGGAGCCTTCCAGACTTCGCCTGCATGCTTCCTGACCCGGATCCCAAGTTGTATTTTGTTGCTTCCTTAATAAATCACTGAACTATAAGTATGGTCTGTGAGTTCTATGCGGCCATTGCAACGAATTATCGAACCCAGAAGAGAAGTAGAGCGTGCCGTGGAAAGGACGTCTGGTGTCAGAATTGGTAAAGAGGTTGGAGAGAGTGGAGGTATGTCTGACTGCCACCTCATAGGTATCAACTATGGTCTGATCCTGGTCAGTATCCCCACTGAAGTTACACAGGTTCTGCTGCTACTACCACCATTTTACAAAAACCTATAGATTAACAGACCTAAAAGGCATTACAAAAACAAACAGGCAAAGCTAAACTATAGTGTTTACAGATACATACTTGGGCGATGATGTCCAGCAGACAGACAATGACTACCCCAGAAAGGACACCTGCTGCCGTCGAGTCAATTCTGACTCATAGCAACCCTATAGGACAGAGTAGAACTAGGGCACGTAGTATTTCCAAGGCTGTAATCTTTACAGAAGCAGATTGCCACATCTTTCTTCCTCAGAGCAGCTGGTGGGTTCAAACTGCTGACCTTTCTGTTAGCAGCTGAGCGCTTAGCCACAGTGCCACCAGGGCTCCTTCCAGTGATAGAGGTGCTTATAAAGGGCAAGAGGAGATTGTGTT
Organism: Elephas maximus indicus; assembly: GCF_024166365.1. Classification (NCBI taxonomy): domain Eukaryota; kingdom Metazoa; phylum Chordata; class Mammalia; order Proboscidea; family Elephantidae; genus Elephas; species Elephas maximus. Next base: position 67,896,565 of record NC_064824.1, on the reverse strand, counting down.
TGGGATGTGCACATGGAGGGTGTCTGGGCAAGCTTCCCTCTCCTAACATGGATGCCATTCACAAGGGGGTTGCATTATAATTCATTAGGCTGTGCATTTGTTTTACATGGCTTTCCATATTTGTATTATATCTAATAGTAAAAACAAATTTTTTTTTTCTTAAATCATACCCAACTGGTAAAGCTCTTAACTCACACATCTGCCCTGTGCGCAAGGTATATTAGATTCTTGACTGGGTGAAATCTGTTTCATTCCTTAATGTAAGGAGGAAAAATCCAAAAGAAGAGAGTTGCAGAAATAAACATTTGAGAAATTTTCTTTTATGCCATTTTTGTGTATCCATCTGTCCAGGCAAAGTTTAAGAGCTTATCTGTGGATTTTCAAATGAAGCCTGTATTTAGTGAGGTAGTATTTTCAATGGCTGACAGGGTTTACTAAAAGCGTTCGCAGATCACACATGCCCAGCAGGTGTTATAAATGTTGGTGAACAAAAGGGTGTGTGTCAGGGGATGCACAAGAAACAACTGGCTATACCTATCCCTGGTGGCGCATTGGTTAAGAGTTTGACTACTAACCAAAAGGTAAGCAGTTGGAATCCACCAGTTGCTCCTTGGAAACCTATGGGGCAGTATCTACTCTGTCCTACAGGGTTGCTACGAGTCGGAATTGACTTGACGGCAACATTTTTTTGTTTTTATCCCTATTAAGGCTGACATGTGCACTGCTGGTACTTCCCTTTCCCCAACAAGAACCTCTGTTGGTACCTGCAGGCATACCAAGGTAAATCTTTTGGTCTGGTTTGAATCTCAAAGATGAAAGTTGAAATGTTGGCAACCTCATATATCCAACAGGGCACAATTTATAGGCACTCTTCCTAGGCCAGCACAGCCCACTCTCAGAATGTGGCTAACTAGAATCTACAATATTCACTGAGGTTTGAGCAAGATGTTCATCACCACCTCAGTGATGGCCTGAAGACAGTACAGTGAAACCTGGGAGAGCCAGAACTTGATGGAACTGCTTTGGTTTTCCAGGTCTCACAAGTTTTCTGAGTTTGACAGGGTGCAGCTTACCACTTTTCAATCACTCTCTTAGTGGAAAATATGTGTTTTCCTTCTCTGACAGGTTTCCACCTTACACAGGTTCCAGCTTTTGCAGGTTTTACTGTATTATCTTTTAAGGTAAATGTTAACGGTCTATGACTTCTGATTTCAAAATGCCATTGAAACTTAGATCCAGAGTTAAAGACTATGATAATACTCCTGGATTATCAGACTGTTTCATTGATGATGACTTTATATTCACTGCTGTATATTCCATGAAGTTTGTGCCATAGTTAAATTGTTTTCTCTTTTCTTGCATTTTTATCACTTATGTACCCCTGATTTTATTAAAGATTACTCTATGCTATTAGGTGACACTGTACAAATAAAACTTGCCTTCAATACCAATTTAAAAATTCATTTTATTTTTATTAAACTTAACAATGGAATTAATTTCATATTGAGCCCTTCGAATGTGAAAATTTTTAAGTTACCTTAACAATCGTGATAATCAATAAACCCTGAATATTAGTATTGATATTTCATAATTTTAAATTAATACTGTGGCCTTATACTGCTTTATTTCTTAGCTGTTCAAGTGCCACTGCTATAACTACTTTATGAAATACTTGATATTATGAATTACACCTTGGGATTGTCCTCTGTACACTTACACTTAATGGTAATTTGTGAAAAAATTCAAAGAAAATCTTTGTACATTAACTTCAAGAAAGATGAGATCTTTACTATGTTTAGTCTTCCTATCCACCCTTTAAAAGCAAAAAAAAGAAAATTTCCTGGAAGTGGCCCAGTGACTTCTCACATACTCCTACACCAAACGAAGGCAAGGAGGCTGGAATAACGTGATTGGCTTAGACTAAGATTCAAGGTGCGTGGCTTCCTAAATACACAAGAATATCTGGGGTCCTTCCCTGCCTGCAAAGGCAGCGGTGGGGATTATTACAGGATTGGTAATCCACGTTTGACATAATTAAAGTAACTTTTCTTGCATTATATTCTGTTTTCAGGCTGGAAAGGCTACCCCTTGGCAGAATGTAACCAACTATGTAACCAACATCTCTTTTCTTACCCACTTTCTTTCTATATTCCAGTCCTTTTTCTATCAGAACTTCCTCTCAGAAAATAAGGTAAATTCAACCACATGCAATTGTAAAAGTAAGGCTAAGATCTTATGTCACCATCTACGATAAGCAGAAGAATGCTCCCCAGATGTTCACGTTCTAATCCCTCGAAGTATTTTAGGTTACATGACAAAGGGGAATTTAAGTTGCGGATGGAATTAAGGTTGCTGATCAGCAGACCTTAAAATAGGTAGTTTATTCTGGATTATCCAGGTGGACCCAAATATAATTATAAGGGTCTCTAAAAATGGAATAGGGAGGCAAAAGAGGAAGGTCAGAGGGAGATATGACTAAAGAAAGGCACAGTGAGATGCAACATTGCTTGCTTTGAAGATAGAGGAAGCTCAAGAGCCAAGGAATGTGAGCGGGTAATACAAGCTGTAAAGGGCAAGAAAACAGATTCTTCCCTAGAGCCTCCAAAAGGAAAGCAGTCCTGCTGACAATCTGAGATCCCTGCCAGGCTTCTATCCATAAAACAGTAATACATTTGTGTTTTTTTTAAGCCATTAAGTTTGTGGCAATTTGTTACAGCAGCAATAGAAAACTAATACACTATTCAAAAAGAATTTATATTAACAAGGGACAAATCCCTTGTCTGATGTATGTCAAGAGGTCTTTTGGTTGCAAGAGACAAACCCAACTCAAAACAAGAGGACCTTTTGGTTCATGTAACCAACTGAAGGGAAGGAGCTGCATCAAGACCTGGAACCAAGTTCAACGCCATCCGTCAACCCTAGTCAATATGTTTTCTAGTATTTCTCTTTATTCAAACTGCCCTAGTCCTCATAGCATGGAATTTGGCCAACCACAACTCTGGACTCACCACTGTGATTTAGAGATTAGGTGCTATCATAGCCTCAGTTTACATGCCCCATAGGGAGAAAGTCAGGGCATCAGCATAGACATGGTCTTTAAGGGAATTGTTCTGAGGCAGATAGAAACTTCGAGCTGTGTCTATGTCTATCACAGCTGTATCAGTCAGTTCTCCACAGAAACAGAACCAAAAGGATATATATGAATATGTGTGTGTGTTATGTATGTGTGTGTATGTAAAGAGATTTCTTTTTAAGGAATTGATTCATGTGATTGTAGGAATTGGCAAGTCAAAAGTTTGTAGGGCAGGTTGTTACACAAGAAACTCAGGCAGGAATTGATGTTGCAGTCTTGAGGTAAATTTCTTCTACTGGAATCTTCAGTTTTTGCTCTTAAGGCCTTAAACCGATTGGATGAGGCCCATTCACATCATCGAGGGTAATCTCCTTTACTAAAAGTCAACTGATTGTAAATGTTCACCACGTCTACAAAATATTTTCACAGCAACACCTAATGTTTGATTAAATAAATGGGTACCGTAGGAAACCCTGGTGGCGTAGCGGTTAAGTGCTACAACTGTTAAACAAAAGATCTGCAGTTCAAATCCACCAGGCGCTCCTTGGAAACTCTACGGGGCAGTTCTACTCTGTCCTTCCTATACGGTCATTATGAGTTGGAATTGACTCGACGGCAATGGGTTTGGTTTTTGGCTACAGCCTAGCCAAGTTAACACATAAAATTAATCATTACAGCAACGTGAGAAATGATGCTGTATTTAGAGTTTCAGACAACATCAAACTAATGAAAGAGGTGTTTTTGGTTGCTTTGTGGTATGTGGAGGGGGGGCAAGGAGGGTTGTATGGGGGGGACAGACTGATTATCAATTACTGGCCGATGTAGCACCTAAACCCCACTATATAAAGTAGGCCCCTTTGTAGGCATATGTTTACATGATTACAAAAAAAAATGCTAATATGCCTTTAGGCAAACAAGTACTTTAGAAGTTGACACTGTTTTCAGTTGCAGCCAGAAAACTAAAAATAAAGCTTGTGAGAAACTGTGACTTTTAAAGTTTGGATACTGAGAGTCATCTTAATTAAGACACGTTGGAAAGCATGTCCACAATTTTCATTATTTTTTAAAATAGTGTTTGATTCTCAAAGCAATTGTTGGCACTTAATTTCAGTAAAATACTTTTCAATTGTTACGCATTGAACTGTGTCTCCCCGCACCACCCCCCGCCTCCCCGCCTGCGTAAAATGTGTCGTAAATCCTAACCTCTATGCCTGTGCTTTGGGTGGCCTTTGTTATGCCAAAGAGACTGGATTAGGGTAGGGTGTGTCTTGAGTCAATCTTTTTTAAGATATAAAAGAGATTAAACATAAGCTAGCAAGCAGAGATGGGGGAAGAGAGGTGTCAAAACAGAGAGATTTCCAAGGAACTAGGAAGCAGAAGCGCAAGAGACAAGGACCTTCCTCCAGAGCTGACAAAGAGAGAGAGCCTTCCCCTTGAACTGGTGCTCTGAATTTGGACTTCTAGCCCTCTAACTGTGAGAAAATAAATTTCTGTTAAAGCCATCCACTTGTGGTATTTCTGTCCTAACTCTACGTAACTATCATTTATACTAGCTTGTTCATCTTACTTGATCCTTTCCTCTATGTAAAAACCAATAGCAAAAAATAATTTTATAAAAGAGAGCTGTAAATTAAACAGCTCTGATCACACACTATTTTTAAGATCCCCTAAGCACCTACAGGGTCGCTATGAGTTGAAACTGACTCGACAGCAACGGGTTTGGTTTTGTTTTTTTTAAGCACCTCTGAAAGGCTTTTCTGTAAAAATAATCAATACTATTATCATTCAAAAAATAAAAGTATGGTGAATATATGTATGAACTGCTAGACTCTGAGAATATTAAGATGTGCTCCATGATCACAATACTAGCCAGGAGACATACTAGGCACATATAAATAATAAACTTTGTCAGTGTGACAATGGGAGTTTACTATGTCTAGGAGAGTCAGGAAAGAACTTCAGAGAAGGTTAGACTCGAGTCAGGATTTTAGAGGACTTAGAAAGGCTAAAGGAAACCCTGGTGGCATAGTTATTAAGTGCTACAGTTGCTAACCAAAGGGTTGGTAGTTCAAATCTGCCAGGCGCTCCTTGTAAACTCTATCTATGGGGCAGTTCTATTCTGTCTTATAGGGTCGCTATGAGTCGCAATCAACTTGACGGCACTGGGTTTGGTTTGGTTGGTTTGGTAGATAGGCCAAAAGGAGATGAGGGTGATTACAGTTTCATCTGTTCCACAAAGGAGATTTCCCAAAGCACTACTGGGCAATGTATTATTGATCCAGCATTAACTGCTAAATGTTCTTGACAGCAATAAAATATATTTGAAAAAATCTGTAATTCAGTTGTTTCACTAATTTAGACTGTCTTTCATCTCAGTTGGCCCCAAATAAAAGTTTTACCATGTATACAAAGATTTATTTACTTTTATTGAAAACACAAATATTAAAGAAAACAAATAAATTAAAAATCATTCCTTATCCCATTTTACCACAGTGAATTTCAGTTTTGCATATAACCACATGCATAAAGATTTCACAAAGTCACAATAGTGTGAACACTTTATTGTATTGTGCTTATTTTACTTACCATCATCATAGACACATCTATGTTTCTACAGTCTTCCAGATAATTACTTTAATGGCTGTATAACACTTCACTGTTCTTGTTAGCCTACTTTCTTCCTTGACATATAGGTTATTTCCAATTTTTGCTATCACAAGTAATAGAGACATAAACATCTTCATGCATTTACCTTTTCTTCCTTTGAATTAGTCCTTTAGGTTAAAAATCTAGGAGTAGAATTAATGGGGCAGAGGACATGGTCATTTTTATGGCTCTTGCTATCCAGTACCATACTGCATTCCCAAAGGGTTGTACCTATTTAAAATAATATCTGAAATGAGTGCATTCAACAGTTCCTTTCCAAAATTAAAAACAAACAAACAAACAGAAGTGTTATGTAGTTTTAAACCTCAGTCTTTAAAGTTAAATATAATTATGGTCTCTTTTTAAACAACGAAGGGTTTAGAATAGATGGTCTCAGAGATTACTAAAAGTTTAGATGAGTTAACTTAAGCACTGTTGGGGCACACATGAAATGTGATATGGCAGACACGCCGGGGTAAATGGACAAAGGTGTTTCTAGCCCAGAGGTTCCAGCTACCCAGGTCCCCTCCAGGCATTCCAAGGGCTGAAGGAATCCGTATCTGGGAGCATCTATGATCCACAGTGCCAGTTCGCGTGGATTAGGAAGCTCTAAAACAGAGGTTAAGTGACTTGACCCAAGTCACAAACATAGTTAGTGGCAGAGCTGGGAACTGAACTCAAATTTCTTGGCTCTCGTCAATGTACTTTCTACTATATCATAATTGTTCTACATATTTTCTAGCTCTAAACTCAATTTTATATGTAAACATTTATCTACAATTAAGAATAAAGACATTTATAACATGCTTAAACTAAAGATACCTAAACCAACAATTTATATCACAGCTGAAAATTAAACACACCCATTAACACCAGCAAGTGTTGACTATTTGCTCTGCAATTTTTCAGATTTGCCATTCTTTTAAATTTAGTTTGTAAACTCACACAGTAACACAGTTTTGCACAGCATTTTCTAAATCTCTGGTGGTCAGTAAATAAAGAAAAGTAACAATAAATTACATACACTACAAAGAAAAATAAACCAGTCAGTCCACATGCTAAATAATTCTAAAGGTGTGTGTGTTTTTTTAAAAAAATGTGTGTGTGTTTTTATGTGTTGATTTTGTAGAGGTAGAAAAGATTTCCTCTTTAAATTTCAAATTCCTGCTAGCTAAACAGAACTTTGATATACACTATTACTTTACAGGGCCATAAAGAGACATTTCGGTCCACAGACTGATTATGACTTACACCCAGTGTTGCTGCTATCAGGAGGAAAAGATTCACCACACAGGTATTTCACCTTTTATCAAGTGTCTAATATCCCATATTGGCTTTAAAAAGAAGAGATTCTAGGGTTAATAACCCCACTGTTTAACCTGCATATACGTAAGACTTTTCTTAACCATTCATGACTGGGTTTGGGGTTATAGTAAGAGTTACAAATTAAAATTTACCAATTCCTTACTATATGCCAGGCCACAATAACAAGTTAGGGACTTCAAAACCCTTTTTTACTATACTACAAAACAGCAATTACCCGGTCACTTCTGTGGATTTGATCAAACATTATATACACAAACACAGCCATGGGACCGCATAGCACTTGGAAGATTACCCACTATTTCCCACTTATTAAGATCTGGATCGTATTTCTCAATGCTCTGAAGATACGTTCCCTTTGAGTAGGAATATCCTCCAGTGACATAAATACATCCATTCATGATGACGGCACCACACTCCATCCTCCTTTCCATCATGGGAGCTATTTCTCTCCACTCGTTTTGTTCAGGGTCATAGCACTCCGTGATTGTAGTTTGTCCGCCAACTAGATAGAGCTTATTTTCAAATGGAACTGAACACAATCCATATTCTTAAAAAAAAAAGAAAAAAAGAGCAAATTTTTATTAGGATAAAAAACAAGAGAAATACTATGGCAAGGTGATGTAATACTCCTCTACAACTGAGCATGCAAAAACAGAGTACTGGTAGCATGCTGATTCTGGCACACACTACTGCAATGTCGCGGCTTAAAATCCATTCGCCATCACCTGATTTAGATCACAGCCTGCTCCGGCCGTGCTGCTGTTACCCCTGAGGTCATCCTTATGCTGGCTGTGCACAATGCCAGAGAGGAACTCATCCTCAGATCACCCACCCTCCTGGGAATTCTCTCACACAAATGCCTTTTGACTCAGCATATATCTGAGAAAGACGGAACTAGTAGGGTTCTTCTTACAGAGAGATGTACCAGGTAACAGGTGTAGGTTCCTTCGGGTCTTAGCACACTATCCCTGTAACCAGCTGCAGGTAATCGGTGGTGTGTGCTGCCACAGGTGCCACACAGGATTACCTTGGCTGGTCTCTCTCACACTAATGGTCCACTAAAGGACACAAGAAGTCAGAGAAACATACAACCAACCAGATGAGCACTGACCTAGAGTCTACTACCCTAAGAAACTATCACTGGTGCCCAGAGACAGAGGGCTGATGTCTAAGGTCAGGGTGCTAGGGCAGGTAGTCTGCCTCTAGCGGTCAGCGCTTAGGCTGTTGCAGTTTTTCTCACTTCCTTCCTCTCCTTCACATCCAAAACTCCTGGCTCTTCAAAGCTGCCAGGACCTTTTACAACTTCACTTCCTCTCTCTCATCTTTCCAGGGCTGTGACTAAGGTGGGGCAAGTGAGGCACCTAGGGTACAAAATGTAAGGAGGCCTTCACCCTCGGAATGACTCCTTAAATTTTGTGCCTCAGGCGTCTCACTTGCCTCACCAGTGCCAGTCTTGTTCCTTCTGTATCCCCACTTCTAACATTACTACAAGCCTGCTAGTTTACTTCTCTGGGAATATCAGCCACAAAACTACACTCAAATACTTTGCGCTGCAGGCCTGAAGGAAGAGGAGGATTTATCAGTGGCACTTGCATTACAGTGAATAAAGATTTAGCTGGCCATCACTGAGCTGTTTCTTCCGCCTGGGAGTCTCTTCTTTCCGTAGGTCTGCGCGTGGCTGCCTCCTTATTATTCAGGTCTCATCTTATCATCGCCCGTCAAAGGGCCTTGTCCAACCTCAAGTGTCCAGTCAGGTATCTCTATCAATCACATCACCATTTTTATTCTCTCCATGGCACTCCTCATGGTCTGATATGTTTGTTTCTTGTCTCTCTCTCCCCCTTCTAGCAGTGCAGGAACTGTGTCCTGCCCACTGCTCTATTCCCAGTAGGTGAATGGCAAGTACCTGGCACAATGTACCGGCTCGGTAAGTGCTGAATCCAGGAATGAACTGTACCTTGTACCCTCTGTGCACCAACATGTGTCTACGCTACTGTGTGAAAGAAAAGCATATAAACCCCCTCTTTAGAAAGAGAATGTAAGATCAAAAATGCGGTTTCTACTTAAGAATGGTAGATAACTTACTATCAGTAAAGTTCTTGCTATCTAGGTTTTGAAAACTAAACAAAAGTCTCAGAAGAGAAGTATTTTCACTTCGATTGTATGTACTATCATTGTCAAGTTTCTGATATCCAAGAAAACAGGAATTCTTTTATTACTGAAAAACCCATTTGTTAATTTCCAGTTATATACATGTAGAATTTTTATAGGGTTTAGTTGTTTTAAGTACTTGCAAAAAACGATTTATATAAATGAATCATTTCCTCAAATGCTTATTGTGAAATTTAATAATGGTTCAGATTTTTATCAGTTGGTATAAGTTATTCAACAATGAGATTACTATGCTCTTCTTAAATTTTTCAAAGTTTATAAACAATCTTCAATTTGTGAATCTTATGCTAAAAGACATATTGCAGTAAAAATGATTAAAATAAAGTGATTCCTAATCATTTTCCCCCATTACCCAAAGATGACACAATGCTCTGTTTTGTTGAGGAGAATTTTTTCTTCCTCAGCTGAAACTGCCTTTTTCTCTTTTTGGTCAATTTCACTAAGCCACTGAGGCTAAGAGACTGTGTCTTGTTTGTTGAGCTCCTAGCACCGTACATAATACACAGGAAATGTTCAGCAAACATCTGTTGTACGAATAAATGAATGAACAAATGAACAAAAAAATTTCCAATGAAGCTTGGGAATGACACCATTTGTCACTGTTCAGAGTTTTTACATACAAATATTAAATATAAATAAATACACAGCAGTCTGTATTCAGTTACACAAATGATATGAACAGAGCAATACAGGAATTCAGAGGCAACTACAATGTTGTTCAGTATTCAATATCCATTGAAATAAAAAAAATTTTTCCTAAGATTTCTCTCATTGAAAGGACCTGTAAAGTTTATCTAGTCTAACTTCCTTATTCTACTGGAAAGTTAAGGCCAAGAGCCTAAAGTTAGGCAAGTAAATCAACAGCAGAGCCAAGACTTGACACCGGACTATACACTCTCCTGACTTAACACTGTTCTCTACAGGTTTTTCTCCTTTATCACTTACTACTTCTTCCCTGTTCTTCACTCTTCTCCCTCAGCTACTCCCTGAACTGAGGCTGTTTCCCAAGATTTTGCCCACAGCCCTTGTTCGTCCCACCCTCCCAAGGCATCTCATCCATCCCCGTACCCAGAACCATCATCTCCAAGCAAGTAACTCCCAGAGCTCTATATTTAGCCACATTCTTCCTCCTAGACTGCAGACCCATATTCTCCATTGCTTGCTGGACAGCTCTTCTGAGTCCTTCACATTTAACTACTAAACTACTCACCTCTCCACTTCTCTCTCTCCATCGGCTCCTCCTTCCATGCTCCCCATCCTCCTAGTCAACCTGTCAGTGACCCTGGAGTGAATTTCAATTCCTTTCTCACCCCATCCCTATATCCAATCAGCTAAGGTGGCAACCAGCTGCTGAATCTATAACATTCTTCACATCTGCCTCTCTTGTCTACTCCTACTGCTTCTCCAGGCTTTTAGCATTTCTTACCTGGTTCATTACCAGTCTTAGGAGATCTCCCTGCCCTCTGTTTTTCTTCCAGTCCACTCTAAAAGGCGTTTTCTTCTTAAAACTACAGCCAATCACACATGATTCTCCTACTCTGAAATATTTTATGGTTCTCCATTTTTACTAAATTCTCTAGACTGTATTTTCAAAGCTCCCCAACTGAACTCACCTATCTCCCATTCTATCCTCTTACTTTCCGTTCATATACATCTACTCCCAGGTACTGGAATACCTTCTCAGTGAATTCTTCCTTCACTGAAAAACCCTTCCTCAAAAGCTACCTTTCTTATTGTAGCCATTCTTTAAGGCCCAGACCATAACCTACCTACTCCCAAAAGCCTCGAAAGACTGCCAAAAACCAAAACCAAACCTGTTGCCATCAGGTCGATTCTGACTCATGATGACAACATGTGTTATAAAGTATACTCCACAGGGCTTTCCTGGCTGTAATCTTTATGGAAGCAGATCGTCAGGCCTTTCTTCTGTGGCACCACTGGGTGGGTTTGAACCGCCAGCCTTAGATTAGTAGTCAAGTGCAAAACATTTGTACAATCCAGGGACTTTGCAAGACTGCCAGATTCCCCTTAATTAGACTCAAGCTCTCTATCCTGAATTTCAGTAGCACTTGTTTGTGTAGAACTTACCGAAGATTGTCTTGCACTCCCATTATGAACATATATTTGCTACTAGATTTTGAGTTCCTGTGGCAGTAGAAACTAGCTCTTAATCACGTATGTGTCTTCCATAACTAGAATTGTATCTTTTCCAATGGAGGATCTCAATAAATGCTACCTTGAATGTAATGGGATTATACAGTGTCATATTTTCAACTATACAAACCTGCCTCCCTTAAAGAGATTACTATTTCTTTTTAAAAGTAATACTAGACTTAAGAACTAGATGGTATCACTACCGCTCATTCTAATCAGGGCCACACTAGATGGGCCCTGATAGGACGGTAGAAAAATGTGAAACAGAACCTCAAATTCCTTAAAAAACAAACAAACAAACAAAGCAGACCTACTAGACTGGTTGAGACTATAGGACTCCCTAAGATTACCAGCCAGAGATACTCTTCAAACTCTAGACAGAAACTAACCCCTGAGGTCACCTTGTAGCTAAACAACAAAAGGTTCAAAAAATAATAATAGGTTTAAAAAATCACCTATATGAGACCAAATGGTCAACAATTACTTTAAAACAAAGATGAGAATGTAAGGGGGCAGGACAATGAGATTAATGGAAATGGAACCACCAGAACGGAAATAACGAGACTGTCTGCACATTGTGACAAATGTAGCCAATGTCACTAAACAACTTATGCAGAAATTGTTGAATGGGAACCTGAACTGCTGTGTAAACCTTCACCGAGAACGCACAAAACATAGTTTAAAAAAACAATAAATAGTAATAGTCATTTCCTCATAGTCTAAGCTATACAGCCAAAAGATAACTCAAAATTGACATTTACATTCCTCAAGAGGTGCTTTTAAGTGCATAAAAAACATACCTTGCTATAATTCAGAGATGCAGTTCCAAATGCCCTCAAGGGCTAAGGAGATGGCAGAGATGAGTGAAACAAGACAGCGGTAAGAACAACAGCAGCACATGCCCTCTAGGTCTGGGATACAATGAGAACAGGGAGAGACTGTGGTGCATTGGAACATACAAGGCTCAACTTAAGGGAACAGCCACTACTTGGCCTTAGTGGATTGCTGCCAGGAAGGAATATACGTCCAAGGTTGCCAGATCTTCCACTCTTTCTAAAGGCCAGAAATCATGATTTTTTGTTTTGAACCTCCGGATTTTAAAATATTGGTAACAAGCCAATTAAAAAATATTTTCAACACTGTGGGAGCCAAACAGAACATACCCATGTAGGGTACTAATTTGATATCTCTGTATTTTACATCCCATCAGGGGAAAAAAAAAAAAAATCCATTGCCGTCAAGTTGATTCCAACTCATAGCAACCCTACAGGACAGAACAGAGCTGCCCCATAGGATTTCCAAGGAGCGGTTGATGGATTCGAACTGCCAACCTTTTGGTTAGTAGCCGATTGCTCAACTACTGCACCACCAGGGCTCCACATCAGGAAAAAGTTCAATGTAAATCAAAATTTTATAAATGGAGTTCCATATTCCCATTGATTTATACTGTAATATTTATTTCTAATTTATTTTTCAATTTGCCATAGCTTTTAGTACTCTACCTTAAGATTCACTGCCCTTTAGACTCTCTTTCAAGTAGCTAACAAGCTACATGCAACTTAAAATATATTACGGAGCAACTGTTTTTTTAAAGGAGCCACTTTATGAAATATGTTAAATTTAAAATGTAACGAACTGCCCTCTAATTTTTCAATCAGACTTTTCATATATTGAATTTCCTTTGTAAAGAAAAGTCTATCTACAAAATAGGCAGAGTAATGTCTACCTCAGAAGGTTAGTTAATATGAGGCTCCAGTGAGATAAAAATAGTGTAGCTGTTAAGGCCATGGGCTCTGAGCCAGGCTGCCTGGTTTGAATCTCACTTCTAACAAGCACTAGCTGCCTGACCTTGGATAATTTATTTAATCAATCTGTACCTCAGTGGCCTGTAAAATGACTTACTAACTGTACCTAGCTCATAGGATTATTGTAAGGTTTAAGAAAATTAAGACATGTAAAATCACTGGAATAGTATCTAACACATAACAAGAACTCGATAAACGACATGAGCTGTTATTATTACTTCCCACTGGTCATGACAGAAATGGTGGGGGGTGTAACACATCTTGGCTCTTAGGAGGCAGAAAAAAGTCTACTCATTCCAAGATGTCTTCAGAGCCAGGAAAGCCCATGGCTGAAGTCTCCTCCTATACCAAAGCCTGTGGCACATGAACATGCAACACCAAGTTTAGGTGTGCTCTACCTGAACACTGATCTGAGATCTATGCTGCGTGGTGTCGAAGTAGCTGCACTGGTTAAAAGCAGGAGAGCCAGGACAACGCTAATGCTCACTTAAGGAGGCACACAGCTAAGACTAAAGCATAAATCAGGCTGCCTGAATTTGAATTCTGTTTCTACTGTTTTCAAGGTGAAAGAACTGAAGAAAAAATTCAAGCCACAAGTTGCAACAGTAAAGGATTCTATGGGGAAAATATTAAACGACTCAGGAAGTATCAAAAGAAGATGGAAGGAATACACAGAGTCATTATACCAAAAAGAATTAGTCCATGTTCAACCATTTCAAGAGGTGACATATGATCAGGAACCGATGGTAATGAAGGAAGAAGACCAAGCTGCTCTGAAGGCATTGGCAAAAAACAAGGCTCCAGGAATTGATGGAATATCAATTGAGATGTTTCAACAAACAGATGCAGCACTGGAGGTGATCACTTGCCTCTGCCAAAAAATATGGAAGGCAGCTTCCTGGACAACTGACTGGAAGAGATCCATATTTATGCCTATTCCCAAGAAAGGTGATCCAACTGAATGTGGAAATTATAGAATAATATCATTAACATCACATGCAAGCAAAATTTTGCTGAAGATCATTCAAAAATGGCTGCAGCAGTATATCGACAGGGAACTGCCAGAAATTCAGGCCAGTTTCAGAAAAGGGCATGGAAGGAGGGATATTGTTGCTGATGTCAGATGGATCCTGGCTGAAAGCAGAGAATGCCAGAAGGATGTTTACCTGTGTCTTATTGACTACGCAAAGGCATTCAGCTGTGTGGATCATAACAAATTACAAATAACGTTGCAAAGAATGGGAATTCCAGAACACTTAATTGTGCTCATGAGGAACCTTTAAGTAGATCAAGAGGCAGTTGTTCGGACAGAACGAGGGGATACTGATTGGTTTAAAACCAGGAAAGGTGTGCGCCAGGGTTGTATTCTTTCACCATACCTATTCAATCTGTATGCTGAGCAAATAATACGAGAAGCTGGACTATATGAAGAAGAACGGAGCATCAGGATTGGAGGAAGACTTATTAACAACCTGTGTTATGCAGATGACACAACCTTACTTGCTGAAAGTGAAGAGGACTTGAAGCACTTACAATGAAGATCAAAGACCACAGCCTTCAGTAAGATTGCACCTCAACATAAAGAAAGCAAAAATCCTCAAAACTGGACCAATGAGCTACATAATGATAAACAGAGAAAAAGACTGAAGTTGTCAAGGATTTCATTTTACTTGGATCCATGATCAACACCACGGAAGCAGCAGTCAAGAAATCAAAAGACACATTGGGTAAATCTGCTGCAAAGGACCTCTTTAAAGTGTTGAAGAGCAAAGATATCACCTTGAAGACTAAGGTGCACCTGACCCAAGCCATGGTATTTTCAATCGCATCATATGCATATGAAAGCTGGACAATGAATAAGGAAGACTGAAGAAGAATTGATGCCTTTGAATTGTGGTGTTGGCGAAGAATATTGAATATACCATGGACTGCCAAAAGGACAAACAAATGTGTCTTGGAAGAAGTACAACCAGAATGTTCCTTAGAAGCAAGGATGGCGAGACTGCGTCTCACATACTTTGGACATGTTGTCAGGAGGGATCAGTCCCTGGAGAAGGACATCATGCTTGGCAGAGTACAGGGTCACTGGAAAAGAAGACGACCCTCAACGAGGTGGACTGACACAGCGGCTGTAACAATGAGCTCAAGCATAACAATTCTGAGGATGGCTCAGGACCGGGCAGTGTTTCATCCTGTTGTGCATAGGGTCGCTACGAGTTGGAACCAACTTGACGGCACCCAACAACAACCACCTTGAGTACGTTATTTATCCTTTCTCAGCCTCCATTTCTGAATGTGTAAAACAGTGGTAAACAACACCCACTCTTAGGGTTGTAGTAAGGATTGAAAGTAATACTACACGCTAAGTACTTAGCTAGTGCCGCCTCACATATTTTAAGAGCTCAAAAGGTTACTGTTATTACTTACAGATGGTTCGGCTTGTGAGCTTCAATTGTACCTTCCAGTAACCCACACAGAAAGGAGCCCTGATGGCACAGTGGTTAAGCATTCGGCTGCTAACTGAAAGGTCAGTGGTTCGAACCCACCAGCTGCTCCACGGGAGAAAGATGGGGAAGTCTGCTTCCATAAAGATTTACAGTCTTGGAAACCCTACTGAGCAGTTCTACCCTGTCCTATTAGGGTCACTATGAGTCAGAATCGACTTGATGGGAACAGGTTTTGGTCTTTTGGGTTTGTTTGTTTTTTTTAACCCACACAGAAGCTGATGCTACATGGAAAATGATTCCAACTAATATGGTGATATGAATCTTTCTTAACAAAAATAAATTTAAACACATGGCATAACTATAACAGGCTACAGCTTATACTTTCTCCTGAACTGCTCACAAGGAGACACATCAAAGAACAAAAGAAATCACCGAAGGCAGACCACTCCTTTGGGCAGACAACATGTCCTCTTTACGGCTGTTAGGCAAGGTCAACATCGGGTTCTGCACATCACAGCAGTGAGTGCTTAACAGTTGTTGAAGCCAAGAAAGAATGTGCAACAAGGAGGAAACGATCTCCTGCCGAACTTCAATCAGTGGGTGTCCCTTCTATTTGAGAGGCTGACTAGTGCTTTTTAACTGTCTATAAAAATTGGTGTTTCATATAACGCATGCAATAAATGAAAGAAAGCATATAACAAAGGAATAGGAAATAAAATGAACCTACGTGAAAATAAGAAAAACTACTGTTAACCATACAGACTTAAAATATGTGTCATGTAAAGATATCAACGAAAATATTTGTGGACATGATCTAATCAGATGGATATATGAATACTTTAAGCCATTTAGTTAAACCCACGTGTATTCATAAACTTAATATTTTCTATTTCCAGCTATCCCTTATGCTGATAAGTTGTACCACAGGAAGTACTTTTTGAAACATTTTGTTACCTGGATGTGGACTGGCGGTGATGAGGCTCCATTCATTGATATCTGAATTGTAGCTCTGAACCTTGTCATAGGTACAGCTTCCTCTGTAGCCGCAGTGGCCGCCAATGACGTAGATAACTTCATGTAAGACACAGGCAGTAGCATTTCCCACGCCTGTGTGTTAATTAAAATCACACCTTTAGATTTATCTTTTTTTTTTTTAATATTTTTATTGCATTCTTTATTTCTTGCAGCAAATCCTGAGCTGCATTTATTATCGTTTTTGTTATTATGGACAGGAGATGCAAGACTTTAGGCTTGGTGCTATGAGGGATATAAGGAAAAAAAAGACTCCTTGTGTTCAAAGAGTCTATGCTCTTTTAAGAGAGTGAGACAGACACAGATAATTAGAACATAAAGTACGGAATGGAATAAGTACCGTGAAAAATGGACAAATGAATTGCTGTGAGTGTTCAGCGCACAGAGGCATTGCTTTTGACCGAGGAAATCATGGTAGGCTTAACGGAAGTGGCAGGATTTGACCTGTCCTTGGTAGCTAGGACTCTGGCAGGTAGAGGTGACTCTGGCAGTTGGCAGTGACAGAGGAAAAGGCAAGCACAAAGGCTCACTGGACAAATGTCAAGCTTGACCACAGCAGGTGGCACATGCGGTGGACATGTGTAGGAATTAAAGCTGGAATGACAACTTGAAGCCACACAGTACAGGATCCTGATGCCCAACTCAGTAATTTGGACTTACCTCAGCAGGCATGTTAAGGTTTTTAGAAAAAAGAGTGGGACTGAAAAGATGAAAAGACACAGGCAGAAAAGCGCTAGGTACTGCCCAGGTGAGTATCAAGGACCTAAGTTAGAAGGCCATATTTGTCCATCAGTTTGTCCTACTGTAGTGGCTTGGGTGCTCCTATGGTACTAGAAGCTATGCCACTGGTATTTCAAATGCGAGCAGGGTCACCCACAGTGGATAGGTTTCAGCAGAGCTTCTAGACTACGACAGACTAGGAAGCTAGATGTGGCAAATCTACTTTCAAAAATTAGCCAATGAAAACCTTATGGATCACAACAGAACCCTGTCCAACTGGCTTGCTTTGGACAAGTCATCAAGAGAGATCAATCGCTGGAGGAGGATAACATGTTTGCTGAAGTTAAAGAGCAAGAGGTACTGTCTTAGTTATCTAGTGCTGCTGTAACAGAAATACCACAAGTAGATGGCTTTAAAAAACACAAGTTTATTCTCTCACAGTCTAGTAGGACAGAAGTCTGAATTCAGGGTGCACACTCCAGGTGAAGGCTTTCTCTCACTGTCAGCTCTGGAGGAAGGTCCTTGTCATTAATCTTCCCCTGGTCTAGGAGCTTCTCCACACAGGAACCACAGTTCTGCTGCCGGCACTGCTTTCTTGGTGGTATGAGGTCTCCATGTCTCTTTGCTTGCTTCTCTCTTTTTTATCTCAAAAGAGATTGGTTTAAGACACTATCTTGTAGATCTCATCAGTATAACTGCCACTAATCCACCTCATTAACATCATAGGAATAGGATTTATAACACATAGGGAAAGCGCATCAGATGACAAAATGGTAGACAATCATACAATACTGGGAATCATGACCTAGCCAAGTTGACAGATATTTTGGGAGGACACAATTCAATCCATGAGAGGGAGGTAAACCTTGGTGAGATGGATTGGCACAACAGCCACAACGCTGGACTCTAACATGCCAGCTATCTTGACGATGATGCAGGATCACGCAACGTTTCATTCTGTTGTACACAAGGTCGACATGAGTCAGAATCAACTCAATGGTAGTTTACGTATCTACCTATCTATCTATCTGAGTTAAAAGGGGGTCCTGGAAACAGAAGGAAGAACACAGAGGCAAGTTGTTGTTGTTAGGTACCGTCAAGTTGGTTCTGACTCATACCTACTCCATGAATAACAGAATGAAATACTGCCCAGTCCTGCACCATCCTCATAATCATTGTTATGCTTGAGCCCATTGTTGCAGCCACTGTGTCAATCTATCTCGTTGAGGGTCTTCCTCTTTTTCGATGACCCTCTACTTTACCAAGCACGATGTCCTTCTCCAGGGACTGATCCCTCCTGACAACATGTCCAAAGGATGTGAGATGTACTGTTGCCATCCTTGCTTCTAAGGAGCAATTTGGTTGCACTTTTTCCAAGACACATTTGTTCATTCATGGCAGTCCATGGCATATTCAACATTCTTTGCCAACAGCACAATTGAAAGGCGTCAATTCTTCTTCAGTCTTCCTTATTCATTGTCCAGCTTTCGCATGCATATGAGGCAACTGAAAACACCATGGCTTGGGTCAGGTGCACCTTAGTTTTCAAGGTGACATCTTTGCCTTTCAACGTTTTAAAGAGATGTTTTGCAGCAGATTTGCCCAATGCAATGCGTCTTTTAATTTCTTGACTGCTTCTTTCATGGGTGTTGATTGTGGATCTAAGGAAAATGAAATCCTTGATGACTTCAACCTTTTCTCTGTTTATCATGATACTGCTTATTAGTATAGTTGTGAAGATTTTTATTTTCTTTATGTTGTGGTGTAATCCATACTGCAGACTATAAAGTCTTTGATCTTCATTAGGAAACAAATCTGTGTCATCAGCATAATCCAGGTAGTTAGTGAGTCCTCCTCCAGTCTTGAAGCCCCATTCTTCTTCATAGATTTCAGCTTCTTGAATTATTTACTCAGACTGAATAGGTATGGTGAAAGGATACAACCCTGACACACACTTTTCCTGACTTTACGCAGTATTCCCTTGTTCTGTTCGAACAACTGCCTCTTGATCTATGTACAGGTTCCTCAGGGGCACAATTTAGTGTTCTGAAATTCCCATTCTTCGCAATGGGAATTTATTATGATTTGTTATGATCCACCCAGTCGAATGCCTTAGCATAGTCAATAGAACACAGGTAAACACCTTTCTGGTATTCTCTGCTTTTAGCCAGGATCCATCTGACATCAGCAGTGACATCCCTGGTTCTGCATCCTCTTCTGAATCCAGCTTGAATTTCTGGCAGTTCCCTGTTGATAGACTACTGCAGCCTCTTTTGAATGATCTTCAGCAAAATTTTACTTGCCTGAAATATTAATGATACTGTTCGATAATTTCTGCATTTGGTTGGATCACCTTTTGTGGGAGCAGGCACAAATATGGATCTCTTCCAGTTGGTTGGACAGGTAGCTGTCTTCCAAACTTCTTCGTATAGACGAGTGAGCACTTGGTAAAGCAGACAGGTCTTGATGACTGACCGAATTAGAGACAGATATGACTGATTCTGAAATCAAGCTGGGAAACACTGGGCACACGGAAAAGGAGGAGGAAATGGGGTCAGCCGGGGAAGAAGAGAAGAGGAAGCAAGATGATGAGGCCCATTTTAGTTGAAAGTGTCAGTTTAGTCTTTCAACCAACTTTTACTTAGCATTGCTATGTGTTGGGTGTAGTTTACTCTCCTTGTTCATTTCTACTCCAAAATAAAAGTAGGTTTACAAGCAGGGAAGTTATGACTGGAGAGGGTGGGTGGAGTCTTAGAAGAACCTAAACAGCCAAGTATTTATTTCTTCTTTGTATATCCTTAAACAAAAAAGAAAATAAATTTGACTCTACCCAATTTAAGCTCCCATTACCACAGAAGGCTGGTGGTTTGTTTCCACGACTACAAGAGAAATTAAGTTGAGAAAAATGATATCCATTCTATAGGAAAATGGAAAACTAAAAATTTAGCACATCAGTTCACCCACCAGAACCAGTACCAATCAAAACTGTACGTGACTAACAAAGTGTTACTCCTCTCTGGGGTGAATGGATTTAAACAAGAATCAAAGCTTCAAGTTGCAAGTAAAAAACTCTAGAATATCAGACCCAGCTGGTAGGTAGGGGAGACTTTGGGTTCTGAGATTCTCCCATTCCACTCAAGGCTAAGCCAAGAGCACATATGGCTTTCTTTCAGCACCAATATACCATCGCAACATTTTTTTTCCAGCAAGCATTATTCTAAAATGATTTTTTTTTAATTCAGAAAACTAATATACTTTTATCCTAAAAGCAATATACCGTAAAATACAAAAATATTAAAATTGTTATTAAGAAACAGAAGCAGAAATGCACTGAGATTTCCAATAACTGTCAAAATATTTGAACTTTCCTTGTTTCTTTTGTAGGAGAGAAGTCAGACAGGACATTCTGAATTACCCTGGGGAGGGGACCCGGAGCAGGTAAGTGGGGGGTCAAGCTCGGACAGAGCCAAGAACCCAGCTGCAATAGCAAAGGGCTTTAAGCTACCTTCTCCCACTCTACCAACTATTGCTGAACCTGTTGATGTGTTATGTGTATGTGGCTATGACAATTAGGAAAGATGTTAGTCACAGCCCTATCAAAACTGACACGTTCTTCTATAATGATTAATGCCTAACATTTACCATGCCAGACACTGTTTGCTGCACTTCATATGCATAAATTCACTTAATCCTCTTTATAACCCTGAACCTGGGTGGCATAAACGGTTTGCACTGCGCTAGGACCCTAAAGGTTGGCAGTTTGAACCCACCGAGTGGTGCCATGGAAAAAAGGCCTGGCGATCTGCTTTCATAAAGATTACAGCCAAGAAAACTTTATGGGGCAGTTCTACTCTGTCATACATGGAATTGGAATTGACTTCATGGCAATGGGTTTGGTTTTTTTTTAGGTGATGATGTTGTTAATCCTCATGGTACAGATGGCAATTTGTCCAAGCTCACCAGCAAGTAAGTGGAAAGAAGGGATGTGGACTCAAGCAGTTTGGCTTCAGAACCAGTGAGGCTGATCACCAAAACATTCTGCCTCTCAGGCTTCCTGCTTGTCCTCCAAAGATCACACCAGGTCAGATTCCCAACCCAGGTCAAATTCCCACACCCTTGCTAGCATTAAAAAAGAAACAGAAAGGCCTGGGAAGAAACATTTGGGATAAAATGACACAAATTTGGTAACAAACTACCAGTTGTTTTTGTACAACTCCCCAGCACCAATGAATAAGGCTCCAGTTCAACTTTGTTTTGCCAACGGAAGGGAAAGAGAGCCAAGCTAATATATTGCCAAACACAGCAGAAAATAACGTTTATTAGACAGATACTGAGACCCAATAGTGTGTCTGGCTCTGTGGGCCACACGTGGAGGGGTATGGGGTCTGTGCTCTCTGTTTATCCTATGCCTACGAGAGAGGGCTTGAATCACAAGAAGCAGGGGTTATTTGTCTCTAGCTTTCGGGAGAATGTATTCTGTTACACCCTACAGGAACCAAATCTTCCAAGATTTTAATTAACGTCCTCTTAAGTGACAGATAGCCAGGGCAGTTTAAGATGGAAAAAGTTTAATATTGAAAAGAAACTGATCTGGTGCAGAAACTAAAAGCGTTTGATTTCAAGAGCAAGCAAACAAAAACAAAAAACTGATACTTAAAACACGAGCTAATAAAACAGCTCAAATTACTCTCTTCATTTAACCTTTGACATAAATATAAACTCTTAAGACTCAAAGCAAGATCTAAGCTCAACACTTAGGCCACGGAGTAAGCCGAATGAATGACACTGTTTGTTCGTTTTTTTAATATACAAGTGATATTTCTTTTCCAGGCTGAGTACTGTATTCTAATCACATAACTCTCAGTGAAGCTGGGGACTCTGCTATGCTGCTTTTACTTGGACATTCCGTGCAACACTATTTGTGTAATCCACATAGTTCACAGATAGCATTCTAAAATGATAAATTCTTTTTAAAGGTACTGCAAGAGAACTGAGACCACTAGCCTAACCCCAAACATCTAAAAATACAGAATAAACATAATCCGCACTTACCTTTAATCATGTTTGCAATAGGAATCCATTTCTCTTTTAACGGATCATAGAACTCGGCCTCTTCTGCTGGAGCCCCTTTTCTGTAACCGCCTAAAGCATAAACACAGCCACCCAAGGTGACTGCACAGTGGTAATACCTAGCATTGAGCATTGGCAAACCTTCTGTCCATTCATCACTTTCACTGTTATAGATCCACACTGTGTCAAGAGCTTCTATGTTATCCGTCCTGTAACCCCCAGTTACATAAATGTTGGGTCCCAAACATGTAACGCCATAGCTCTCCCTTGTATAATCTGGTATTTCTGCTCCCTGAATCCAAACATTCGTCAAAGGATCCCATATGTGAACTTCGGACAGAGGATGCCAGTAATAGCCTCCAATGATATACATGGTGGCTGTGGACCTCTGGGAAATCTCTTTATGCACAGGATTCAAAGAGTTATATATGAGAGATCGTATCTTATTTTCTGTTAGTAGGCAGCTTCTTTGAAGGCCTAAAGCTGTTTTTAAATACACTGGATCTATATCTATGTTGATATAGCTTAACAGATTATACAGGCATTCAATTCGATTTTCTACATCATGAGCAGTCCACTTAATAACTGGCTCTATGATAGCTTCTTCTTTCCAAACACTGAGATTCTTTCTGGACAAGATAAAGAGAAACTTCTCAAGGCTGATTTCCAGGAATTCTTCTTGTTGCCACACTTCCTTAAACCTTGAACATAGAATTCTTCGTGATTCCTTCTCTAGTTCTGGACACACGTGAAATTCCGCAAAAGAGTGCATTCCAATACAATTATCAATATCCAGGTGCCTTACCAAAAACTGCTCACAAGCCTTCTTTACCGAAAGGAACTGTAGCTGATCTGCGGCTTCCAGCAGGCTCTGAACATTTCTTTTAGTTATTTCAATTTGGGAAGTGTATGCGTAATTTACAAGGCCTTCCAGAATATCATGGTGGATACCAGAGAGTTTTATTTTATTTTTAAATTTTTCTTTCATGTCAGCTGTGAACATTGCCTTAAAATAATTGCTGCAAGCAGCTAAAACAGCTCGATGACAGTGAAAGATTATGCCTGAAGGACACTGAAGGGTAATATCAGTAAATAATCCATCCAAGTAAAATGTTCTGAATGCATCCAGAAAATCCACTGGATGTGCTGAATCCTGGAAAAGATAAACATAATCTTCTTGTCCTTTTAGAGCCATGGCTGCAATAAATATGAAACAATAAACGTGTTTTCAATTTTGCATTACCTCCAATAATCAACGCTAACTATTCCAATCATCAAATGATTATCATCGGATATACTCCAAAAGCAGACTAAGTTCAGCATTCAAAGTTAAAAATGCGAAATACGGATGCACTGCTTTGCAATTGATATGATGATCAATTTAAATTCAGGGTAGCTTGGCATCTCAGGTTTTTCAGTTGTCTTTTGAGAAGAAATAATTGCTTCGCTATCCCCATTCACCCGGTCTCCATAATCTGCCCTTGGCTGACAGTCCGAGGAGAGATTCCACACTTGGCAAAATCAAGTGCCCGAGGGGTACCCCCACACAAGGCCAGACCTTGGGCAATTCGGTGCAACCCCAATTCAATCTTTTTCTCTAGCTCCGTCTCCCTTTCAAATCACATAGAGATGCCAAGAAAGGGATGACCGAAATAAAACTGGACTAGAAGAAATCTCAGAATAGAAGGGAAATCTTGTGCCTTTTTTCCCAAGGAAAGAAAAGAAAAAGAAAATGGCCCGGCCGCCACCGCCGCAGCCCCTCAGCCCCGCGCCCCCTCCCGCGAGGCTGCAGCCGGGGTTTCCGCGCGCCCCGCGCCCGGGCCCACGTTCCCGCCCGGAGACCGCCCCGCCCCGGGGCCCAGCGCGGGGACTCGGCTCGAGAGCTCCGCGCCGGACCCGGTGCCCGCGCCCCTCTGCCCGGGACTCCGCACAGGTGTGGGGAGGGCGCCGCGGGCGGCCCCTCACGCCGCGCTCTGTCCGGCCCGGCTCCCGCGCGGCCATTGTCTCCGTGCCTGCGCCGCCGGATGGCGGGCGGGCTCGTGAGGCGGCGCGGCCTCGTTCTACCGCGCCCGGCCCCGCTTGCTCCCCGCCGGCTGGCCTCGGGCGGCGGGACCGCGCCTCACCTACCTCCGGCGGCGGCTCCGGGACGCGATGCTGGGCGGCGGGCTAGCGGCTGGCGGGGACGCCTCCGGACCCTCTGACCATCTTTGGAAGAGGCGCGACGGAGGCTGCCTGCTAGTGCAGCTCCAGCCCACAAGCGGCTCCTATTTTGGTGCCCCGGCTGCTCCCCGCCTCCGATCGAACAGCCCCCCACGCGTCCTGGGCGCGGGGCCACTCGCACGAACACCCCTAGTCGCCGGGCCGCGCTACGGGCGGGGGGGGGGGGGGGGCGGGACGGGCAGGCGCGAGGCGGAGGCCCCTCCCAGGCGGTTCTCCTCCAGCAGCAGGTGGGACGGCTTCCTCAAGGGGACTGCTCGCCCCGCTAGCTTCCGACTCAATGTTTAGATCTCTGTGCTGCTTTCTCACGCTCGTGCTTGTTTTCCCAAACGGTAAATCATGAATTAAGACCATCAGGCGTGAGAGGGAGGCGTTTTTCTCCTCTCAGTAGCTCTCACCAACCTAGCCCCTAATGGTGGGCGGAGAGGGAAAATTGTGCAAAGAATGCAGCAAAACTAAAGGTCTAGGGTTGAAGTTGCCTTCAAAATGCCAGAAGTAGCCTAAGCCTTTCCACAAACCCCATCCCATCCTCAGCAGAGCACTCAGAGGCTGATTGGCACACCATGAGTTAACCTGGAAGCTTTGAGAAAAACTGGGGCTAGTCGGGGCCAAGGCTAAGTCCTGGTGTGCTAGGATTCATGTTACTTAGGTTTAGATTTAGAGCAGAGTAGCTGGAAGGTGCAGCCTCCAGCTTTTCTTCCTGGTGGTGATGGCCAGTCCAATCGTACAAAATTGCCCCTGTGCTACACCAGAAAGTTCACTTTGTTATTTCAACAAAAGCCAGCATCAAGTATTTTCA
Organism: Elephas maximus indicus; assembly: GCF_024166365.1. NCBI lineage: Eukaryota > Metazoa > Chordata > Mammalia > Proboscidea > Elephantidae > Elephas > Elephas maximus. The sequence continues at coordinate 67,871,104 of NC_064824.1, read as the reverse complement.
TTTCTCATTCATTCATTAGCAAGATTTTCTTGATTGCCTTCTGAATGCCCGAGTGCAGTGGTAAGAGAGTGGTGAGAGATGGTCCATAGCTCTTATGGGACTTACAATCTAACCACCTTTAGGGAGGAAGGAGGGTAGGATGAAACCACCACCAGAGAGAGGCCCAGTGTGTTTCTCAGTATGGTCTCTGGAATATAAAAAATGGACAATGGGCAGACCATATATGACAATTGAAGTCTGAATCACGTAAGTCCAGGAAGCCAAGCCACAACCTCTGCAACAATTGGACCAGAACTGCCAGGACTTGATCAGTGACTGCCAACTTTCCGATTTTTATCCTCTACTTTCAACTCAGGACCAACCAGAAAAAGCTGAATATGCTCCCTGAACCAATCCATTAGTCTCCTCCACCTTCTTAGGCCAAAAACCTATGATCAGAGAATACCTGAGGGCTTCTCTACCCTCCCCCCTGCCCGCACCCCATTGTAAAGCTTTCCTGCCTCTTTTGAGCCTGTGCCAAAGACGAGTGATGGTGGTTGACTCCCTTGCTATCACAAGCTCTGAATATATAGCCTCTGTTTTTCTCATTTGGGTGGTATTCATTTAATTCCATAGATCAGACCATCTCAATTGAAGTATCTGGGATGCTGTTTATGCAGCACCACCCCTACCACTCCCAGCCAGACTACTGAATTAGAATCTTTGGGGCAGAGACCTGGGAACATGCATTAACCAGGCAAATCTTAGGCATGGTTGGCAGAATGTGTGCTGGAGCCAAAGCAGAAGAAAAATGAAAAGTTTAACTTCTCAACATCAGGTAAACAGTTTAGTGGAGAAGGAAAGCATATGAGATTTAGTTTCAGGCTAAAGTTCAACCATGCCACTTATCTCTCAAAGAATAACCATCCATACTCTGATTAATGTAAAACTGAGAGATATATTGAGAGAAAAGAGACAGCTCGAGCTGGGAATAGACTAAATTCCACATGGTGGAACCCAGTCATCCAAAATGGCAACTCAGCAGTGACTTTTTATTAGAGGGGAACAATGGATAGGAAACATGTTACTTGATTGGTACTCACAAACTTAGATCATCAAAAGACATTACTTGATTGCTAATTCCAGGCTTCGATCATGGAAAGGCATTACTCCATTGGCAGTAGACCATTTTAAGGCAGGACTTCCTGCAGTGGGAACTTGTAAGGCAGGACTTCCTGTGACAAGCTCTGTAAAGTGTAAAAGAGTATACATCTCTTTCTTAGAATGGTTATAGCGTGGCAATTATACGGGTATGTGACAGAGAGGAGTCGCAGTGTAGTTACATCATCATTATCAGACATTCTTCTCTTAGAAACAGTCAGAAGATGGTTGCTGCTAGGGTGAAAACGGAAGCAGCAAAAAAGGAATTGCACCCAATCCTCAAACTTGCCATTACAGATCTTATCAGGTACCTCAATTTTTTTTTCCTTTAATTCCCTTACACAGTCCCTCCTTTTGATCAAGGATTTCATGAGAAATTCTTTGATCAGTTCACTAACTACTATTCAGAAAGAAGGCTTTCTTCTGCGTGGACTTTGAACATATGTTTATTCTGGATGGCTGCTTATTTACACATCTTTAAGACCTTGGGTGCTACGTGTGTGAAGAAGTTATTATTGTTAAAAAAAAAAAAAAATACCATCATATCAGCTCCGACTCCATGTACAACAGAATGAATCCCTCCCTGGTACTTCTTTCAAGACAGATTTGTTCACTCCTCTGGCAGTCCACAGCACTTTCAATTTTCTTCACCAACACCCTAATACAAAAGTGCCAATTCTTCAGTCTTCCTTACTCACGGTCCAACAGTCACACACACATATGAGGTGACTGAAAAAAGTATAGTCTGGGTCAAGTGTACCCCAGTCCTCAATGTGGCATCCCTGATTTTTAACATTTCAAAAAGGTCTTTTGCAGCACATTTCTCCAAATGCAACAAACGCACTGTTTGATTTCCTTACTGCTGCTTCCAGGGGTGCTGACCATGGATTCAAGAAAAATGAAATCAAACTATAAATAGCAGCAGAACATTGTGAAAAGGTAGCTGGACACTACTTGATGTTTTCACCATGCCATAGCTTTAGCCTCTTGCTTCTGTAGCTTTATTACTTGAGGGTTAGTGCAGGGCAGGCCACATTAGAGGAATAACCTGACATCTGATGGTTTATTCAGGGAGTGGGCTCAAGTATGTCTGAAATATAAGTACTGTCAATGTATATTATTCTTTTCACAGGCATTAAATGGGTCTTTTAGGTAATGGCATTTTTTAAAAGTTTCATACATTTAACAGTCCCTGCAATTATTACAATGAGTATTATTAATCTGGTTGACAATAAAGACAATCCACGATCCAATGCCTGAGGGAAGCCAGTTGAAAGTATCTAAAAAAGGGGAGTCTGAGGGTTGAGGTATATGGAGCCAAGTGGCCTTCTGGCAAATTAGTTTAATATCTTGTTCCACCTCTCCTGAGATATAAATCCAGGTGTAGCAAGAGGTGTTAGCCATAGCGCAGACTCTTCCTTGCTGGGCTAACAGGATATCTAGGGCAATTCGATTACCCAAAACTACTTTGACAAGTGAGTTCAATGATTTCTCTTGAGCAGTCAGAGCATTGGCAACATCATCTGCTATTCCTTCCATGGTTCTGGAGATGTTACAGATGCTGTTTTCTAAACCTGCTTCTCTGTAGCGAGGGAAGAATACCGTTAAAAAACATAACCTAAACCACAGAACTCCTTTAAGGGAGTTCTCCCTTTCTCATCTCCTGACCATTTGTCTCTCCTCTTTTCTAATAGTTTCAAGTGGTCAATCCAAGGTAAACTCTCATTGTAAGAATGGATGTCTAAAGGGATTTCCATATGGCCTAATGTACATTGACAGGTCACATTCCAAACATCCAAACGGGATAAAGCTGAAGTATAGGACTCATTATTTGAATTCAGATTATCAAAGGTGGGGTATCTTGATGCTCCACATAAGAATACATATCCATATGGGGCACATATTATGCCAGTCCTGACATCTTTACTTGGGAGAGGAATGGTACGATTAATCTGTTCAAGCCAATTCTCTATCAAGGAGTTGTTACAGATAGACAGTCATCCTAACCTTAGCCAATTCCACATTTGGACACAAAAAGACCCGTTTCCTTGTAGACACACTGTTAAATCTCCTGAAAAAGCCATGTTCCAATATTTAGGAGGGGCATTATATGAAATTAAGGTCTCATTTTTACAGTTTGAAGAAGAGATTAAGGGTTAAGAGCTATGGTTGCTAACCAAAAGGATAGCAGTTTGAATCCACCAGCCGCCCCTTGGAAACCCTATGGAGCAGTTCCACTCTGTCCTGTAGGGTCGTTATGAGTTGTAATCGACTCAGCAGCAAAGGGTTTTTTTTGGGGGGTGCGGGGGAGGGTGGTATTTGCTGTAACTCTGATCCAAGTCAGATTGAAACATAGGATTTCGGGTTGAGTTGGTACCTCAGGAGGAAGCCACAGTCTCACACATATGGCTCGCCCAGAAAAAAAAAAAATTTTTTTTTTTTTTAGAGGTAATGTTAAAATTGATGACAGCAGGGGAAACAAAGCTATAATTCAGTATGGGAGTAGCTAATGGATCTGAGTTCTCTTGTACAGTTTTGGGTAAAGAATGACAGATCCAGCATTCTGTCAGATTTATGGGTTATGCAACTACCTGAGTGAACTTAACAAAGGCATTCTCATGCCAAGAATTAATGGGAGCTGCGATGAACAGCAGTATGGGCAGAAAGTTTAAGAAGGGCTTCATAGTGGAGAAATACAACCCAAAAGAAATAAAGGCTACCAGTATACAAATAATAGTGATGACAAAATAAACTGTTCTCTAAAATTGGTGTTATAAAAAGAGGTTTGGGTTTTCAGGAGAAGAACAAAATATTAAAACAAGGAATAATACCCCACAGTTGGAGTCCAATGAGAATAAAAAGGATTAGGATAATCAGAAAACAAATTCTTAGTACCTCTACAGTTAAAACTTTTTTATACTAAAAGTTTGAGTTTATAACACAAAAAGCTATTTCAAATGCAATGGCAAATTATAATTTCAAATTAAGCAAAAATGGCCGAAAGTGGCACCACAAATGAGTTATATCATTAAAACCATCAAAATACAACTAAAAATTTGATCCCAGTGACTAAGAAAAATTCAAAAAGAGTTAAAACCCTAATTTAAATAACGTATTTCACAGATATCAATTGCTATAACATAATCACCAAAACTACCAGGATATAATTCTACAATCATGCATAACAGCTAATAAAATGAAGATATAAAAAAATGATCAAGAAAAAAGGCAACCAGTCCAGCTTTTACTGAAGGCTGCATAGGCAATTTCAGGTCAGGTCCAAAGATCTCAGGAGAGCACTCTACCCATCTGTCATCTACCTCTCTTCCTGGCAACATTTGAATTTTAATTTCAAACCTTCATAAGCCTTAACAGTCCTTTCAGGATTTGGGGCTTTCTTCAGTGGGGATAAATGAATCCAAGCCTTAACTCCTGTAAGGATTAGTGAAAAGAACCAAATACAATCCTTTCCATAGAGGTTGTAGAGAATCTTTTAATTGGTGCCTTTTCCAGTAAACATGATCTCCAAGTCAAATATTAGGTAATTTAGATATTTCTTGCTTTTGATTATTAAAAGCTTCCTTAACCTGTGTCAAGTGTTCTTTAGAATATTGGATCATGAATTTACAATAGTGTAACAAATCACATTGAACTAAATTTGAATCAAGATATGTTGCCCGACAAGAAAGGGCCATTGGTCATCCAGTGATAATTTCGTGAGAAATCAATTTGTGAGGTTCAAATGCAGTAGTTCTTAAATTTAAAAGGACCAGAGGCAGTACCTTAGTCCAAGGCAATTGTGAATGTTTGGAATGGCTAGTTGAGTTTTTATTATACCATTAGTTTTTCAACTAGACCACAAGATTGAAGGTAATAAGGACAATAAAGGCTTTGAAGAATGGAGAAGGTTTTACATATTTCCTTAATTATTTGCCCAGTAAAATGGGTGCTTCAGTCACTACAAAGGACTCTTGGGGTTCCCCAAGTGAAGATAATGTTCTCAAGATGTTTCTTAGCCACAAACGTGGCAGTAGCTTGATGACTGGGGAAAGCTTCTACCCAATGAGAAAATCTGCAAATAATTACTAATACAAACTTGTAACACTTGACGGGGGGAGTTGGATAAAATCAATCTGCCATTCAAGTATTGGTCCTGATGGCAAGGGAAATTTCCCAGGTGGAGCTTTATAAGGTTTACCTGACTTAAATCGAGAACTAATTGAACATTGAGAAACTGCATGTTCAGGGGTTTCATAAAAATGCCCCACCAGTATTCCTTTAAAATCTGTGTCATCTAATCTCTTCCCAAGTAGGTATTCATGTGCAATGCCTCCAGTACAGAGGCTTGCTGGGATTCAGGGAGAACTAAGTTATCATTGGGTCCCACTCATATTCCAGAGATGGGGCATTGGGAGCAACCATGTTTCTTCCATTTTTCAACCTCATCGTGTGATTTTGTATGTTCAAATAAATCCTAAAGGCAATTTCTCCATGCCTAGAAGGATTCTCTACAAGCATGTTAACAGGTTGTTCATCATCTGAAAAAATCTCCCTATGTAAAGGACCATACATAACTGTTAAAAGCTTCTGAGGAGCATTCTGGCAAGATGAGTTTTTCTTATTAGCCCCGATCCACAATCCAGTGGTTGAATCTTGATTACAGTTGGCTTCTTCCATTCTCTAATCTCCTCTGGGTGCAGGTGGGGGGCAGTTAATTGTTGGTGTTTAAAAGTGATTCTGAAATTTCTTTCAGGTCCAATTTTGGTGTGAAACTTTTTACAGATGCCATATTTACAGGCATCCTATTTAACTACTATTATCTATTCCCTCTTTGTCATCATGATCAAGAGTGGAATTATTGTGGTCATGAATGAGGATGGAGTCTTTAAAGGGTGACTGGGAAGTGGCTTGTTTAGCTGCTCCATCAGCTAAGTTGTTTCCTTTAATTTCCTCTGTTCATGGAGCTCCTTTGGGTTGGTGGGCTTGGACTTTAACTACAGCAATCTCAGATGAGAGCAAAAGATCTTCCAAGAGGTCTGCCAATAAGGGCCCATTTTTAATTTGGGTTCCAGAAGAAGTTAGGAACCCCCTTTTTTTCTATACATGCCAAAATCATTAGTAACTCCAAAAATATCTGAAGTCTGTAAAAAAAATTCACTGATGGTCCAGAAGCCAGTTTGCAAGCCTTCGTAAGTGCAATTAATTCAGCTTGCTCAGATGAAGTGACTTCAGGAAGGATGCCACTCTCAAAGATTTCAGTTGAGGTAGTTACGGCATATCCTCCCTGGTAATGAGAGCTGATAAGCTCAGATTTTAAATATGACCCATCAACAAACAGAACTAAATCAGGATTCAATAAGAGGGTTTCTTGTATATCTTGTCTAGGAGATGAAAGCTGTTCAATAAGATCTAAGTAATCATGGGGTAGATGGTCGCCATTATTAAGTAAATGTAGCTGGATTCAGAAACGTTATAGTACGTAACTGAATTTTAGAAACTACCAAAAGGAGAACTTCATAAGAAGTCAGCCTGCTGGCCAACAGGTGTTAAGTGTTGAATTTAAAATGGCTGACACCATATGAGGGACATAAACATCAAGAATCTTTCCTAAAACAATATTTGCTGTGGTCTTGAGCAGTATAGTAGTTGCAGTGACTGCTCTAAGGCAAGGGGGGGTAAGCTCTTGCAATGGAGTCCAGCTAGATGCTATAATAACCACTGGGTCTTAGTTGTCCTCCATGTTTTGAGTGAGGACTCGTAGAGCATTCCCAGAAACCTTGTGGACAAAAAGTGAAAAGTCTAAATTATAATTAGGAAAACCTAGAGCAGGAGTGTTAATTAATGCTTCTTTTAATTGAGTAACAACCTTTTGGCCATCCTCAGAGAGCTAGAAGGTCTTAGGCTCTGAATTCTTTAGATAACACTAAAGAGGTTGGGCCAGCAAAGAAAAATCAAATATCTAAGTTCTGCAACAGCCACAGAGTCCTAGATATCCTGTTTCTTGATAGTAGAGACAGGATAAGCTAAGACAGTGTCTTTTATTTTGAGGTCTGTAGTAACCCCTTTTGGTGAAATAATATGTCCCAAGTACTTAACAAAATGTTGGGCTAACTGTAATTTTCTCTGGAGGCTTTGTGACCTTCTCTGGCCAAATGTTGTAACAACAGGATACTATCGGTAAGACACGCCTGTTGTGAGTTAGAGCAGACCAGTAAATAATCACATATTGTAATAATGTAGACTCCTGAGCGAACTGTAAAGTCTGTAAAACTGCATGTAAAATCTGAGAAAAATTGGTGGCGGACTTGGTAAAACCTTGGGGCATGACAATCCAGGTAAACTGTCGGTCTGCCCAAGTGAAGACAAACAAATATTGACTGTCCGGATGGACTGGAATGCTAAAAAAAAAAAAGCACTGTAAAGATTAACTACCGTAAAGTGAGTCACTTCAGAGGGAAACATTAGAGAGGAGCAAGTGAGGGTTAGGAAGTACGGGAAATCTTGGAATTACTATACAATTATTACTACTAATGTATGATTAATAGCACACAAATCTTTACGAATTTCTAGTCCCGATTTTTGGGTTTCTTAACAAGGAAAACTGGAGTGGTGCAAGGACTGGTGCAAGGGATTATTAAGCGTTTAGCCAAAAAGTCTTGAATTATAAGAGCAAGTTCTTCTTTAGTGTCATGTTCTAAAGGGTATTGAGAAATTTTTAGTAACGGTTTAGAGGTATTTATTTGGATTTTAATTGGTTCAGCTGTTAGGACCCAACCAACATCAGTAGAAGTAGTGGCCTATAAAATATCAGGTACAGAAGAAAGGCATTCCATAGAATCGGATAAAGTAGGAGAATGACTTTCTTGTGGTGGTAACCTGAGTGCTTGTAAACAGCAACGGTCTTCTTCACTTAGAGTATTTTCTGTCATAGAGTCTATCTGATTGGTTTCAGGTAAATCTAATAGCATTTCTCCTGTTTCTGAAAATTTCATTTGGCAATTCCATTTGGATAATAAATCTCTTCCTAGTAAATTTACTAGAGTATCTAAGCTGAGTAAAAATTGGTGTATGTCCTCTATAGGACCTAAAGAGACAGAAACAGGCTGGAAGAGGGTTAAAATCTGTTCTTGATTAGTAACCTTTACGACTCTTGAGGTTTTATTACTTTGAGGCAAGGGCTTTTGTAAATTTGTGTGGTTTATTGCAGATAAGGTAACAGCTGTGTCAATTAAAATTTTACATGGTTCTCCATTTATTTGAATAGTAGTTTTTCCCTGTGAGCTGTGCTACCATAGGAAAAACCTCTGATTTGTCCCCAGAGCTCTTTCATTCTATCTGCTTCTGGTCTGCATCTGGTGTTAGGTTGCACAGTTTATTTTTTAGTTTTAAATTTTCCCTTTTAAAATGTCCAGGTTTCTTACTGTAGTAACAAACAAGGGTAAGCTACTGGGCCCAGTCTTAGACGTACGTTGGGTGGACTTGTCCTGTGTGTGGAAATTATTTTGAGGGTGGGTCTGCAACTGCTGTAATTGCAGGGCCATATGTTGATTTTGTTTAGCTTTGGTTCTCTATTCAGCTTACCTAGCCTGCTGTTCAAGAGTTTGAGGCAGTGTATAGGCTAGGGTGGCTAACTGTGAAGTGTTTTCATTTTCCCAAACTAGTTTGTGGTGTTTGACTAACTCATTGAGCTCCAGATGGGGGCCACTGACAAAAAGGAAATTGAAAGTAATACAGGATCCAGACTCTTCTAGCTTTAAACTGGAGTGTTTTGAAAAAGCTTAGTCAAATAGTCCCTATAATCATAAACATTTTCTTCTTCATTTTGTTTGCAACCTTGAACCCTGGTCCGATTTATTTTTCAAGGGAAAACCTTTGGAATAACTTCAATAAGGTTTATGACAATAGCTCTGATCTGTGCTATTATTTCCATGCCAGGAAGGTTAGGTCAGATGATTAGGGATTCTCTAGTTTTGCACCGGGCCTTTTCCATCCGCCTTTGAGCATCACCTGGCCCTATCAGTGAATTTATTAAATTATATAAGTCTTTCAGGCCAGGTTCGTAGGTATCAGCCAATATTCTAAATTATTGAGTGAATTTGTGAGCATCTTCATGACATTAGGAATTTTTTTAATGATAGTGCAAAGTTCCGCTTTTGACCAGGGGGCAAAAGTAACTTGTAGAGGCTTCTGAGCCTCTTCAGGGTATTTAATTTTAAAAGGCATTTCACGAATGAGTTTTACTTCTTCGAGAGGTTCCTTGAGATAATATGGAGGTTCAGTAAGCAGATTTTCAGTGGAATAGGTAGGTAGAGTGAGGTACGGGGCAGAGGGAAAGTGGAGCAGGGCATCAGAGGATAGGGTTGGACTACAGATGCTGGGACTTCATCATTTGGTGAAAAGGAATCATTTTGGGAAAGGGAGCCACTGTCAGAAAGGGAAACATTTTGATAATGGAAGCCATTTTAGGAAAGGGAGAGTATAGGGGCTGCTGCTGGGTAGATAGTTATTGAGGTTACAGAGCCCTGACACCGTAACTATTTGTTTAGCTTGTTTAGAAAGTTTCCTGCAAGGAGGCAAATTTATCATTATGATTTTGTTTGGAAGCTTCCAAGTACCAATTACAAAATGCCTCCCATTGCTTTAGTTTTATTCATAAACGCTTAGCCTCTAAGTTGCTGTGCAGAAAGTTCAACTTAACTGAAATGACCCCCACAATGGCCACAGGTCCTTTGAATTTCCCTCCATAAGCACATATCATTGGCTTAAACACAAGATGGAACCAGGGCCATAATGCTTAGTCATAAAATCAGCAGAAGCTCCCTTAGGGGGTTCTGCTTCAGTCTTGGATGTGGCATTGCTCATCTCATGGAGAAACTTGCAAGTATTGAAGACTTAAATGTGCACAAAAACCTTATGGTGCACCAGAAAGAAAAGGGAGTTCAGTAAAATAAACTGGCCACGAGGTGAGAGTCCCACCAAACTTAATTTGGTAATGAGCCAAGCGAGATGCTCAGGACATAAGCAGAAAAGTATACAGAAAATATAGCCAAAAATCTCTGAAAGAGCCCTCTTCTCAGTAAGCGGAGACTTCAGTCTGAAAGGCTTACCTTCGGCAAATCCAGAGAATTTCAGGGGACAGTTCTGGGCACAAGGGCCTTTGTTGATACCAGGGCAAGCCAGTTCTGCAACTTCTCGGGAACACAGAAGATAATATTCCTTCGGAGTCCTGCCAACAATGCCATTACATGTCATAGAGTAACCATTCATACTCTGATTAATGTAAAATTGAAAGATTTATTGAAAGAAAATAGACTGAACTCCATGTGGTGGAATCCAGTAATCCAAAATGGCAACTCCACAGCGACGTTTTTAGGAGGGGAACAATGGATATTGTCGTGGATTGAATTGTGTCTCCCAAAAATGTGTGTATCAATTTGGCTGGGCTATGACTCCTGGTTTTGTGTGACTGTCCACCATTTTGTCACCTGATGTGATTTTCCTATGTGTTGTAAATCCTTCCTCTATTATATTAATAAGGGCAGATAGGCAGCAGTTGTGTTGATGAGGCAGGACTCAACCCACAGGATTGGATTATGTCTTGAGCCAGTTCCTTTTGGGATATCAAAGTGAGATGTGAGCAGAGAAACATGGGGGACCTCATGCCACCAAGAAAGCAGTGCCGGGAGCAGAGTGTGTCTTTTGGACCTGGGGTTCCTACTCAGAGAAGCTCCTAGTCCAGGGGAAGACTGTTGAGGACATTCCTCCAGAGTCAACACAGAAAGAAAACCTTGCCCTGGTGCTGATGCCCTGAATTTGGACTTTAGCCTACTTTACTGTGAGAAAATAAGTATCTCTTTGTTAAAGCCATCCACTTGTGGTATTTCTGTATATAGCAGCACTAGATGACTAAGACAGAATTTGGTACCAAGAGTGGGGTGCTGCTCTAACAGATACCTAAGATATGGAAGCAGTTTTGAAACTGTGAATAGATAGAGGACTCAGAAGGAAGCGAGAACTGTTAACACCAGAGAAGGTACAGATGGTGAGAAACAGCAGCAGAGAACCAACCACAGCAGAGGACTGGCCACAGCAGGGGACTGGCAGCAGCAGAACCAGGAAACCACTGCCCAACAGTGCTGGAGCCAACCCATAGAGCTTAAGTGTTGAGTGCCTGTGCTCAGGCTTCCTGGTGGAGAGGGGTGCCTCCAGGCACTTATTGGTGAGGTAGGCTTGCCAACTCGTGGACCAAGATAGCTGAGTGCCTGTGTGCAGGAAGCTTCCTGGTGGAGTAGGGTGCCTCCAGGCAGTTATTGGTGACGCTACAGAGCTTTGGAACACTTGCCCCAGCAGGGCAGATGTGGGCATGAAGCCCAACAGCCAAGAGACAAAGGAACCAGGAAGCAGAACCTGAAGAGACAAGGAACACATAGAAGCCGAGCTGCCTCAGTCTCAAAAGGTATGGCCATGACCTCTGGGATTTCAAAAGGGTGGAACCAATGGTTTCTGGCATTTCTAAGGGTGGAGTTGCCACTCAGATGGTACACCTAAAGCCAAGGGAGCAGAACTGCCATCCCAGTGGGCCTGGAAAGTGGAGTCGAAGCCCAGGACAAAGAGGCCTTCACACAGAATTCAGAGAGTGTAGCTAGTACCTAGAGTCTGGAGGGCAGGGTCATTGTGTAAATTGTCTCAGAGAACAGAGGATTATTTTCAAGCCTTGAGAGCTAATGTAATATGTTCTGCTGACTTGCTCGGTGCCTGTTATCCCTTCTTTTCCTCCAGTTTTTCCCATTTGTAATGGAAATGTCTAGCTCGTGCCTATTCTGCCATTGTACCTTTGGAAGCAGATGTATTGCAGATTTCACAGATGAAGAGGAATTTCTGGATTTTGGACTTGGAGTTAAGACTTTTGCTATGATATGATGTGGTGAATATGTTTTGCATGTTGTGAGGATGTGATTTTTGGGGGGCTGAAGGGTAGAATGTCAGGGATTGAACTGTGTCTCCCAAAAATGTGTGGATCAATTTGGCTGAGCCATGATTCCTGGTACTGTGTGACTGTCCACCATTTTGTCATCTGATGTGATTTTCGTATGTGTTGTAAATTCTACCTCTATGATATTAATGAGGTCGGATTATGTTAATGAGGCAGGACTCAATCTCTAAGACTAACTTGTATCTTAAATCAATCACTTTTGAGATATAAAAGAGAAAAGCAAGCAGAGAGACAGAGGGACCTCATACCACCAAGAAAAAAAGCACTGGGAACATAATGAGTTCTTTGGACCCAGGGTTCCTGTGTGGAGAAGCTCCTAGACCAGGAAAAGATTGATGGCAATGACCTTCCCCCAGAGCCAACAGAGAAAGAAAGCCATCCCTTACTGCTGGCATTCTAAATTTAGACTTCTAGCCTCCCAGTTTATGAGAATAAATTTCTCTTTGTTAAAGCCATCCACTCGTATTTCTGTTATAGCAACACTACATAACCAAGACAGTGATCTTCATGTGTCTTGGCATCTTTCTTCCCTCAGCTCTGCTCGCTAGCTTGCTTGTTTAATCTTTTTTATATCTCTAAAGAGATTGACTCAAGGCACACCCTACACTAATCCTGCCTCATTAACATAACAAAGACAACCCATTCCCAAATGGGATTGTAACCACAGACATAGAGGTTAGGAATTACATGTTTTGGGGGGACACCACTTAATTCATAACATTGCTTAAAGGTGTATATCAGTGTATCCTAGACTGCTTCGACTTACCAGGAGAAGAGCAGGTACTGAAGGGTATTGCCAGGAGTAGTTCTTCTTTATCTCGCATGCTTTATCAAAGAGCCCATTGCAAATGCTGATAGATTTGATGCATTCAGAAATTATATAATTAGCATTTATAAGTTAAATAAATGACACTGTTCAAGAAAACAGAAGTGCCACCTGTGAATTCAAGACCTAAAGAAATAAAGAGCTACCATGAGGATAAGATATAAACATTTCTTGGCAGATATGAAGCTTGGCATGGAGTTAGATGCCTTGTCAACATCACACTTTGCCTTTTAAAGGGCTCCTGATTCCTACAAATAATGATTTATTATTATTGTACTTTACTAGTACATCTTTCCACCACATATAATCATATGATTAAATGTTTGATATGTTAATTGTGATCTCTTTATCAGTGTGTGCAGATGGCAAGTATATACAAGGAACTTTGTATGCTTTCTTTACATACTGGATTAAACAAATTCCTGCTAAGTTAAAATAGTAGTATAATTTATAAGGGCACCACATGCAATTATGTAAGTTGTGCATTATACAATTCCAACTCATGCCATTCAAATATAGTTCAATATGAACACTGCCCTAATGGGTTCTGCAGTATACAACCAACACAGCTGTATGTGGCTGCCTGGATTTGATATGCCTTGGTAAAGCCTTTTTGGTATATTTTCTGGAAAATAAGAGAGTTAGCATTCTAATGATTGGGTAACAAGTAAATCTGCAATTAGAAATTTTCTAACTCTAATTTTGTTTCCACAAAAGTGAAAGAGCATTTCTGACAAAGGATTTCAAGAAATGAGTGGTACTGCTATAATAAAACTCCTTCCATTTCCATCTACTTGTCTACGTGAACATATTTTCTCTGAGATTACACTTGTTAAAATGAAAAACAGGAATATCATTGATGCTGAACCCCGTCTCATTCCAGTGATAAGCAATACTCAGCCAAAGATATACTATGATCTAAATGAAGAGAAATAGCCTCATTCATCAGATTGAAATCATTTTTGATTTTTACTTTTGGGTTAATTTAACATCTTTATATTCTTCCGCCAATTACAATAGTAATTTAATGTTAATCAAGCTAGAATTTTTTAATATTTAAGAATCAAGAACACAAAACAGTTAAAATTTTAATTTCTGTACATTTTTGTTGCAGAGAAGTTTGTCGCTGTTGCTGTTGGCAGTTGCTGTGGAGTCAGTTCCAGCTTACAACGACCCCACGTGTACCAGCAGAACTGCGCTCCACAGAGTTTTCAATGGCTGATTTTTTGGAAATAGATGTCCAGGCCTTTCTTTAGAGGTGCCTCTGGGTGGACTCCAACCACCAACCTTTCAGTTAGTAGTCCAGTGCTTAACCTTTACGCCACCTAGGGACTCCCCAGAAAAGTTTAAAAAGTGATTAATAAAAGATTTTCAAGCATAAAAACATACAGACAGTCCTTGCTTTGAATGGTATTGATATGCACAGTTTAGTTACATACCAATCCCCCAACAACGCTGTTTAAATTTTAGTTACCGTGGTGTTACGATTGGCTTGGGTTCCCAAAAAATATGTGCTGTAAATTCTACCGTCTATGCCTGTGTTCTGAAACCCTGGTGGTGTAGTGGTTAAGAGCTACAGCTGCTAACCAAAAGGCTGGCAGTTCAAATCCACCAGGTGCTCCTTGGAAACCCTATGGGGCCGTTCTTCTCTGTCCTATAGGGTCACTATGAGTTGGAATTGACTCGATGGTGATGGGTTTTTTTTGTTTATGCCTGTGGATATACAGTAATCCCATTTGGGAATGGATAGTCTTTGCTATGTTATTGAGGTAGGACTAATGAAGGGTGTGTCTTGAGTCAATCTCTTTTGAGAAATAAAACAGATTAAATATGTAAGTGATGGAGCAGAGAGGGAAGAAGACAGATGCCATACCACATGAAGATCACCAAAGAGCCAAGGAATAAGGACCTTTCCCCAGAGCCAACAAAGAGAAAGACTTCCCCTAGAGCCAGCACCCTGAATTCAGACTTCTAGCCTCCTAAGCTGTGAGAGAATAAATTTTTGTATGTTAAAGACATCCATTTGTAGTATTTCTGTAGTAGCAGCACTAGATAACTAAAATACGTGGTACATTAACTGTAATAGCATAAAATGTATTTTACTGCTAGCTGTTCAGTTCACAAATCACTACATGATTCATAACAGATGTGACCAATCACATCTCTTCTTTAAAGTCTATCAGTGAATTGTCACTGTGTATCTGTTACTCAGTTGACGTATAGACAGCAAAACTTGTACAGTAGTTGTGTTGGCTCCTTGTCTGTCGTGATAAATCCATGTGACATGGAATTGGCCACAAAGATGAAAGTGCAGCAAAGAAATGAAAAGCAATAATGTTGCAAGAAAATTTGAATTAAATATAGTGAAGAATTAACTGGCCATAGGAATGTTGATACTGCCACCATTTGAAAGATTCTAGATATACAGCCAAAGGAAATAGTAAAGGCACACTTATTGACATAAATAAGGAAAGTGGTTGTGATATAAAGGATGAAGATGTTCCAAAGGAAGTGAAGCTGGTAAAAAAAAAAAAAAAAAACTTTCACATAAAAGAAACAATCGGAGATATAACACGATGTCAGAAGTGCAAAATATAAAATGTTGAAAGCTGACCCAAACTTAGAAAAGAGTATGACAATTCACCAAGGCATAGAAAGACAGTCACTTATCATCCTAAGTTACATGATAAGAAGAAGGCACGAACTGTTCAAACTACTCTTATAAGTTCTTTAATGAAGAAATAAAATATTTTAGTTCTTAGTGTTTCTAATGTTTTAAATTAGAGTGCATTAAAGAAATATGATGCTTTTTGTTTTCCCATATATTTATAACTGACAGTAAGAGTTTTTAATGTTTTGACATTTTTAAAGGCAACAGAATAATCCTAATTTTTCCCATTATTAAGATTGTTTTGCACAGTTTCAGCATGTATGGTCCCTTTTACAGTCCTGCACTACTGTGGCTGGAGAAAGATGTGGCAGTCTGCTTCTGTAAAATTACAGCCTCAGAAACCCTACAGGGCAGTTCTACTCTGAATTGACTCAACTGCAACTATTTGGCTTTTTGGTTTGCAGTACTGTGCAAAGTGATGACTGCCTGTATTTTCAGGCACTTCTCTGAGAGAAGTGGAATAGAAACATGACCTGGAGGGAAAAAAAGAATAAGATAAAAATTTCCAACTGTTAAAGAACAAATTTTTAAATGGATGGTGGTAGGTTTGGAATTGCTATAATTAGTTAGCTTTTACTAAATAGTTCAAATAGTTATTTAAAAGTCTATTAAAAAGTCATTATTTATAGCATGTTAGAATTACAATTATGGTAAGTTTTTAATATCAATCTGAAAATATGGAAATCAGTACATAGTTTTTCAAAGTTATTTTGGGAGTACTTGTGCAAAAACATTTGAAAGCCCACTCTATTCTCCAAACAGGAACTAGTCTATTATTTGGGTGGAGAGGCATTTAAAAAGATAGCAATTTATTTCGGAATACATGTGTTTTTATGTGCCACAGTTAAGCTATCTTCCAGATCATATTAACACGAGACCAGTAGATAACAAACTAGGACTTTTCCAACTATAACAACAAAAAACCAATTCTTCCAACTAGAAAAAGAATAAAAGAGCATTGTCTCAACTATCCAAGGCAAACTGGTACTTTTTTTTTTTTTTTACATTTGTGTAGCACTTAATTATCTTTATACAAAGCTGGTACTCTTAAATAAGCCAAAACAAACAAACAAAAAAAAAACACTCCAACGACTTCCTATCTCATTCAGTAAAAGCCAAAGTACTTAAAATGGCCTCCTAGACTTCCATACCTAGTCCTGCTTTTGTCCTCGCCAGGCATGCCCCTGCCTCAGGACCTTACCAGTAGCTATTCCTTTTGCCTAAATTGCTCTTTTCCCAGCTACTGCCACAAGACCAGCTTGCTCAGCTCCATTAGGTTTTTGCTCAGATGCCACCTTCCCAGGCAGCCCTACTTTTACAGACCAAATTTATACCACCTGCTACTCCCTATCCCCCTTCCAGGCTTTATTTTAATCCACAGTACTTATTACCATCTGCAATATTATATTTTGCTTATTTATCAGCTTATTGTGTAATTTCTCCCACTAGAACGTAAGCCCCACGAAAGCAGTGATTTTTGTCTGGTTTGTTCATTGCTATATCCCCAGTTTATTGTTGTATTCCTAGAACAATGTATGCCACATAACAGGAACTCAGTAAATATTTATTGTGTAAATGAAAACATGAATGGACAGTGTTAAGACTTTCAGAATTTAAAAATTTGCCGAAGGGCACAGAGTTCTCTAAGAAACTACATATTTAGCCAGTTGTTTTTAAATATAGGACTGAAAATTTATCATTTAAATATAAATCCACAGAAAATGCCCTCATGTAGCATATAGTCTGTTAAGTTTTTGCTTTTTTTCATTTTCAAATTCAAAGCATCTATCCCTTTCTTTCCATTCCCTCTGACATCACTCTCGTCCAGGTTTTTAATCACTTCTTACCTGGCTTACTACTAGATTTTCCTTTGTCAGCCTGTCTGTCCCCTTCTTCCCAAGCTGCACACTATCTTTAATTCTCCCCAGATACTTATTCTTCCACAGCACTCACTCCCCTTTACTTCCTAAGAGCTGCCAAGAAAAAATTCAAACACCTCTAATTGTCTTTCAGACCTATCCATAAACTGGTCAAATCCCATTTAAAAGGTTTTTATAATCCACTGTCCTCTACTTTAAACCCTTAACTTCATCAGACCAGCAACCTCATCACTACCACATGGCTATACTGTATGCACTCCCATTTTGGCTCATGTTGTTCCCCTCATCTGGAAACCTCTATTAAGTTCTTTCTGTCTCCAAATCCTTCTCATCCTTTAAGGTACGGATCAAGTTTACCTCTTCCATAAAGCTTCTTTTATATCAGTTGATTCACTGATATAAAACACAACGCTATACGATCATCTCCCCCTTCCCTAACCTACTTTATGTCAATTACCAAGGTGCTTTATAAAGCATTACATATTACATATGTATATGTCTTACTTCTTCAATTAAATTGTAAATTCTTTGAAGGCATAATTCTTTGAGTCGTAAGACATAATCCTACACTTCTTGTATTTTCACATTTTGGGGTTTTATTGCATGTAATAATAGGCACCCAAGAATATTTGCCAAATTAAGTATTTTTAAGCATCAAAATTTTTGCAATAGGGCATTTTTCTAGGTTTAAATGTGTCAAGGGCAAAGTTGTCAATAGATCCTTCAAGGAATATTCTTTCACACTGAACTGAGGATAATAAAATATTGCTTGGACTGGGTTAAGAAGAGAGTTGTGTTTTTGGTATGTAACAAAATCCAGAGTATAATTGTAGAATGGTAGAAAGAATGTGAATGATCAAGATTTCATTTTGAACTGATTAGAAAATACTATGTGGCAACTGGTATTTAAATTTAAAATATATTTAGCCAGTTGTTTTTAAATATAGGACTGAAAATTTATCATTTAAATATAAAAGACAAACTAATTCTTTACTAAGTAATATCTTCCATCAACAATGGGAGTTTCTAAGAATTTCTGTGTTAGGAAACATCCACATAAATATTTTGTTTCCATATGAACCTTCATCACAAAAACATTGGTTTGCACTGACGCGAAGAAATAGGATAGATTTAGCTTTTGGCCCAAGACAGATTTTTCCATAAGTGCTTATAGAGCACATTGAAAATTCTGTCTACAACAGAACTATCACATTTCCCATTTAAAAACAGATACCCAACTGGATGCACAAATCATAGACTGTATTAGGCAAAAGGGTTTGGTCAATCCATTACAGTTTAACTATATATTCCCTACAACCAACCTCATCTGAAGATGTGGTGTGGGTCAATAAAGGACCCTACCTCCCATTTTCTGAAAAAGCCTTATCTGATAGGAAAGTTACTATGAATTCCAATCCCACTTCTTCTATTAACAGAGCCACTCTACCCAGTCTAGTGCCTGCCTGCAGTTGGGTTAGAAGCAGCTTATGAGACCGTAATGGAATATCTTTCCTAACTCTCCTTGAGAGCTAGTTTCAACCAGGAGCTAAAAAATTCAAATGTTGTAAAAGTAAATGAATACACTATTGTATCAGAGACAGCATTTAAAAAGGGAAGAATCGAGATATAATTTTAACTTGCACTACAAAAGAACTTTAAAATAAGATTTAAACTAATAGATGTGTGCTATAATACACATAATACCTGGGCAGGAAAACAATCCTAATATGTATCCAACACAAGAAGTAGGTGATTGAGTCAGGGATCAAAAATATTTATTAAACACTCAGATGATGATTTCTGTACTGTGACAGAGTAGTGAAGAAATTTTGGGGCTTGGTGATAAAGAAATTTTTATAGATGGAGAAAAACATTCTAGATCAGTAGCTTTAAGAGAAACCCATTTAGCATATACAATTGCTGTATCTTCACTTGACCCAAGTATGGACTTTTAAGCATTAGGTAAGTGGTTCTTAAATGAGGGCAATTTTATTCCCTAGGAGACATCTGTCAGTGTCTGGAGACATTTTTGGTTGTCACAACTTGGAGGATGCGCTACTGAGTAGTAGAGGCCAGGGGGGATGTTGGCAAACATGCTACAATGCACAGGAAAGCCCCCACAACAAGGAATTATCTGGCCCAAGATATCAATACTGCTTAAGTTGAGAAACCCTGCATTAAGTCATTTGCCACACCAGGTCCCTCTCTAGCAGTTTATTTATGTGTCTAGTAATTCCTCTTTGATGAGTGCACATGAGCTACGGTAAGTTATTCTGAGGTAGGTAAGCTTGAACATTATCACCTTTGGCTATTTATTTAGAGGGGCCTGATTGGACTATGGAGCCCTGGGGACGCAGTGGTTAAAAGCTACGGCTGCTAACCAAAGGGTCAGCAGTTCGAATCCACCAGCCTCTCCCGGGAAACCCTATGGGGGCAGTTCTATTCCATCCAATAGGGTCGCTATAAGCCAGAATTGACTCGATGGCAATGGGTTTGGTTGGATTTACTTTTAGGGCTTGAATTGGATTTCAGATTCTATGGCACCCAGGACTGACCTATAGGCCAGTCAAGATTGCCTTCTGGTTCTTATTGTCTTTATAGGAAGTAGAGCTAGATTCAGCAGGATAGACAATCAAGAGTCATCTAAGTATCTGAAGTCTTTGTAATTGCCCCGAAGAACTGAGGCATGCCCTTGGAGCGTTTCTGGAAAAAGAATACACCACTGCACCAAAACAATCCTGTGAATTGCTACTATTTAGGATTGTGGAGTTTTAGGCTATTAACAAACCTCTTTAACAAGGCACATTTCATTAAAGTATACTCTGCTCCTCGAAGTTTAGTCCATGGGCCAGCAGCATCAGCCAGCCCTACCTGCAAGTTTGTTGGAAAGGCAGAAGAGTCTCAAGTTCAACCCCAGACATGCTGAAAGAGAATTTGCATCTTAACATGATCCCCAGAGAAGCACTGCTTTAGTACACTGAGGGGGAAAAAGAGAGGGGAAAGACAATGCCTGTAAGAGCAAAATGAGACGGATAATCAGTGACTTGATTCTTGAAAATGTGTCCAGTTTAGAAACAATCTTGAAGGTCAGAGAGGACTTGTGAGTAGATCAGAGGAAAGCTGTGAAAATAAAATAGATTTCTGAGGACTGGATAAAGAAATTACAGTTATTTAGTTAAAAGGAAACAAAACTAAGAAACATTGAGGATTTAAACCTGTGATATATTAATATGTTAAAAATTAGGACCAAGGTTGATTCCCAAATGGTTCTAAATTGTAGTAAAATGAAAGCCACCTCCTAAAGACCTTAAAAATAGAAGACTTAGTTTAAAGGATAGATTCAAAAAGCTTCATGTAGTCAGACCTAGAGACCATTTAAATTCACTATGATATTAAAATTAAAGAATGCTAGAACTGTAAGGTATTCCAATTCCAATCATATTATAGGAAATAAAATGAATACCAGAGAACTGAAATAATTTACCAAAGTCACACAACTAGTTAGCAGTTAGAACTGGGACTAGAATTCAGGTCTCCTGACTCAATATCATGTTAAAAAACCAAAAAACCAAACCCAGTGTTGTCGAGTCAATTCTGACTCATAGTGACCCTATAGGACAGAGCAGAACTGCCCCATAGAGTTTCCAAGGAGTGCCCGGAGGATTCAAACTGCCGATCCTTTGGTTAGCAGCTGTAGCACTTAACCGATACACCACCAGGGTTTCCCAATATCATATAGTTTTTTAAAAATCTAATTAAAAAAAATTTTTTAAATTTTGCTTTAGGTGAAAATTTACAACTTAATTTCTCATTCAAAAGTTTATACATACTGTTTTGTGACATTGGTTGTAATCCCCACAATATGGCAGCATGCTCCCCCTTTCCACCCTGGGTTCCCTGTATCCATTCGTCCAGTTCTTGTCCCTTTCTGCATTCTCGTCCTGCTTTTAAACAGGAGTTGCCCGTTTGCTCTCATACATTTGATGTAAATAAGAACACGTTCCTCGTGTGTATTATTTCTTGTTTTATAGGCCTATCTAATCTTTGTCTGAAAAATGGGCTTCAGGAATAGTTTCAGTTCTGGGTTAGCAGAGCATCCAGGAGCCATGGCTTCAAGGGTTATCATGTAGTTTCGAAGTCTCTTTTTATTACTTATTAGTTCTGTGAATAGCTGAACAGAGATTTCAAAGGGCAGCTCAAGAAGACAGAGTAAAGTATTATAATGACATGTGCAAAATCCTGGTGATGGAAAACCAAAAAAGAAGAACACACTTTGCATTTCTCAAGCTGAAAGAACTGAAGAAAAAAATCAAGCCTCAAGTTGCAATATTGAATGATTCTATGGGAAAAATATTAGATGACTCAGGAAGCATCAAAAGAAGATGGACGGAATACAGAGTCACTGTATAAAAAGAACTGGTCAACGTTCAACCATTTCAGGAGGTTCCATACGAGCAGGAACCAATGGTACTGAAGGAAGAAGTCCAAGCTGCACTGAAGGCATTGGTGAAAAACAAGGCTCCAGGAATTGACGGAATACCAACTGAGATGTTTGAACAAACAGATGCGTGCTGCAAGTACTCACTCATCTATACCAAAAAATTTGGAAGACAGCTACCTGGCCAGCTGACTGCAAGAGGTCTATATTTACGCCCATTCCCAAGAAAGGTGATTCCACTGAATGCAGAAATTATTAAACAATAACATTAGTATCATACACAAGTAAAATTTCGCTGAAGATCATTCAAACACAGCTGCAGCAGGACACTGACACAGAACTGCCATAAATTCAGGCCAGATTCAGAAGAGGATGTGAAACCAGGGGTGTCACTGCTGATGTCAGATAGATGCTGAATGAAAGCAGAGAATACTCAAAAGATGTTTACCTGTTTTATTGACTATGCTAAGGCATTCGACTGTGTGAATTATAACAAATTATGCATAACATTGGGAAGAATGAGAACTCCAAAACACTTAATTGTGCTCATGAGGAACCTGTACATAGATCAAGAGGCAGTTGTTCAAACAGAACAAGGGGATACTTCATGGTTTAAAGTCAGGAAAGATGTGCACCAGGGTTGTATTCTTTCACCATACCTATTCAATCTGTATGCTGAGCAAATAATCCAAGAAGCTGGACTTGAAGAAGAATGCAGCATATACGAAGAACAGGGCATCAGGATTGGAGGAAGACTCATTAACAACCTTCATTATGCAGGTGATATAACCTTGCTTGCTGAAAGTGAAGAGGTCTTGAGGCACTTATTGATGAAGATCAAAGGCCACAGCCTTCAGTATGGATTACACCTCAACATAAACAAAAATCCCCTCAACTGGACCAATAAGCAACATCATGATAAATGGAGAAAAGATTGAGGTTGTCAAGGACTTCATTTTACTTGGATCCACAATCAACACCCATGGAAGCAACAGTCAAGAAATCAAAAGATGCATTGCATTGGGCAAATCTGCTGCAAAAGACCTCTCTAAAGCGTTGAAAAGCAAAGGTGTCACCTTGAAGACTAAGGTGCGCCTGACCCAAGCCATGATATTTTCAGTCGCATCATATGCATGTGAAAGCTCGACAATGAATAAGGAAGACAGAAGAATTGACGCCTTTGTGGTGTTGGCAAAGAATACTGAATATACTGTGTACTGCCAAAAGAACGAACAAATCTGTCTTGGAAAAAGTACAACCAGGATGCTCCTTAGAAGCAAGGATGGCGAGACTACATCTCACATACTTCAGACATGTTGTCAAGAGGAATCAGTCCCTGGAGAAGGACATCATGCTTGGTAAAGTAGAGGGTCAATGAAAAAGAGGAAGACCCTCAAAGAGATGGACTGACACAGTGGCTGCAACAATGGGCTTAACCATAACAATGATTGTGAGGATGAAGCAGGACCAGGCAGTGTTTTGTTCTGTTGTACACAGGGTTGCTATGAGTTGGAACTGACTTGATGGCACCTAATAACAACACATTAGTTCTGTGACCTCGCCAAGGTTGTTTTCTTACCAGAAAAAACTGCAATAATACTTATATTTTGTAAGATATTTTGAGGAGAAAACAAGTTATACAGTTTATGTAGTAATGCTACTTACTCTCCTAAAATAGTAACTATTTCTCACTCCAATCCTGTCTTTTTATCTTGCTATATGAGTTCTTTGGAGGGCAGGGGCCTTTCATTCACTCTTTATTCTTTTTCTTTTTTAATATGAATACTTTATTATTATTACTTCACTACATATTAGTGAATATACCAGATTGCATATTCTTAAACGGCAAATGAGGCAAGGGATAACATTTCTCTTTGATTTCTAGTGAGAACCTCAAAATTACCTGTCTTTTGGAGAATTCTGTTTCCTATGACATCTGTAATATTGTCCATGAGGATACTGATGGTGCTTAGTAGTAAACAGCATTTTGCTAAGTTGCACTATAATGGGTCCTAGTTAAGGTGTTCATCTTATTCTTCTAACTGGGCTTTCAGCATGTGATCATGTGTTTCTTCATTATTATGCACAGTATCTGGTCAAGGGATAGATTTTTTGTGTAGATATGCAATATCCACAGGATGGTAGTATCTATTGCCTTACCATCAGAGGTCAAAGCAATTTCTATCTCACAATTATAGTTACCTGGAAGAAAATAACATGTAGATTTATGACAAACACAATATAAAGTTCTATTTGGGATTGGAAAAAAATGTTTCAAGATAGTCTGATATTAGCCATTTTACTGCTGCTATTGCCATGATGGAAACCCTGGTGGCGTAACGGTTAAGTGCTACGGCTGCTAACCAAGAGGTCAGCAGTTCAAATCCTCCAGGTGCTGTTGCCATGATGGAAACACTGGTGGCATAATGGTTAAGTGCTATGGCTGCTAACCAAGAGGTCAGCAGTTCAAATCCTCCAGGTGCTCCTTGGAAACTCTATGGGGCAGCTCTACTCTGTCCTACAGGGTCGCTGACTCAGAATCAACTCAGCGGCAGTGGGTTTTGGTTTTTGGTGCTGCCATGATGAATCAATATGCTTGTCACATCGTATAAAAAACAATGTCTTGAAAAACTGCTTTTAAAATCTGCTTCTAGGCACACCTATTTTCACTCCTTGACAGCTCCTCACTGTAAGCTCACCATTTTGTCTCAATCATTATTCCCCCCCCAATTCTTGCTTAAATTTATTTAACTCTTCATTCCTTTTAAAGTGCAATAAGTGAATATTCTAAATTCTAGTCTTAAAGATTGACACAAAGTAAATACTCATGCTATAATTTTAATTGAGAAAAGCAGTATAATAATTTTAAGAATAATCTACCTTATGTCAAAGAGTACACGTACACCCATACTTAAGAGAAAATTCTGACAGGATTCAGTTGCTCTGAATAATGGCATCTGGGGAAGTTAGTTTGCAAATATCCACCCAAACAGAAGCAGCAGCGAGTGGGGCCTTTAGGCAATAAATGGCCTTTGGCATGAAGATCCTGGAGAAGGTCTAAGCACAGGGCTGGTTCTATGGGTATTTGACACAGGGCCCATGTTCACAAACATCCTGCTGTTGCTATCTTGAAATGTTTAATTTTTGAACAAGTGGTGCCACATTTTCATTTTGACTGGGCATTGCAAATTAGTAGCCAGTCCCACAGGGAAAGTCAGCACAAAGAATAAAAAGAAAAAAAAATTAGTAGCCAGTCCTGTTTGGACAGCTCAGCTCTGGCCCATTAACTGGGAGATGGTTTTGGGGTATGCTCCACCATTCAAGAGTTCTTGCTTTAATTTTTTTTTTTCTTTTAAAAAAAGTGTAAACATTATAAAAAATTAGAAAATACCAGAAAAATTCAATCACCCTTAAAACTCCCATTTTTATTAACATCTCTTACACTTCATAACATTTGGTGGCTAGTCAGAGCAATAAAGAACAATTCACAGTTCATGAGATTTGCAATCTACTGCCATTGAATCGTATTTCAACTCATAGAGATCCTATAGGATAGAGTAGTACCGCCCCATAGGGTTTCCAAGGCTGTCAATCTTTACAGAAGCGGACTGCCACATCTTTCTTCTGCAGAGCGGCTGGTGGGTTCAAACTGCCGACTTTTTGGTTAGCAGCCCAGTGCATTAACCACTGCACCACCAGGGCTCCCTTGAGACTGCCCAACATGTACGTAATTACAAAAGAGGTGTATGTATGTATGGGTGTGAGAATGGGGGCTGGGAGAAAATTAGGCAACTTATTTCTTGAGAGATGAGGTCAGCTATTGTAATGGTTTTTCTATTGCTAGGTAACAAATTTCTACAAATACATCATCTTAAAACAATACAGACTTATTATCTCACGGTATCTCAGCAAAGTCTGGGCACGGTGTGGGTGGGTTCTCTGCTCTGAGTCTCACTGGGCTGAAATCAAGGTGTCAGCCTAGGCTGCAGTTCTTATCTGAGGTACAGGGTCCTCTTCCAAACATATGGAATTCACTTCCTTCCTGTTAGTTGTAGGACTGAAGCACCCATTCCTCTGCTGGCTATCAGCCAGGGGCTGCTCTCACCTTGTACAGACCACCCTTTTTCCTTATCGCGTGGCTCTTTCCCTCTTTAAGTCAGCAACAGCATGCCAAATTCTTCTTGTGCTTCGAATCACTAACTTGCTCTACCGCAACTGGATGGAAAAACAAACCTCTCTGCTTTTAACTGGCCTATGTGATTCCGTCAAGACACCCAGCTCATCACCCTATTTTAAGGTCAACTGTGCCATACTACAGAAACCCTGGTGGCATAGTAAAGTGGTATGGCCGCTAACCAAAAGGTCAGCAATTTACATCCATCAGGTGCTCCTTGGAAACCCTATGAGGCAGTCTCTGTCCTATAGGGTCACTATGAGTCAGAATTGACTTAACACAATGGGTTTGGTTTGCGTTTTTGGTGCTATACTATATTACCTAATCACAGGAATAAGATTCACCAAATTCACAGTCCCAGACATTTTGTAAGGTATGTACACCAGGGGAGAAATCTTGTGGCCATTTTAGAATCCTGCCTACCACAGCTATCCTAGAGTCCCATGTGAAGGACAGACGGTGCCTCTACTCTAGTTCTCCATTCACTCCTATGACTGTCTTAGTTTCCTACGGCTGCAGTGACAAAATACCACAAAGTAGGTGGCTTAAAGAACAATTTTATTTTCTCACAGTTCTGGAGGCTAGAAGCTGGAATTCAGGGTGTTGGTAGGACTACGTTCTGTCAGCTCTAAGAAAAGATCGTTGTCTGTTTCAGCTGTTAGCCCTGGGTGTTTCTTGACATTCCTTACCTTGTGGACAGATCCTCACGTGGTGTCTTCCCCTTGTGTATGACCCTGGCCTCAACACGTACGGAAATGACAATCTATAAGAGTTGGATGTGTTTCAACGTAATTTAACCTATCAACTTCAAAGCAAAATATTTACTCTAAAACTTAAAAAGAAAAAAAAAAAAAAGATTTAGAGAGTACCAAACCTTTTCCCCATTATACCAAATACTTCTTTTTCTGAAGCTTCCCATAATTTGGAAAAGAAAATCATATTACATACTGGATATTTACGCTTAAGACACAATGAGAGTCTAAAAATTAGCATGTATTTATAAAACTTTCTACCTCAGTTGATACTTTACTAATATTCTCATTCGTAATAGTCTCTTAAATGTTGACAATTCCTACAAATGATATATTGTATCCCTCAAGACTGCATTTCCAAATAAAAATAGCACATATACAGAGTTCTATTCTCTGATGCTATGATAAAACTTTTAAATATTTGAAGAGCATTTCATTTGTATTTCATTTCAAAAGGGAAAGCCTCAGATCGATGAAAACTTGCATTTCTATCTTTAAAATACACTGACTTGGCAATTGGCACGATAAAATCTATTAAGAAAACATTCTGCATCCCACCTTGGAGAAAGGTGTCTGGGGTCTTAAACGCTAGCAAGTGGCCATCTAAGATGCATCAATTGGTCTCAGCCCACCTGGATCAAAGGAGAATGAAGAACACCAAGGACACAAGGTAATCACGAGCCCAAGAGATAGAAAGGGCCACATAAAAGAGAGACTACATCTGCCTGAGACCAGAAGAGCTAGACGGTGCCCGGCTACAACAGATGACTGCCCTAACAGGGAACATAACAGAGAACCCCTGAGGGAGTAGGAGAGCAGTGGGATGTAGACCCCAAATTCTCGTTAAAAGACCAGACTTAATGGTCTGAGGCTAGAAGGACCCCGGTGGTCATGGACCCCAGACCTGTTGGCCCAGGACTGGAACCATTCCCAAAACCAATTCTTCAGACATGGTTTGGACTGGACAATGGGTTGGAGAGGGATGCTGGTGAGGAGTGAGCTTCTTGGATCAGGTGGACACTTGAGACTATGTTGGCATCTCCTCCCTGGAGGGGAGATGAGAAGGTAAAGGGGGTTAGAAGCTGGAGAAATGGACACGAAAAGAGAGAGTGGAGGGAGGGAGTGGCTGTCTTATTAGGCAGAGAGCAACTGGGATTGTGTAGCAGGGTATATATGGGTTTTTGTGTGGGAGACTGACTTAATTTGTAAACTTTCACTGAAAGCACAATAAAAATTAAAAAAAAAATACTGACTTGGGAGTGTGTCATTATACACATTTGGGAGTCTTTTATTCTTATGTGAATAAAGCTCAAGCTTACTTTTAAGAACTCTATCTACTGGACATGTTTTTGAAACAAATATCTAAGTAAAATATCTGACTATTCCCTCTGGAAATAAACTTAAAAAGCTACCTATTTAAAAAAAAAAAAAAAACTACCTATCAATCACCTTTGGTGGAGACTGCTAGTTGAGCCTACAATTCTGTACTCCCCCCTTTTTGAATTTTTACCTGGGAAAATAACCACTATAATAAAAGCTTTATTTTCCATCCTTTCTTGCAATTAGGTGGGGTACTATAACTAAGTTTTGGCCAATGAAAGTTAAGTAGAAGTGTTGGGTGCAACTTCTGATAAATTTCCTTAAAGAAGGGGATGCAACCTTCTTGCCACCCTCCTCTTTGCTGGCCAGAATGTTGATGTGAGGGCCGCAGCCTGAACAGCAATCTTGAATCATGAGATAGAAGCCAAGTGCTGTGCTTGGCAGAGGAATATACCAGCCTTGAGATATTACCTCTGGACACTTACCTTTTAAGTGAAAGAAAAAAAAAATTTTTTTTAAAGCTACTGGTACTTGAAGTTTTAGTTATATGCAGCTGAGCCTAATCTTAACTGATACACATTTCAATGGATATTATTCTTTTATTAGAAATTGTAAATGAGAAATTATTTCAACACCTGAAGACCAAACTACCACAGATGATTCCACAGGATCATGATTTTGAGGTGTTTTGGAGAGAGTTTTCTGCAAACTGTATCCTTTCCGTGGCATGGCAAAATCATTCTTCTTTAAAAAGGTTACTGGACAGAAATCATTTCCACCATCACCTATATAAACAATGCGTGTATAATTCACTCCCTGTTGCACCTGATTATCTAGAAATTCCACCAAAACTACTTTCTTGCAAAGATTCTTTGGACACCTAGTACAAGAATGAGTGTGATAATTTTCCACAGTGAGATGACCACTGTTATCAAAAGCTGCTGGATTTGTAAACACCTTATCAAACACATCGTGAAAATTGGCAGCTTTTAAAACCCAATCTATGAAAACCGAATTTGAATCTGAAATAATGATACAATCAAATTTATTCCTGTTCTTTCTTACAAAGTTTAAAAGTTCCACCATCCCTGGAGTGAAAGGCATTGATGTCATTGCTCTTTTCATCTCATCTTCTCTTATGCCTTTGTCTCCCAGATATTTAAAGACTCTGCCCATAAATTCTGTCCAAAATCCTTTTTGATAAGATTCTTGCAGTTCGATAGGAAGCTTTTTCTCTGGAGCACACTGTACAATCCAGGTGTCACTATTGTCATCTATGACTGTATGGTCAAAGTCAAAAACCAGCAAAATTTTCATGGTTCCAGAAATAGATTTGGTTTACCCTGAAAAAAAAGATTATTTCCTAAACATACTCTATTTTACTTTATTTAGCTTCTATACTTATTTAACAAATATTACTGAGTGTTAACCATGAAAAAGCCATCTGCTAAAACAACAGATGAATAAAAACAAGTAAAAACGATTAAACATTTTAATGCCATGTAAATAATTTTTCCTAAGAATCAAAGTTTATATTTGAGTATCTTAAGTGATTGAAAACAAGATCTGAAAAGGACATTCATAGTATTATTGTGTTCTAATTGGGGATGACGCTGAGAACTCAAGATGAAACTGTACAGCTGTACTTACCTATTTCACCTACAGTCTTATTTGTCTTTAAAGTATCAACTGCAACCATGTTTGTTTTAATAGTTAAAAATATTTACAACAGCTCTCATAATAAATAACAGGTCATGAGTAATATAGATTATCTGTGTACTAACCAAAATTGTGACTAAATTTAGTATAAAACGAAATCTTTCAAAATGTAAAATGTTTTTTTAGAAAGATGTTTAACTTGAAATCAATTTATAAATGCCAATACTAAATGAAATGTTATAACTATAGAATTCCCTGATGAAATTCTAAACTAAATTACTTGAACTGGAGATCAATTCTTTCGGTATGATGTAACTTTTGCTACAGATTTGACACATATTTATTTATACATGCTATTGATTTTTATTGACAGCTTAGCTCTGTAGCACTGAATAATCTTACTATACCTGAGTAATCACATTGCTTATGATGTGAGTTACTTAATCTGTTTATATTAGAAGGTATTTCTCTAAGCAAGGTACACAAATGACAAGATGTTCAAAGAAATTAAGGAAATGCAAATCAAAACTACAATGAGATATGAATTCATACCCATTAGGGTGGCTATTATCAGAACAATGGAAAACAAGTGTTGGTGAGGATGTAGAGAAACTAGAGCCTTCATACACTGCTGGTGGGAATGTAAAATGGTGCGGCTACTGTGGAAAACAGTTGGGCAGTTTCTCAAAAGGCTAAAGATAAAATTACCATATAGCAATTACACTCCTAGATACGCACTCCAAAAACTTGAAAGCAGGAACTCAAATACTTGTGGCTATTGTGAATAACGCCGTAATGAACATTAGTCAAAAGTAGAAACAACCCAAGTGTCCATCCACATATGAATGAATAAACAAAATGTTGTATATCCATACTATGGAATATTAAAGAAACGAAGCCATAAAAGGAAGTGAAGTTTTAATATATGTTACAACATGGATGAACCTTGAAAAATTAGTCTAAGTGAAATAAGTTAGACACAAAAGGGCAAATATTGCATGACACTATTTATATGAAATATCTAGGCTAGGCAAATGCATAAGTTATTGCTTAAGGGGTACTGAGTTTCCATCTGGGGTGACGAAAGTTTTGGAAGTAGTGGTGATGGTTGCACAACATTGAAAATGTAATTAATGCCACTGAATCATGCACTTAAAGATGGCTAACCTGGCATTTTTTTGTTGTTATATATATTTTACCACAATTAAAAAAAAAAAACATGGCATTTAATCACATGTATTCTCTGGCTTATAACAATATACACCTAGTACAGTGAAGAGTGAGAATAGAGTTCTTAACTCATATAACAGTAACTATTCATTTAGAGTTTCTGGAGAATGACTAAGCTGGAGGAGTATCTCCTGTTATTTGAATTTAGATGGTAGATAATATTCTGGTACTTGGATCGTTGAATTTCTAAATGGCAAATCCAGGTGTCCTGACTGGCTTCCAGGTATTTAGACACAGAATTCATTTTCTAACAGAAACAATGTAATAAACAACAATAGCTGACAATCGCATTAGTACTGCACCTAGGCACATTTTGAATTAAACATGCTTTTTGAGCACTCTGATTGCAATCAATTTATAAATAAAAAATTTTAAAGTAACTCTTTATTGGTTAAATGACTGTCTCAAGCCTAGATTTAATTAGCCACAAGTTACTGAAATTTCTGAACTCTTAACCTCAAAATAGTAAGATGCGTAAGCCTGGTTTACTCATTTTTAACAGTGTACTTTTCTAATTTCAGACCTTTTTCTATTAGTCTTTTTATACCATACATTTTTATTTCTCAAGTATGAAAACCCTAATTATTGCACAAATAAACTATTAAATTATTATTAAAAATACTTACCCAAATTAGTGTTTCCAAGACAATCAATCATATTTTAGCACAGGACTTGGGTTAAATAATCATGACAATCTTCAGTTTTAAACACCAGCCAGTTGTTTCTAACCAACATATCCCATGCTTTGTATGCAGGAAATAAAGTCTTCTGGTTTGGAGGAAAGGAATGGAGGCTTCTTAACTCCTAAAATTAATGAAAGTATATAAAAAATTAAAATTTTGTCTTATAATTACTCTGTTTCCTAACAGAAAAGCATCTATTGGCAATGGAGAAACAAAATTTTGGTTAAACAAAAAACCTTAAATAAATACAAAACAGGGAATGTTATGTGAAAGAAAGTTCTTATCCTGTGGATGGAAACAACTATTACATGAGTGTTAGGTTGATCATGTTGAGATTTCTAGATTTCATTTTTGCTTTCTAGTTGTTAAATAATGAGGACTACTGCCTGAGGTATGAAAAGCTTGCAAGCTGCCATCTAAGGTAAAATTGGTCTCTGTTCACTTGTAGCAACAGAAAGGAGGAGGAAATGGAATGCATGGCTAACTGCCTCCATGAACAACTGTCTCCTTTGCCATGAGACCAGAACTGGATGGTGCCCAGCTACCATTACTGAACACTTTGATCAAAGATTCCACAGAAGAATCCTGATCAACGGAGGTGGGTGGGGGAGGGGGGGATATGGAACAGAATCTCAAATTCTCATGGAATCTAGACTTTCTGGAGTCAATGAGGCTACATGATCCCCCAAAGCTACTGCCCTGATATAAGCTTAAACTTTAAGCCAAAAATATCCCCTTAAGTCTTCTTTAAACCAAACAATAGTTTAGCTTAATAAGTAAAGAATGTCTGCCTTGGTATGCTCTTCTAAAGAACTATTGATATGGGATCAAATTGACAACAACAACTCGAAAGATTAGACAGGAAGCTTAGGGAGCAGTGAGTTTATGTTATTGGTAGTGGAACAATTCGGAAAACAGAGTGAGAATGGTTGTACAACTTGAAGAATGTAATCAATGTCACTGAATTACACATGTAGAAATTGTTACATGGATGTATTGCTGTGCATATTTTCAAGAACAACCACAAAAGCTAAATTATTAAAAAAAATGAGGACTACCATATTCTGTAGTTAATAAACATTCAGGGATTTAGTGCTGTACTTGAAATAAAAATGTCTCCAAAAATTAAGGCTGTGAACAAAGATAGTTATATAGATATAAAATCTATTTTGTAATCAATTCATTAAAATTCCCAAAACAGTTAACTATTCTCTCCAGAAGTATGAATAGTGTATATTTATTATGTCTGCAATGTTTCTACAGTCTTACAAAACTCCATGTGCTTTTCACAATAATGAAAAATAGAAATTACATATATCCAAGAATTAGGGATTGATTAAATAAATGTATGTTAAAGCCACATAATTCTGCCAGTATAAGTTAAAATGCTAAATTTAAATTAAACAAGAAAGCTACAAAACAGTTTGTATGGTATACACACACTCCTCACTTATTGATATGGTTAGGTTCCAAAGACTAGGTCATGTGAAAACAGAGCATGTCACGTGAAAACATCAGATCACAAAATGGAGGATGACTACATCATTACATAACTGCCAAATGACATCATTACACTGAGATTCCTGGCCCAGACAAGTTGACATACAACCTTAACCATCACAGCCAGCATTACTCTTGCCTCGCACCTTAGCGTTCGTTACTGCCAGGTGTACCTCGTTAATGCACAAAATAGTCAGTAGATTTTTTACTATTGCTGTAAATGCAAAATGTTGGCTATGAAGATAGTCAGTAAGTAAGGAGTAGGTATATTCCCATTTTTGTATAAAAATGTCTATGTGTACTGTTGTAGGGTTAGGGGTGGTTCGATTGTAGTTTGTACTTTTTCTACACTGATTTTGTAATAACATTTTTCCCCGGAATAATTTAAACTGTATCAGATCGAAGTGCATATTCTACCTTCCTAAATTCACAACAAAGAAAAAAAGGATGGGAAGGCATCTTTGGTTGTGAGGATCCTTAGATAAGAGTTGGAACAGGTCTTCAAAGTCAAATGATATCTGACAACCATGTACATGGCAAATTACTGACATCAAATCTTATGAGATTCAATACTTTTCATAAGTAATTTAGTTAAAATTCCAGAGTTTTTGTTAGGAGGTAATTCTTCTGAAGTCTCTCATGGCTCTGCTTGTCTTACAAGCAATGGCCTGACTGCCCTTTATTCGGAACTATTTTTCCAAGGATATTTACATAGTGAACAGCCTTGAAAAGCATGCTTAATGTTCATTAAAATAAAGATTCAGTTTCCCTAAGCTAAGTGTTCCCTCCCTGAAGGAACCAGAGATGCAGATGTCAAGCAGGAAAACTGGGGCTTGGGGAACTGGCACAAAATTGCTGATACTGTAGCTACAGCTATTGCCATGAGTAATTCCTCTCTGACCCAGGAGTCTTGTGCCTACTGCCAACATCTATGAAATTGTGGCAGGATAATTTGTTAGCTTGTGAGTCAGGTAAAATCTTTGACCTTTCCCGTTTTTTAAAAAAGCACCAGTGTTGTGTATATGCAGAAAATAATTCCTCTACAAGTATTTTTTAAACCTTCCATACTCACCAGTATCATTATGTTGGGGCATCTGATAACAAACTTAAAGAAAAATAGTACAACTATATGTTAGAATTTTACTTACTAAAAACCTTACTTCCTTTCATTTTGAGCGATTCAATTTCTTGCCTAATGTGCGCGTGTTGAACGCAACTGGCTTTTAATGAAATCAATTTACACATCATATGTGGTAGAAAGAGATCTTTTTGAAACCAACCCCTCATTCATTATTGCCAGATCTGTGTGTCCTTAAGAGTTGTGGCTGGTCCCCAAAACCCTCTCAATTTCGTATAATATCTTAAAGGTCCTAACATAAGCGTTCTGTTTTTTAAACTTAGTCCCATCTAGCCCTTGACCATGCCTCAAAAACCAAAGGATTTATAAATAGATTTTATGTCAATCTCTGGGTTTCTATAGTTAAAAGAGGGCGTTGTCCTTCACTTTCGACCGGCTAGGACGTTGGGGGCCGAAAACACGAGCTGAGGGCTCGCTCCCTCACACACCTGCCCGGTTCGTCCGTTAGGCGGGCGCCGGGCCATAAACATGGTATCGCCTCCCGTGAGAAGCCGTGCCAGGTGGGGATGGGAACAGCAAGCGGGCTAGGTCCCGAAGACGCCTTACTGACCTAGGCCTGGCGCTGGCAGCCGTCCTGTCGTCCGCGCGGCTCTTGTGATTCCGGGCTCTCAGCCTCGCTGAGGCGCGGGTCTACAACCCCAGCGTGCAGCTCCACTCACAGGCCCGGCCTCAGCTTCCGCGCAAGCGCAATCTCTGTTCCCCAGCCCTACGGCTCAAACCAGCGCGTTTCTCGTTCCTCGGCGACGGTTGGCGTCACTTCCGGCGGCGTTGCTAAGAGACCGCATAGCTTTGGAAACGTTCGGCCAGCCAGAGGGCGCCGCGGTAGGCGCGCAAGTATACTTTCCAGGTCTGGGAGCGCCATGGGAACCTCGTCAGAGATGCTGGTGCGGTTTGGGCGGCGCTGTGGACAGGTTAAGGAAAGCACGGGTGAGCTAAACTGGGGCATCCTGGCACAGGGATTGTTTCTGGACCCCTGCCATGGGGTGAGAGGTGAGGGTGCCAGTTTCGGGTCTCATGCCTTCTGACATGGGCTTCATCAAGTCGAAAGTAGCCCCGACGGGCATCATACAGTTTTGCTCTCAAGTGTGTGAGTGAATGCGTAAAAGGAAGGTGGAGGGTGAGGGAGAAAGTTTACAGAAATAGGGGTGGAGAAGAGATAGGAAGACAGAAACCCCTCAACTGATTGACCGATCCAATCCTCAAGCCTCGCAGTTGCGGCTTGGAGAGAGAGTCTGGGGTTTGCTGAAATGCTGCTTGTTCTTACTTGTCGTTACCTGAATTAGTGGAATGACTTTTAGAAATATCAGTGACCTCTTTAGAGTCTTGGCTCTGCTGTGTACCTGCTGAGTGGTCTTAGGTATGTCTCTGAAGGAAATGTCTCAATTTCCTCACCTCTGAAGTGGAGGTAGGAGCCCTAGTGGTGCAATGGTTAAGCATTCAGCTGCTAACCAAAAGATCAGCAGTTCCAATCCAGAAGCCGCTCCTTGGAAACCCTATGGGGCAGTTCTACTGTGTCCTGTAGGGTTGCTATGAGTCGGAATCCATTCGATGGCAACGGGCCTGGTTTTGTGGTTTAAAGCGCAGGTAAGTCTCTCCCCAAATCACGTGTTTTGGTAGAATGTAAAAAGAAAATGCTATTTAAAGTCTTATAATTCAGGTGGTCTGTTGTAAATTCCCAATTAATATTATTATAATGATGACAACTAGAACTTTGGGAAACTGGACTCTCTTCATGTCATTGCCTGAGTTTCTGTACTAGTAGAGCCTTGGTTGTCCCGGATGCAGAGTGAGAGCCAGCCATTCTCCCACCAATGGACACTAGAGTATATTTGTGCAGTGAAGGCCTTATGAAGTAGCAGCAGAGGTCCTGTCACGTAGGAGGAAGACAGTACCCATATGACATGTATTATAAAATAAAATTGTTCTCACATATTCACTTTCATATATGTGTAGTATTGCACTAAAAGACTTTTCCTTGATAGGTGTTAAATAATGTTTTGTGGCAACTGGCCCACAAGTTGCTGTCTGAAATGAAATGCCCTTTTCCTCACTGCTAAATTATAATCTCCATTTAGAGGAGGATGAAATAGGAGAGGGATTCAGATATGTAGATAACTCTCTGTAATCCAAATCATTATATAAAGATTTAGCAGGACGGTGTCAGCCGGGAAGATGGGGTCAGGACCTCCACAAGTACTCTTCTGTATAAAATCAGAGAACACTGAAAAATGAGAACACTGGCAAAAATTGTAAAAATCTACCTTTTCAGAACTCTGGAAATTAAAGGCTTGAAGCAATTTGGAAAGCGTTTTTTTTTTTTTTAATGGCTGAATTTCATAACAAGATTTGGTAAAAAAGAATAAGCATTTTTTTGATGTTTGAAGGTTGCCCTGGTCCCATCCTCCTCTCCAACCCTCCTGGTAGTTTTGAAAACCACTGTAGCCAGAGTTAAAACCAGCAGCCTCTGAAGGAGGTAGAATGGAGATGGAGCTCCTCTAAAGCCCAATGTCCAATAATTATTTGACCTGTCTGATAATTTTCTGGAAAATCCCACTCACAGAGCTTGTTTTATTTACCTTAATTCAGAGCTCACCCAGTATGAACAGCCTTTACCCAGTTTGTTAAGAACAATCAGTGACAGTTGTTTAATATCACGGCTGCCTGAGGCAGTGATAACAGTTGGGGGCAAACAACCTGACCAAAAAAAAAAAAAAAAAGGAAAAGCTGGGACGTGAGATGTCCAGAGGCAGCTTTGAAAAGCTCTAACATGTTCCTGGAAATCTAGAAGGTCAGAAGAATGCGTAGGGCTGTGCGCATGCCCAGGAAAGACCAAAGAAGACCTGAAGCTCTCATCTCTGGCTGACCTTGAGGCTCTGTGCAAGCAAGAAGTAAAGTCTAAGATGGAGTTGTAAACTGCCTTCCTGTGCATTGAAGGCATGCCCCAACACTCACAGAGAGCCCCTGGGCAAAGGCTGGGAGACTTATTGGCTCCATACATTTAAGGACATCTCTATTTAATCATTAGCTGACCACTAAACTAACCAAGCAGAGTCTCTAGAGGCCACACATGACAAAGAATATAGACTTTACAGAATTAGCTCAGAAAAGCCACTAAGTAAGCAAACACCAATAGCAACAAAACAAGAAACCCTAGGGGTTGGGAATAATCTGATTTCCAGTGTTGCTTCATGATATTATTTAAAATCTCCAGTTTTAAACAAAAAATTATACAGCATACAATGAAACAAGAAGTGTGGACCATACACAGGAAAAAGTTTCAATAAAAAACTTCCTCTAAGGAAACCCAGATGTCAGACTTTCTAGATAAAACTTTAAATCAGATATTTTAAACATGTTCAAAGAACTGAAAGAAAGAAAGAAAGAAAGAAAATCTAAAGAACTACAGGAAAATATGAGAATGATGCCTTACCACATAGAGAATATCAATAAAGAGGTAGAACTTACAAAAAGTAGAAATTCTAGAGTTGCATAGCACAGTAACTGAAATAAAAAATTCCCTGGAGGGATTCAAGCCCTGCAGATTTGAGCTTGCAGAACAATCAGTGAATTATAAGTCCAGGGATTTCCAGTATGAGGAACAGAGAGAAAAAAGAATGAAGAAAAATGAACAGAATTTCAGAGATGTGTGGGGCACCATCATGCATAGTAACATAGGTATAATGTGAGTCCCAGAAGAAATGGAGAGAGCTAAGGAGACAGAAAGAATATTTGAAGAAATAATGGCTGAAAATGTCTCAAATTTGATGAAAAATGTTAAAAAAAAAAAATGTGCTCTAAGTAAAATAAATTCAAAGAGCTCCACACCAAAAAAAAAAAAACCTAGACACATCATAATCAACTTGTTGAAAGACAAAGAGAAAATCTTGAAAGCAGTAATCACATACAAGGATCCTCAATAAGATAAGTAGCTGGTTTCTCATAAGAAACCACAAACGTCACAAAGCAGAGGATTGACATATTCAAAGTGCTGAAAGAAAAAGACTGTTAACCAAGAATTTTATATCCATTGAAACGATTTTTAAAAAATGAAGGAGAAATTAAGATGTTCCCAGGTAAGCAAAACCTGAGTGAATTCATCACTACCAGACCTACGCTACAAGAAATAATAAATGAAGTCCTTCAGGCTGAAATGAGAGGACACTAGACAGTAACTTGGATATACATAAAGAAATAAAGAATACCAGTAAAGGTAACTACATACATAAATATAAAAGACAGTGTAAATGTGTTTTTTTGTTTGTAGTCCTCTTTTTCTCCTGTCTGATTTGAAAGACACATGTATACAACAGTAATTGGAAATCTGTATGGATGGGTGCACAGTGTATAAAGGTGTAATTTGTGTATTTATAATAGCTCAAAGGATAGGTGAGGAAATGGAGCAATATAGGAGCAAAGTTTTTGTAAACTATTACAGGTAGTGTTAATCTGAACTAGATTGTTAAAATTTAAGTATTAATTTAATCTCAGGGCAACCATTAAGAAAAAAAGTATAGTAAAAGAAATGAGAAGGGAATCAAAATGGTATAGTAGAAAATATCTATTTAACACAAAGTCATCAGTAATGGAAGAATAAAAACTGAAACAAAACCAAACCCGTTGCCGTTGAGTCAATTCTGACTCATAGCAACCCGATAGGACAGAGTAGACTGCCCCATAGAGTTTCCAAGGATTACCTGTTGGATTCGAACTGCTGACCTTTTGGTTTACAGCCAGAGCACTTAACTACCACACCACCAGGGTTTCCAATGGAAGAATAAAGGAACAAAGAGTCATAAGATATATAGAAAACAAATACAAAAATGGCAGACATAAATCCTGCCTTATCGGTAATTACATTAAATATAAATTGATTAAATGCTCCAATGAAAAGACAGAGATTGACAGAATGAATAAAAGAAAAAAGGATCTAATGATATGTTGTCTACAAGAGACTCACTTTAGATTCAAAGACACAAATGCACAATACCAACAGTAACCAAAAAGGAGCTAGCCTACTAATATCAGAAAAAATAGGCTTTAAGATAAAAATTGTCACTCGAGACAAAGAAGGACATTTTATATGATAAAAAGGTGGATCTATCAAGAAGATAAAACAGCTATAAACATTTATGCACTTGACAACAGAGCCCCCCAATATATAAAGCAAGAAGTGACAGAATTGAAGGGAGAAATAAAAATAATAGTTGGAAACTTTAATACCCCACTTTCAATAACGTATAGAGCAACTAGACAGAAGACTGACAAGGACATGGAAGACCTGTCACTATATACCAACTGTACATTATAGACTTCTATAGAACCCTTCACCCAACAAGAGCAAATAAATATTTTTCTCTAGTCCGCATGGAACATCTTCAGGAGAGACTATGTGATAGGCTATAAATGTAAGAGCTAAAACTATAAAACTCTTAGAAGAAAACATAGTTTTAAATGTCTATGACCTTGTATTAGGCAGCAATTTCTTAGATATGACACCCAAGGCACAATCAGCCAAAGAAAAATAGATTTGGACTTCTTCAAAATTTAAAATTTTTGCACATGACACTATAAAAGAAATGAAAATGAAATTTTTTTTTCCACAGAAGGAAAAAATATTTCCAAATTATGTATCTGGTAAGTATCTAGTATCCAGGATATAAAGAACTTTTATTACTCAACAATAAAAAAGACAGATAACCCAGTTAAAACATGAGTAAAGGATTTGAATAAACATTTCCCCAAAGAAGATATAAATCGCCAATAAGCACATGAGAAGATGCTCAACATCATTAGTCATTACCAAAAAAAAAAAAAACAAAACATTGCTGTCAAGTCAATTCCAACTTACAGCGACCGTATAGGGCAGAGTAGAACTGCCTTATAGGGTTTCCAAGGAGCAGGTGGTGGATATGAACTGCCAATCTTTTGGTTCACAGCCAAACTCTTAACCACCAGGTCACCAGGGGTCCTTATTAGTCATTCCAAAACCAAACCAAACCCAGTGCCATCGAGTCAGTTCTGACTCATAGCGACCCTGTAGGACAGAGTAGAACTGTCCCATAGAGTTTTCAAGGAGTGCCTGGCGGATTAGAACTGCCGACCGTTTGGTTAGCAGCTGTAGCACTTAACCACTATGCATTAGTCATTAGGGAAATGCAAATCAAAACCACAAGGAAATACCACTTCACACCCACTAGGCTGTAACTGGAATTCCATGCTTTAGGTTGGGTTGGTCTAGTAGCTCAATGGGGTCCTCATTGCCCCAGGTTTTTTGTGTGTGTTTCTTCTTTGTAGTTTACAGTAACAGCTTCATCCTAAGGCTAATTTCACTTGTGGTCATAGGATTGCTGCCTATCTGGCCTTCATGCTACCTTGTACATATCTAGCTTGAGAGTTATTCTCCCAGAAGAACAAGGAAGGACTTTTCTAAAAATCTCAAATAAACCTCTTCTCGTGTTTCTTTGCCCATTATAGAACTAATTTTTGGCAAGGGAAATGGAAGTATTCTTAAACTGCTGTTGCTCAATGGGGAAGGGATGGAATAGAGTCAATCACAACATCTACAACCCCAAAAGATGAACATCCTCAAAAAGTTATCCATTTATAGACTGCCACTTGGTTAACTTTGAAAAATCTTTTTATCACAACCTGTGGAGGCAAGTGTTATTGATCTCAACTTTACAGATGAGGATGCCGAGGCTCCAAGGATTATGTGGCTTACCCAAGTTTATACAGTAAGAAAATACTCAAACAAGGACTGAAATCTATGTCTCCTGATTTCAAGGCCTTATATTGTACCCATTTAATCACAGCTGCTCTTAAGATAACACGAATGAAATTAAATATTTGAAATAGCTTCCAGATATCAGACACTTAACATGCCAGTATTAAAAAATGATTTAAACTCTTCTTGAAAGTCTTTAATATTCATTTTTTTAATTTATTAGAAATGAAGAACTCTGAGAAAGACCAAGTTCTTTATCCACCTCTTCTACCTAGCAAAGTAGATCTCCATCAAGTTACCATAATTCCACATAATGAGTGGAAAAGGATTAAAGATAGCCTTGACAGTTTGACAAGAGAAGCAGCATCCCTTCGTGCAGAAAGAAAGGCAAAGAAAGAAATGCATTTCCGATCCCAGGAAGTAGTAAAACACTGGACTAATACATACGCAGTAAGTATTAACCACTAAGGAGAACACATGTACTAAAGACTTAGTCTTGGGTCTTAGTACTCTTTTATAGATATTTTTATATGTAAAATATAAAAATGCATTGAAAGATTTTATGAGGTATAATTGACATATTATAAACCAAAAAATCAAATCAGTTTCTATTGAGCAGATTCCAACTCCTGGTGACTCCATGTGTGCCAAAATAGAAGTGTGCTCCACAGGGTTTTCAATGGCTGATTTTTCAGAAGTAGATCACCAAGGCTTTCTTCCAAGGCACCTATGAATGGACTTGAAACACCAGTCTTTTGGTTAGCAGCCGACCATGTTGTTTGCACAACCCTAGGACTCCTAACATGTAGTAAATGGTACTTATTTAAAGTGTACGATTTGATAATTTTTAGTATGTGTATACACTAATGAAACTATCATCATAATTAAGGTAATAAATATACTCATAATGCCCTGTTTTACTCCTTTTCCCGTCTGTCTGCTCCTCTGTCCCTAGGCAATGACTGAACTGCTTTCTATTACTATAGATTAGCATCTACAGATGCCCTTTTTTTTCTTAATCTTTTGGGTTCTATTTTGTAAGTCTTTTTTTTAATTTGTTTGTTTCATTTTGGATAGTTCCTGTTTCTATATCTTCTTATTCACTAATTTTTTCTCCTATAATGTATAACATGACATTAATCCCACCCAGTGTATTTTTCACCTCAGACATTGTAGCTTCTGTCAGTAGAAGTTCGATTTAGCTCTTTAAAAAATTTTTTCATGTCTCTACTTAACATGTTCAGCATTTCCTCCAATTTTTTGAAAATATGGAATACAGTTATAACATATAATGTTTTATTTTTCTTGTCTGCTAATTTTAACACCTGTGTCAGTTCTAGTTCATTTTGCTTGATTGATTTTTCTCATGATGACCTGAATTTTCCTGCTTCTTTGCATGCCTGGTAATTTTTTTTTTCCCCCATTTTATACATTCTCAGCATACCTATTTTAATTCTTTTTTTTTCTAACTTTTTTTTATTGTACTTTAGATGAAGGTTTACAGAACAAAGTAGTTTCTCATTAAACAGTACACATATTATTTTATAACATTGGTTAACAACCCCACAACATGTCAACACTCTCCCTTCTCAACCTTTAGTTCCCTATTACCAGCTTTCCTGTCCCCTCCTGCCTTCTAGTTCTTGCCTCAGGGCAGGTGTGCCCCTTCAGTCTCATTTTGTTTTATGGGCCTGTCCAATCTTTGGCTGAAGGGTGAACCTCAGGAGTGACTTCATTACTGAGCTGAGAGGATGTCCGGCGGCTATACTCTGAGGGTTTCTCCAGTCTCTGTCAGGCCAGCAAGCCTGGTCTTTCTTTTTGAGTTAGAATTTTGTTCTGCATTTTTCTCCAGCTCTGTCCGGGACCCTCTATTGTGATCCCTGTCAGAGCAGTCAGTGGTGGTAGCTGGGCACCATCTAATTGTACTGGACTCAGTCTGGTGGAGGCCATGGTAGAGGCAGTCCATTAGTCCTTTGGACTAGTCTTTCTCTTGTATCTTTAGTTTCCTTCATTATTCCTTGCTCCCAAAGGGGTGAGACCAGTGGAGTATCCTAGATGGCTGCTCACAGGTTTTTAAGACCCCAGACGCCACGCATGCCTGGTAATTTTTGATTGGTTTTTAAACATTGTGCATTTTACCTGGTTGGGTGCCTGATATTTTTGTATCCTTACAAATCTTTATCGCAGTTAAATAACTTGGAAAGTTTGATCCTTTTAGGTCTTGTTTGTAATATTTGTTAGGTGGGACCAGAGCGGTGTTTGATTTGTGGCTAATTATTACTATTGAAGCATGACTTTATTGAATATTCTACATAATGTACTATGAATTATGAAGTTTTCCAGTCTGGATGATGGAGACAACTACTTTTCTCCCTTCTGTGAGATTACTGTTACTATTTCCTCTAACCCTTTTGGGTCTTCTTTCTGTGGCCTTGGGCATTTTCCTCATATGCATGCACTGATCATTACTCTGCTGAGTACACAAGGGGACCCTCTGCAGATCTTTGGAATTCTCTTTCTGTGAAGTTCTTTCCTCTCCAGTATTCTGACCTGTGGTTTTTAGCCATCTTGATCTCCTAGGACTCTTGGCTCTATTTCCCTAACTCATGGAGTCTACCACGTTCTGTCCTCTCTCTGCACCATGGACTGGAAACTCTCAAGGCAATAGGCAGGGACAGTTGTAGGGCTTACCTCATTTGTTTCTTCTCTCTCAGGGATCATTGTCTGATGTCCAATGTCTTGAAAACCCTTTTTTGTCTTTTTAGTTGCTTCAAATGGAAGGGTAAATCCAGTCCCTGCTACTCCATCTTGGCCCAAAGTGGAAGTCCCATTGAAACACAGTTGGTGTATATAAAATCTTATAGTTGATCTTTGCAGTATACTGTTCGCTTTTAAGATAAATATCCTAAAAGATAAATCTGACTTATCAGCGTACATCTTGAAAACCATCTGTATTTAATAATTCAGAGCATTGCTATATAGTACAGTCCCATTGGGTGTACCTGAGTTATAGTACACATTTTTTAAATGAAAATAATGGAGATGAAATATAGCATCACAGTTAAAATACTGGGCTACGGGAGTCAGGTTGCCTGAATTTATGTCTAAGCTCTGCCTCTAATAGCTGTTTTATTAGTTACCTGTTGCTGCATAACAAATTCCCCCAAGCTTAGTGCCTTAAAACGACTTGACGTTTATTATTTCACAATTTCTGTGGTTCAGAAGTTCAGGCATGGCTTAACTGTGTTCTCTGTCAGAGTCTTACAATGCTGCAGTCAAGGTGTTGGCTGAGCTGCGTTCTCATCTGGAGTCCAGTCGAGGAAGAGTCCACTTCTAAGCCATTCACGTTGTCAGCAGAATTCATTTTCTTGCAGTTGTATGACTGTTCTAGAGGCTGCCCTCTCCGTAGGCAGTTCACAACATTGCAATTTGTTTCTTCAAGGTGAGCAGGAGAGTCTCTGTTTGTACTAGCAGACACCCACATATATACTAAAGGTTATGAGATATGTATGTAAAAGGTGACGGGATGTCACTCCCACAATTAGGTTATAA
Source organism: Elephas maximus indicus (assembly GCF_024166365.1). Lineage (NCBI taxonomy): Eukaryota > Metazoa > Chordata > Mammalia > Proboscidea > Elephantidae > Elephas > Elephas maximus. The sequence continues at coordinate 67,826,424 of NC_064824.1, read as the reverse complement.
TATATACATCCCGTCACCTTTTCCGTATTCTATTGGTTAAAAGTAAATTACAGGTCCTCCCTATGCTCAAGGGGAGGGAATTATACAGTTTCTAATACCAGCGGGCAGAGATCAGGGGGCTGTCTTAGAATGTTGTGACCTATTTCTCCATTTGTAGAATGGACAAATTATGGTAATTAACTCTGTTGGGTTGCTCTGGGAATGTGTGAAAAGTATGTGCCTCATATAGTACCTGCATCTCATAAGCCTTTAATAAATTAAAATTGGAAAAATTTTGGCTGAAATATTATTAGTTTTATTTTAGGGAGTAGTAACCATTTTTTATCAGTCTAATTTACATCTTTGGAAGACCCCTGATGGTGTAGTAGTTAAGCACTCGGTTGCTAACTGAAAGGTTGGCCGTTAGACCCACCAGCTGCTGTGTGGGAGCACAATGTGGCAGTATGCTTCATAAAGATTACAGCCTTGGGGACTTATGGGGCAGTTCTACTCTGTTCCAAAGGTGGGTATGAGTCAGAATCGACTTGACGGCAGTGGATTTTGGGGTTGTTTCTTTTGAGGAGAGTTTACTGACCTTTCAAATATCACAGTGAACCTAGATGTTTAAAACTGTCATACTGTTTTGTTTTTGAAGCACTAATATTGCCATCATACATTAAATCTATGGTTTATTATTCTAGTCATGGATGTTTTGGTTATAGAAAACCCTATTCCAATTATCTCAAGTCAAAAGTGATGCAGGATTGCACATAAAGACAGAGAACTTGGAATTACTGGGAACCAAGGCAGCTTCTCTATCTTCCTCTAATTTGTCTGTGTAGGTCTGCCTATCTCTGGAGCTACATAGTGTCTTTGCTGTGTTCCTCTCTGTGCTTCTGCTAGATTTTCTTGCTGTACCAGAGATGTGCGTGCAATCAAATTCCATGTGCGTGAATGGGAAACTACTTGAAAGTGGGGAGAGATGCTAGGATGTGGTGACCCCGCTCCTCATTCCACTTTCCTATGTCGTTTTAGGCACTGAGGGGCAGGTTTTTTTTTTTCTTACTCTTTAAAAGAATTACTAAAACTACATGCAAGCGTAATTTTTGTTCAGAGAGTGTTCATAAGATTTTTCTTTATCATTGCACATTTTCTTACTTTGTTGCAATATACATTATTTATTTTTTAGGAAGGAACATAGAAGGTTTGTGGTACCTTGCTGTAGAGACAATGTTCACAACTTATTAGTTTTTTTTTCTAGAAGAGGGAAAAATTATATTAGACCGATATCGTATGTTCTATATGACATTCTGAAAAAGGCAAAACTATGGGGAAAGAAAAAGATCAGTGGTTTTCAGGAGCTGCAGATGGAAAGAGGATTTGACTATAAATGGACATGAGGGAATTTGTTTGGAGGATGGAACTGTTCTATACACAAGTGTACACATTTATAAAACTGTATACTATAAAGGTTGTATGTATATTATACCCCAGTAAATCTGATTGGAAAAAAGAGCCCTGGTCTATAAAAGGATTGGGGGTGGTGGTGGGACATATACCCTGCATTTTTTTTTTTTTTGCACATAAGTAGCATACTATGCATAATGGTCTACCCTTCCATGGATGTCAAAAAATAATGATAATAAAGGAAGATTCATTTTACCAACAGCAAGACTTACTGTAAGCCTATAGTAGTTAAAACTGTGATATAAGTACAGAGATAGACAAAATAATAGATAAGAAGAGAGAGACTAGAAACAGACCTTTGTTATATATGGGAACTTGAAATATGACAAAAATGTTGCAAATCAGAAGGAAAAATTCAATAACTGATAACTGGGATAATTGGCTATTCATATACAAAGGATGGAATTACATCCCTACAGTATAGGATACATAAAAATGAAATTCAGCTGGATTAAAGACTTAAATGTAAAAAGCAAAACAATGAAACTTTAAAAATAAATCATATAAGAATATCTTCAGGGTATTAGAGAAAGTAAGGATTTCTTAAACAAGGTATAGAAATTATGACCCATAGGGAGAACAAAGGGTGGAAAGACCTCATAGGTGTGGGGTGTTGGGTAGAGTCCTCAGAAGTGTAGAAGAGCATGTAAAATATGCTACTGTTGGTTTTTTAAAGGGGCAAAAATACGAAGATGTATATTTATTATGTAAATGTAGAATGGAACCTGGAAAGTAATAACAGTGGTTATATCGGAATGAGAGGAGATTGTATATGGAAGCTAGGGTTAGAGGAAGAAGTTTCACTGTATACCTCTGTAATATTTGGAGATTTTTGAACCATGTAAATGTATTACTTACCTAAAAAATTCAATTAAAAAATTAGCTTATAAATATAATCTCATATTTTTTCATTTGTTAATGATATATGCAAATACACTAGAAGTTCCTGATGAAAACTCAAATGATCATATAATATTTCACTTTGGTAAAATTGAATTGGAAAATAAAAACACAAGATTGCCTTTGTCTGTTTTACAGGGGATGAAAGAACAGAAACTTGAAGCCAAAAAGAAGCGTGATGAAGAAGTGGAGGCAGAAAGACAGATGCTTGATATGGAAGAAGCAATACATAAACAAGGAGAAAGAAAAAAGGCGATTGAAAATGCAAGACAATGTCAGTTCTATCGGACAGAGAGAGTGAAAAACTTTCATGTACTACTTGGATATTATTGTATTTTTATATATATTTTAACGTAACTATACATAATTAGACCTTATTTTCTTAAAATACTCCTTTTTTTATTTTTAAGTCAGGACTTCTTCTTAGTAGAGTTATGAAAGAACGTGACGCACAGGTTGAGTTCCGAAAAACTAAAATAAAATCAGATGAAAAATGGGAGGAACAATTGAAACTGAACATTGAAAAAGCTTTTAAAGAAGAACAAGAGAAAGCAGAAAGACACCGCAGAGATAGAGTGGCCCTTGCCAATGATCATCTAAAACAGTATGTATATATAAATTACCTTTTTTGTGCCCTTCTCTTTTTCTCATAATAAATACAGCTTTTTTTCTGATTATAAAAATAATGAACCAAAAAACCAAACCCACTGCCATCGAGTCGATTCCGACTCATAGAAGTAATACGTGCTAAAATACCTAGTCAGTAGAAAAAGTACAAAGAAAGAGGTTAACAATCGCTATCAGCTCCTTACCCAGATATAATATATTGGTTACTATTGCTATAATTGGAAACCCTGGTGGCGTAGTAGTTAAGTGCTACGGGTGCCAACCAAAAGGTCGGCAGTTCGAATCCACCAGGCGCTCCTTGGAAACTCTATGGGTCAGTTCTACTCTGTCCTATCGGAATCGACTCGATGGCAGTGGGTTTTGGTTTTATAGCTACAGTGGCGCCCTGGTGTCATGGTTAAGAGCTCAGCTGCTAACCAAAAAGTCAGCAGTTGGAATCCACTAGCCGCTCCTTGGAAACCCTATGGAGCAGTTCTACCCTGTCCTGCAGGGTTGCTATGAGTCCCAATCGACTCAACAGCCAGGTTTTTGTTTTTTTTTTCAATTGCTACACTAATGCTGCATAACAAACAACCGCACAATCTAGCGGCATACAACAATAAACATTTATTTTCCTTGCATTTGTGGGTTGACTGGTGTTGGTTGATCTAGACTGGGCTCTGTTGGGCAGATCTTCAGGCTACAGGACTGGCTGTGTTTGCTTCTTGATATGGGGTGGGAGGCCTCTTATCTGCTCCATACGCATTCTGAGGTCCTAGGTGAGGACCTGCAGTCACCTGGGGGAAACTTTTCTCATGGTATTAACAAAGGTGCAAGAGAGTGAGCCCAAGCTTGCAAACATACACCTAATCCAGTAATGTCTGAGAAGGCCTTTTTCCATATGTTATAACCAATTCTGGATAGTTCTTTTTTTGAAATTAATGGACAAAAAATAGTATCTTGTAATTTACATGTCTCTTGATTTCTAGTGAGGCAGAACATTTTTTGTATGTAAATGTTCATTTGTTTTGTTTTTAATTATAAATCGACTACCCATTGTTCTCTAAAGATTGTTTCATATGGATGTGCATATTTGTCATTGATTAATAATGCATTTTTTATATGATGACTATTAATAATTTATTAGATATATTGAAGATATTTTGTCTTAGCTTTTAAATAGTTTTCATATTTAGAAGATTTTCATTTTTATGTGATCAGATCTGTCTTCATTATTATGGTTTTGGTTTTTATGTGTATATATATAAATGATATATATTTGTATAAATAAATATTATATAAATATAATGCATATAAATATTTTTTCTAAAAGTCACAAATATCTAAGTGATATAGACATCAATGCTCAGGATACATGTGTTGTGAAATTGTGTCAATCATTCTTCAGTTCTTTCAATCCTTTGTAAAAAGAAAAGAGAACCCTTTGGATTTATTGTAGTTTTTTTCTCTGGCTGTATAGCAATCCAGGGGTTTGTAGAAGTTAGGGACAGAGCCATCGACAGAGGGAGGCAAGTATTTGACCGATAAGTTTCACCTTTGGGAAATCTCTCTTACGTTGGCCTTTGCAGCTCAGAGACAATTAAAGGTAGCAGCCTGATCTCCAGCAAGGTATCTGATAAATGCTAATTACTTCACAGGCCATTCATTCATCTATAGCCTTTGAGTGTAGGCTGTGTTCAGGCTGCAGGATCCCTTTTTTTTTGTGGTCTTTGGAATAAATTAGAGGTTCAAGAAGGTTTGGAATTTGTTTCTTAGTTCTCTCTTTGGCTTATCTTTGGTACAGTCCAGGAGATGTTCATCAAGCTCTGAGGTCAGTTTAAATTCTTTACTTACTCCTTACAGTGGACTCTACCCTTGTGTATGGTGATTGATGGCCAAGTGTTACTTATCACTGTGCTTTAAGTTGCCCCATTTCCCCTTACAATTTCTTGAAAATTCAGTTAGGACCCTTCTTTAGCTTCTAGTAGTGGTATAGAATTTCCCCCTTTATGTTGATTGCATTGTGGGGAATTGGGATAGAAAGGATGTTTGACAAGTGAGCTTGCATTATCAGTTTGGTTCCAGAATTGCTACATCTTAAATTTAATAAGAAACATTTGACTCTATAATTAAAAACAACTCAGGAAAATTTAAATATATTATAAATTTTTTTTAAAAAAGCTTTATTGAGATGTATGTAATTCATATATCATAGAATTCACCACACAATTCACCCATTTAAAGTGTACAATTCAATAGCTTTTAATATAGTCACAGAATTGTGCAACCATCTCCACAGTCAATTTTTGAACATTTTTATTGCTCAACCTAGAATTTCTTTTAGTGAGAGTATGCTGGTGGCAAAATCCCTGCTTTTCTTGTACTCGAAAGATGCTTTCTCTGGGTATAAAATTCTAAATTGACAGTTTTCTTTTAGCACATGGAAGGTGTCATTCCAGTAACAATGGTTGCCAATTGAGATGTCTTTCAGTTCAATTGTTGCTCCTTGAAAGGTAATGTCTTTTATCACTGACTAATTTTAAGATCTTTTCTTGCTCTTTGTGTTCTGCAATTTCATTATGTCTTTAAGTATGTGGTGGTTTTGAAACATGTCCACAAATTCTGTGATAGCCCTCTCTTCAAAAGGTGGAGCCTAATTTTTCTCCCTTTGAGTGTGGTTTGAACATAGTGACTCGCTTCTAACAAATAGAACATGGCAGAATATTCCTTCCAGGACCAGGTGATAAAAGGCTCTGAAGTTTCCTCTTTGCTGTCTTGTTCACTGTGGGGGAAGCCAGCTGCCATGTTGTGAGAACACTCAAGTATGCCCTATGGAAAGGTATATGTGGCAAGGATTGGAGTCCTCCAGCCAACAGCTATGCGAATGAACCATCTTGGAAACAGAGCCTCCAGCCCCAGCCAAGCCTTCAGATGACTGCTACCCTAGGGAGCATCTTAACTGCAACCACATGAGACCCTGAGCTAGAACTACCCAAGCTAAGCTGCTCCTTAATTTCTGACCCAAAGAAACAGAAATAATAAATATTGTTTTAAGTTTAAATATAAGTTTAAGTTTTGTTATACAGAAATTGATGATTAATACCAGGTAGGGAAAAATTTTAAGTAAATTTGCTTACTGAGCTTTAAACATATAAAAAAGTACACAATCATAAGTGTACAGGTCCATGAATATTCACAAAATGAATATACCTAATTAATCACCACCCAGATAAAAAATCATAACATTTGAGTGTAGATTTCTTTTAATTTGTCCTGCTTGAGATTCACCGGCCTTTGTGAATCTGTGGATTGGTGACTTACTAAATTCTGGAAAGTTCTCAATCACTGTTTTGCCAATAGTGCCTCTTCATCATTTTTGCTTTTTCCTCCTAGAACTCCAATCACAGGCTTTGCTGGACCTTCTCACTCTATCCCCTCCCATGTTTCTCAGCCTCTTGTTCATATTATCGATGTTTACCCTGCTTAGCTGCATTCTGGGTAATTTCTTCAAATCTAGTTTCCCACTCACTGTCTCTTCAGCTGTGCCTAATCCACAGACACAGTGTTTTAAATTCCTATAATAATATTTTTTCTTTCCAGAACATGAGTTTGGTTCTTTTTCTAATCTATTCCTATTCCCAAGACTCTTTTACTTCTTAAATCATTTTGAAACATATTTAAATGCTATGACTGACAATCCTCATGTCTGAACTCTTCGCAAGTCTGATTCTGCTATTTGTCTGAAGTCCTTTGCTCTTGGTGCTTTGTTGCTTCGTGTATCTGGTGAATTTTTCTGTAAGCTCCTCATTTTTCTTGGAACTTTATCAGTGAGAAGTCCTTGAGATGAATAAAGGTTCAACCAAGGAGGATCTGCATTTGTTTCTATCAGATGTCTACTTTAAATTCTTGGCTTGAGGTTTTTTATGTGCAAACTCACAGGTGGGCTGGCTTATAAATACAATTTCTCAAGGGAGACCCTTTTCCACTTGACTAAGTGGCAAGATCCAATTTTCCTCTGGGATGCCAGGAGAGCAGATTTATATTTATCCACACAGGATGCAGCCCCTTGGGGACTCAGTTTTATGGAGGGCTCTCCGACTAGGACCTCATTTTGCATAGGTCTTTAGCTGTCTTGACCCCAGCCATCAAGGACCCCAAAAACCAATGTTCAAGTTTACCCGGTCTGTCAAATGCCCTCAAGGCAAAGGCCAGGCCTCCATTTCTGCTGCCTCTCTTACCTTTTTGTCCACGTATTCCTTACTTGCTTGCCAGCTCACTGCTGCATTTAAAAAGTTTCCGTTGTTGTTATTGTTTGCAAAGTGAGGATCAGTTCAAGCACCTGTTTTACCATGATGCCAGTGACATCAATAGTCAGCCATTCCTTCTTCAAGTATCTTCTCTCTCTGGCTTTCTTTTCCTCCTCAGTCGGAGTCGCAGGCCTCCGGTTCAGCAGTGGCATCCACTGCAGAAGCCAGGCTGTCCTCCTGGCCTTTCAGTCTCTCACGGATCAGCTCAGCGATGGCTCTCTGCGTCCGCTTTTCTAGCTTCTCCAGCTTCTTGGCCACATCTCTCTTGAGGCCCCAAGCAGGCTTCCGCGGGGCAAGTTTGGCCAGGTCCACTTCCTCAATGATAGGCTCTGGCTTGGCAGCCTCCAGCTGCTCCTTCACCTTCTCTTCCACTGCGACTGGTTTGGCCTGGGGCACCCTCCTCTTTTTCAGGACCTCATCCTCTGGGACATAGTTCCGCAGCCTGAGCTCCCTGTGCTTCTCGACTTCCTCCTCCTCTTCTCTGAGCTGCTTGGTCTTTGGCTCCCCATCTTCCTTGTCCTTGCGTCCAGTTTTCTCCCATAGGGCCTTCAGCCGTTCCTTTCGCCGCAGCGCCTCTTCTTCTAGCCGGCCCACACCGGCCGCAGTCCCCGCCATCCTCTATTATTATAAATTTTTTAAGTACACGAATTTACAAAATTGTCACCAAGATGTGTTATGTGGAACGTTGATTCATATATCAGTTTTATAGAACTCAGAATTCATTTACTTTACCTTTAATATTAGAAATGGTGATGAGCCCATAAAATGGCTCTTTAAGCCAACAATGGAACTGGAATAGTAGCACTATTAACCTGAGTTCGGAACAAAGAACCATGTCCTAGAAAAGAGAGAAATTAGAGAGTTTCTTTCTCCTTTCTTGAATGATGAGAGATTATTCAGTATGAAATTTTAAAATAGGTTATTTATTCATTCCTTGGTGTATTCATTCATTCAATCATTCATTCATACAAGCATTTATTGAATAATCCCTATTTGCCAGTCACTATTTATTCTACTAATTTAAAATACAAATATGAGTATGATGCTGTCTTTTTGCTTAAGAACTTCACAATCTGAGGGCTGGGGGATACAAAAATGAACAATTAGAATATGATGATAATACTCTGGCAAAGATATGTGCAAGGTATTTGGAAGCATATAGAACGGACATCTGACCCAGTCTGAGGTGATTAGAAGGCTTTTTAGAAGAGATTGACTCCTGCACATAATTCTGAAGAATGAGTAAGTGTAAACCATGCAAAGATGGGGTGGAGAGGTATTTAAGCAGAGGCAACAGCATAGGTGAAGACCCAGAGGTGAGATAAACCATGGTAGTTTTGGGGGAATTACAAGTAGTCAAGATGGCTGTAGTTTAGAGGACTAAAGGGGCAGTGTCAAAGATGAGGTTGAAAATATAGGCTAAGGCCAAATCATGATGCTTCTCGTGGGCTATATGTCTTACCAAAAAAAACCCAGTGCCGTTGAGTTGATTCGGACTCATAGTGACCCTGTAGGACAGAGTAGAACTGCCCCATAGAGTTTCCAAGGAGCGCCTGGTGGATTCGAACTGCCGACCTTTTGGTTGGCACCCGTAGCACTTAACCACTACGCCACCAGGGTTTCCACTATATATCTTAAAAAAAAACCCAGTGCCGTCCACTATATGTCTTAGGGTCTGCCAAGATTTGGAATGACTTTCCTCTTTGGTCAAAGACTGTATTTTAGTGTTTTAATCACAAAAAATGGAAATTACGGAATACCAAGAATCAGGACTCTTCTCTTTATGCCCTATTAATTATCTTACCAAGTGCTACCCAGGTATCACCTTGTGGTGGTTTAAAATATGTTCACGCATTCTTTGATGTTCTTCCCTTCATAAAAACTAATTTCTCCTTCCCTTGAATGTGGGCTCTACGTAGTGATCCATTTCCAATGAATAGAATGTGGCAGAAGTGATGATTTGTGACATCTGAGAATAGGATTTAAAAGACCTTGTGGAATAGAATATAGGTTACCAAGGGCTGGGTGGAGAAAGTAATGTTTAACGAGTATATAGTTTCTGTTTGGGTTGATAAAAGATTAAGAAGTAGAATGTAGTGATGGTTATACAACATTGGGAAAGTACTTAATGCCACTGAATTGTATACTCAATAATGGTTAAAATGGTAAATTTTATGTTATTTGTATTTTGTTTAATATATAAAGAGCCTCAATAAATTAAAAAAAAAAAAAAAGACTTGTGGCTTCCTCTTTGCTCTCTCTTTTGGATCTATCATTATTTGGGAAGCTTACTGCCATGTTGTAAGGATACTCAAGCAGCTCTGTGGAGAGATCTATGTGGAAAGGGACTGAGGCCTCCTGACTGTGGCCAGCAAAGAACTGAGGCCTGCCAACAGACATGTGAGTGAGTCATTTTGAAAGTGGATTCTGCAGCCTCAGTCAAACCTTCAGCTGAGCTGTAATTCCAGCCGATTTTTTTTGTTTTTGTTTTTAATTCTGTTCTGGGTAGAAGTTTACATAGCAAATTAATTAGGCTCCTGTTTCACAATTTTTATATGTCTTGTTCCATGATATTGGTTACATTTTTCGTGCGTCAACATTCTCGTTACGTCCATTCATTTTGTTCTGTTTCTATTAATATAGTTTTCCTGTCCCCGTTTAGCTTCTCATCTTTGTTTTAGGGTAAATGTTGACTGTTTGGTCTCATGTGGTTAGTTAAGAGAGGACAGTATTCATGAGTGATTTTTTTTATAAGCCAATCTTTTATTTTGATGAAAGGTGACCGCTGAAAGTGCTTCCATTTCCAAGTTTTAAGGGTATCTTAGGGCAATGAAGGTTCGTCTAGTCACTTTCAGTCCAGTAAGTCTGGCCTTTTTTTAGGAATTTGAGTTTTGTTCTACCTTTTTTTCCCATCCTGACCAGGGCCTGTTATTGTGTCTCTGGTCAGAACTGTCAGTAGTGGTAGCCAGGCACCATCTAGTTCTTCTGGTCTCAGGCTAGCAGAGGCTGTGGTTCTTATGGACCACCAGTCTTGTAGACTAATTTCTTCCTTGAGTCTTTGGTTTCCTTCACTCTTCTTTGCTCCAGATGGGAAGAGAGCCATAGTTGTATCTTAGATGGCTGCTTGCAAGCTTTTAAGACTTCAGATGCTACTCACCAACGTAGGATTCGAACATTATATTTATGAACTGTGTTATGCCAGTTGACCTAGATGTCTCCTGAGACTGTGGTCCTGAGCCTTCAAACCCAGTTACTCAGTCCCATGAGGTGATTGGATATGTCTAGAAAGTGTCCATAACTGTGCCCCCTATGTGCTATATTATATATGAATATTTATTTAGAGTATATAACTATGTATATACATATGCCTGGGGGTACACCTGTACATGCATGCTCCTAGACTTACATGTACCTTCCTATACCCGTATATGCATACATATCTACCCATGTAACCACCCATATATTTTATTGGTTCTTATTGTTGTTGCAAAACTGTCTATTACGGTTTTTACTGAAATTGTCCCTTATTCTTACCTACTACTTTTGTGTCTTCATTTACCTTGGACAAGTTGTGCAGACTTCATCCATATTTGGTATTGCCTTTCCCATTACCAAAAATAACAACTTTCTACTATCTAGAAAGTGATAGGATAGTAGTCTCTCCCCCTCCCATTCCTGGTAACCACCAAAGAACATTGCTTTCTGTGTGTATACCTATTCATGATTTGATTGACTTACTTCATTGAGAGTAATGTCCTCCAGATTCATCCATGTTATGTTTTGGGGACTCCCTCGTTCTTATTTATAGTTGCATAGTATTCCATTGTATGTATATACCAAAATTTGTTTATCCACTTATCCATCGATGAGCATTAGATTGTTTCCATCTTTTTGCTATTGTAAATAATGCTACAATAAACATAGGTGTGCATATGTCTATTCATGTCACTGCTCTTATTTCTCTAGGATATATACCTAGGAGTGGGATTGCTGGATCATAAGATACTTCTATTTCTAGCTTTTTTTTTTTTTTAATTTTTACTGTGCTTTAAGTGACAGTTTACGTATCAAGTCAGTCGCTCATACAAAAACTTATACACACCTTGGTATATACTCCTAATTGCTCTCCTGCTAATGAGACAGCACACACCTTCCCTCCACTCTCTCTTTTTGTGTCCATTCGGTCAGCTTCTGACCTCCTCCACCTTCCCATCTCCCCTCCAGACAGGAGATGCCGACATAGTCTCATGTGTCTACTTGATCCAAGAAGCTCATTCTTCACCAGTATCATTTTCTATCCCATTGTCCAGTCCAATCCCTGTCTGAAGAGTTGGCTTTGGGAATGGTTCCTGTCTTGGGCTAACAGAAGGTCTGGGGACCATAACCACCAAGGTCCTTCTAGTCTCAGTCAGACCATTAAGACTGGTGTTTTTACAAGAATTTGAGGTCTGTAGGTTTTTTTTATCCCACTGCTCTCTTGTTCCCTCAGGGGTTCTCTGTTGTGTTCCCTGTCAGGACAGTCATTGGTTGCAGCCGGGCACCATCTAGTTCTTCTGGTCTCAGGCTGATACAGTGTCTGCTTTATGCGGCCCTTTCTGTCTCTTGGGCTCATAATTCACTTGTGTCTTTGGCGTTCTTCATTCTCCTTTACTCCAGGTGGGTTGAGACTAATTGATGGATCTTAGATGGCGACTTGCTACCATTTAAGACCCCAGACGCCATTCTCCTAAGTGGGATGCAGAATGTTTTCTTAATAGATTTTATTATGCCAATTGACTTAGATGTTCCCTGAAACCATGGTACCCAACTCCTGTCCCTGCTACACTGGCCTTCAAAGTGTTCAGTTTATTCAGGAAACGTCTTTGCTTTTGGTTTAGTCCAGTTGTGCTGACCTGTCCTGTATTGTGTGTTGTCTTTCTCTTCACCTAAAATAGTTCTTATCTACTATCTAATTAGTGAAAACCTCTCTTTCCCTCCTTCCCTCTCGCCCTCGTAACCATCACAGAATATCTTCTTCTCCATTTAAACTATTTCTTGAGTTCTTATAATAATGGTCTTATACAATATTTGTCCTTTTGCCAAATATTGTATAAGACCACTATTATAAGAACTTGAGAAATAGTTTAAACTGAGAAGAAAACATTTTGTGGTTACAAGAGGAGGGAGGGTGGGAGGGTGGGAGAAGGGTATTCACTAATTAGTTGGTAGATAAGAACTACTTTAGGTGAAGGGAAAGACACCACACAGTACAGGGGAGGTCAGCACAGACTAAACCAAAAGCAAGGAAGTTTCCTGAATAAACTGAATGCTTCGAAGGCCATTGTAGCATGGGCAGGGGTTTGGGGACCATGGTTTCAGGGGACATCTAAGTCAGTTGGCATAATAAAATCTCTTAAGAAAACATTCGGCATCCCACTTTGAAATGTGGCGTCTGGGGTCTTAAACGCTAGCAAGCAGCCATCTAAGATGCATCAATTGGTCTCAACCCACCTGGATCAAAGGAGAATGAAGAACACCAAGGACACAAGGTGATTACAAGCCCAAGAGACAGAAAGGGTCACATGAACCAGAGACTACATCATCCTGAGACCAGAAGAACTAGATGGTGCCCACTACAACCGATGACTGCCCTAACAGGGAACACAACAGAGAACCCCTGAGGGAGCAGGAGAACAGTGGGATGCAGACCCCAAATTCTCATAAAAAGACCAGACTAGACTTAAAGATCTGACTGAGACTGGAAGGACCCTGCTGGTCATGGCCCCCAGACCCTCTGTTGGCCCAGGACAGGAACCATTCCCAAAGCCAACTCTTCAGACATGGATTGGACTGGACAATGGGTTGGAGAGGGATGCTGGCGAGGAGTGAGCTTCTTGAATCAGGTGGACACTTGGGACTATGTTGGCATCCCCTTCCTGGAGGGGAGATGAGAGGGTAGAGGGGATTAGACGCTGGCGAAATGGACACAAAAAGAGAGAGTGAAGGGAGAGAGCGGGCTGTCTCATTAGGGGGAGAGTAATTGGGAGTATGTAGCAAGGTGTATATAAGTTTTTATATGAGAGACTGACTTGATTTGTAAACTTTCACTTAAAGCACAATAAAAATAAAAATAATAAAAAAAAAATTGTCCTTTTGCAACTGACCAATTTCACTCAGCATAATGCATCCATGTTATGAAATGTTTCACAGATTCATCATTGTTCTTTATCATTGCATAGTATTCCACTGTGTGAAAAAACCATAATTTATTTATCCATTCGTCCGTTGATGGGCACCTTGGTTGCTTCCATCTTTTTGCTATTGTAAACAGTGCTGCAATGAACATGGGTGTGCATATAGCTGTTCGTGTAAAGGCTCTTATTTCTCTAGGATATATTCCAAGCAGTGGGATTTCTGGATCGTATGGTAGTTCTATTTCTAGCTTAAGGAAGCACCAAATCGATTTCCAAAGAGGTTTTACCATTTTACATTCCCACTAGCAGTGTATAAGCGTTCCAGTCTCTCCACAACCTCTCCAACATTTATTATTCTGTGTTTTTTTGGATTAATGCCAGCCTTGTTTGAGTGACTTGGAATCTCATTGTAGTTTTGATTTGCATTTCTCTAATGGCTAATGATGGTGAGCATTTCCTCATGTATCTGTTAGCTACCTGAATGTCTTCTTTAGTGAAGTGTCTGTTCATATCTTTTGCCAATTTTTTAATTGGGTTATTTGTCTTCTTGCAGTTGAGTTTTTGCAGTATCATGTAGATTTTAGAGATCAGGCACTGATCAGAAATGTCACAGCTAAAAACTTTTCCCAGTCTGTAGGTAGTCTTTTTACTCTTTTGGTGAAGTCTTTGAATGAGCATAGGTGTTTGATTTATAGGAGCTCCCATTTATCTAGTTTCTCTTCTGCATTGTTAGTAATGTTTTGTATACTGTTTATGCCATATATTAGGGCTCCTAGCATTGTCCTTATTTTTTCTTCCATGATCTTTATCGTTTTAGATTTTATATTTAGGTCTTTGATCCATTTTGAGTTAGTTTTTGTGCATGGTGTGAGGTATGGGTCTTGTTTCATTTTTTTGCAGATGGATATCCAGCTATGCCAGCACCATTTGTAAAAAGACTGCCTTTTCCCATTCAGCTGACATTGGGTTTTTGTCAAATATCAGCTGCTCGTATGTGGGTAGATTTATGTCTGGATTCTCAATTTTGTTCCATTGGTCTATGTATATGTTGTTGTACCAGTACCAGGCTGTTTTGACTACTGTGGCAGTATAATAGCTTCTAAAATCAGGTAGAGTGAGGCCTCCCACTTTGTTCTTCCTTTTTTTTTTTTTTTAATTTTTAAATTTTTATTGAGCTTCAAGTGAATGTTTACAAATCAAGTCAGTCTATCACATATAAACTTATATACACCTTACTCCATACTCCCACTTTCTCTCCCCCAATGAGTCAGCCCTTCCAGTCTCTCCTTTCGTCACAATTTTGCCAGCTTCCAACCCTCTCTACCCTCCCATCCCCCCTCCAGAGAGGAGATGCCAACACAGTCTCAAGTGTCCACCTGATACAAATAGCTCACTCTTCATCAGCATCTCTCTCCTACCCACCGTCCAGTCCCTTCCATGTCTGATGAGTTGTCTTGGGGTATGGTTCCTGTCCTGGGCCAACAGAAGGTTTGGGGACCATGACCGCCGGGATTCCTCTAGTCTCAGTCAGACCATTAAGTCTGGTCTTTTTGTGAGAATTTGGGGTCTGCATCCCACTGATCTCCTGCTCCTTCAGGGGTTCTCTGTTGTGGTCCCTGTCAGGCAGTCATTGGTTGTGGCCGGGCACCATCTAGTTCTTCTGGTCTCAGGACGATGTAAGTCTCTGGTTCATGTGGCCCTTTCTGTCTCTTGGGCTCATAGTTATCCTGTGACCTTGGTGTTCTTCATTCTCCTTTGATCCAGGTGGGTTGAGACCAATTGATGCATCTTAGATGGCTGCTTGTTAGCATTTAAGACCCCAGACGCCACATTTCAAAGTGGGATGCAAAATGTTTTCATAATAGAATTATTTTGCCAATTGACTTAGAAGTCCCCGCAAACCATGGTCCCCAAACCCCCGCCCTTGCTCCGCTGACCTTCGAGGCATTCATTTTATCCCGGAAACTTCTTTGCTTTTGGCCCAGTCCAGTTGAGCTGACCTTCCATGTATTGAGTATTGTCCTTCCCTTCACCTAAAGTAGTTCTTATCTACTAACTAATCAGTAAAAAACCCTCTCCCACCCTCCCTCCCTCCCCCTCCTCGTAACCACAAAAGTATGTGTCCTTCTCAGTTTATACTATTTCTCAAGATCTTATAATAGTTGTCTTATACAATATTTGTCCTTTTGCCTCTGACTAATTTCGCTCAGCATAATGCCTTCCAGGTTCCTCCATGTTATGAAATGTTTCACAGATTTGTCACTGTTCTTTATCGATGCGTAATATTCCATTGTGTGAATGTACCACAATTTATTTACCCATTCATCCGTTGATGGACACCTTGGTTGCTTCCAGCTTTTTGCTATTGTAAACAGAGCAGCAATAAACATGGGTGTGCATATATCTGTTTGTGTGAAGGCTCTTGTTTCTCTAGGGTATATTCCGAGGAGTGGGATTTCTGGGTTGTATGGTAATTCTATTTCTAACTGTTTAAGATAACGCCAGATAGATTTCCAAAGTGGTTGTACCATTTTACATTCCCACCAGCAGTGTGTAAGAGTTCCGATCTCTCCGCAGCCTCTCCAACATTTATTATTTTGTGTTTTTTGGATTAATGCCAGCCTTGTTGGAGTGAGATGGAATCTCATCGTG
Source organism: Elephas maximus indicus (assembly GCF_024166365.1). NCBI lineage: Eukaryota > Metazoa > Chordata > Mammalia > Proboscidea > Elephantidae > Elephas > Elephas maximus. The sequence goes on along the minus strand of NC_064824.1, from coordinate 67,810,340 downwards.
GTTTTAATTTGCATTTCTCTAATGGCTAATGATCGAGAGCATTTTCTCATGTATCTGTTAGCTGCCTGAATATCTTCTTTAGTGAAATGTGTGTTCATATCCTTTGCCCACTTCTTGATTGGGTTGTTTGTCTTTTTGTGTTTGAGTTTTAACAGAAACATATAGATTTTAGAGATCAGGCGCTGGTCGGAGATGTCATAGCTGAAAATTCTTTCCCAGTCTGTAGGCGGTCTTTTTACTCTTTTAGTGAAGTCTTTAGATGAGCATAGGTGTTTGATTTTTAGGAGCTCCCAGTTATCTGGTTTCTCTTCATCATTTTTGGTAATGTTTTGTATTCTGTTTGTGCCTTGTATTAGGGCTCCTAGGGTTGATCCTATTTTTTCTTCCATGATCTTTATCGTTTTAGTCTTTATGTTTAGGTCCTTGATCCACTTGGAGTTAGTTTTTGTGCATGGTGTGAGGTATGGGTCCTGTTTCATTTTTTTTTGCAAATGGATATCCAGTTATGCCAGCACCATTTGTTAAAAAGACTGTCTTTTCCCCAATTAACTGACACTGGGCCTTTGTCAAATATCATCTGCTCATACGTGGATGGATTTATATCTGGGTTCTCAATTCTGTTCCATTGGTCTATGTGCCTGTTGTTGTACCAGTACCAGGCTGTTTTGACTACTGTGGCTGTATAATAGGTTCTGAAATCAGGTAGAGTGAGGCCTCCCACTTTCTTCTTCTTTTTCAGTAATGCTTTACTTATCCGGGGCCTCTTTCCCTTCCCTGTGAAGTTGGTGATTTGTTTCTCTATCTCATTAAAAAATGTCAATGGAATTTGGATCGGATTTGCATTGTATCTATAGATGACTTTTGGTAGAGTAGGCGTTTTTACAATGCTGAGTCTTCCTATCCATGAGCAAGGTATGTTTTTCCACTTATGTAGGTCTCTTGTGGTTTCTTGTCATAGTGTCTTGTAGTTTTTTTTGTGTGTGTGTTTAGGTTTTACATCTCTGGTAAGATATATTCCTAAGTGTTTTATGTTCTTGGGGGCTACTGTAAATGGTATTGATTTGGTGATTTCCTCTTCGATGTTCTTTTTGTTGGTGTAGAGGAATGCAACTGATTTTTGTATGTTTACCTTTTATCCTGATACACTGCTGAACTCTTTTATTCGTTTCAGTAGTTTTCATGAAGATTCTTTAGGGTTTTCTGTGTATAAGATCATGTCATCTGCAAATAGAGATAATTTTACTTCTTCCTTACCAATCTGTATTATTTCTAGCTTTTTGAGGAAGTGCCGTACTGTTTTCCATTGTGGTTGTACCATTTTACATTCCCACCAGCAATGTAAAAAATTCCAGGGCCCCCACAAACTTGCCAGCATTTGTTGTTTTCTGTTTTTTTGATCATTGCTATTTTGCAGGGATAAGGTGGTATCTAATTATAGTTTTGATCTGCATATCTGTAATGGCTAATGATGGTGAGCATCTTTTGATGTATTTGTTGGCACCTGAATATCCTCTTTGGTGATTTGTCTGTTCATGTCCTTTGACAAAATTTTTTGATTGAATTGTTTGTCTTTGTCTTGTTATATTGTTAAAGTTTTCTATATATTTTAGAGATTAGATCCTTATCAGATATGTTTTTCCCAGAGATTTTTTTCCAGTCTACAGGTTCTCTTTACCGTCTTGGTAAAGTCTTTTGATGACCATAGGTATTTAATTTTTAGGAGATCCCAGTTATTTATCTTCTGTCATTCATGCATTTTTGGTTTTGTTTGATATTCTATTTATGCTGAAAATTAGGTCCCCTAGTTTTACTTGTAAGTTTTCTTCCAGGAACTTTATGGTTTTAGCTTTAACATTTGGGTCTTTGAGCCATTTTGAGTTAGTTTTTGTGCATGGTGTGAGGTATGGATCCTGATTCATTTTCTGCGTATAGATATCCAATTTTGCCAGCACTGTTTGTTGAAGAGACTGTTTCTTCTCTATTGAATGGACTTTGATCCTTTGTTGTTGAGCAGTTGCCTGTAGATGGATGGATGAACTTCTAGGTTCTTAATTCTATTCTACTGGTGTCTATGTCTGTCATTGTACAGGTACCAGGCTGTTTTAATTACCATCCCAGCTGACATCTTTACTGGAACCTCATGAGAACCACCGAGCTAAGCCACTCCCAGTTTCCTGACTCTCAGAAATGGTATGAGATAATAGACATTTGTTGTTTCAAGACACTTAGTTTTGGGATAATTAGTTATTCAGCAATCGATAACTAAACTAAAACACACTGTACACTGCTGGCCCTGTGCCTGAAAGTAAGATTCTTCACATAATTTTCAACAGTCTCTGGACTCCAGAACTGGATATGCTGTTCCATTGTGGAGTTTTAATCAGTATCAGAGACTGCCTGTGATTCATAGCCCAGTGGCCATGATGGCGATGGGGCAAATGAGGGGTCATAGTGACACCCAGTTACAACCTTCTTTTAGAGCCTGAGGGACAGTATTCTTCCCATATTTTCATAGAAAACCTGTACAGTGTAGTAAAAGCACAAGTGACCAAGGTTTCTAAATAAAGAGATTTTGACTCTGGTCCAGGCCACTGCCTTGAGCCCAGTTTCACGTATCCAATTTTAGCTCCTTGACATCTCCATTTGGGTATCTCCTAGATTTCTCAAGCTTAAAATGGCTGACACAGAATTATTGATCCTCCTACCAAATATGTTCCGCTAGTGAATTTTCCAGTGGCATCCTTATCGTGCCAGTTGTTCAAAGCAGAAACCTAGGAATCCACCTTGATTCTTCATTTTCTTTTATCTCCCACATCACAGACACACACAAAAAAAGCTATTAGTAATTCATGTTGATTTTTTTTCCCTCCAAAATCAGTTTGAATTTCCTATCATCTTAGTCCAGGCCATGCTTACCTGTCCCGTGGATTATTGCATCAGCCTCTTAACTGGCCTTACATTCTCTCTTATTCCCTATTCACTTCTCCATCCATCTTCAGAGAAATTTTATTAAAATGAAAATTGATCATATGATTCTCCTGCCTAAAACAGTTCAGTGGTTTTCTATTCATTTTCCAAACTTTACCTTCTCCTACAAGACTGTCATCTGGCCCATCACTACTTCTACTTGTTTATTATGCCTCAGTTGCATTGATCTTCCAGATCCTGGAGCACAACAAACCTTGCCTGCCTCAGGGCCTTTTCACACACTTTTTATCTGCCTGCAATTTCACATTTTACCTGTGGGCTTCTCACTAGCTCAGAAAGGCCCTCCCTCTCTGAAAGAACAGCTCTATCCGAAGTTGTTTAAAATAAATTATTGTTATTCTCTTTCTTGGTTCCTTGTTTTCTTTATAACATTTATCATGATTTATAATTATATTATTTGTCAATTTTTTTTTCCTTGCCTATCTCCCCACTAAAATGTAAGCTTCTTGAGGGCAGGAAGCAGGTTAGTCTGTTTCATAGTTACAGTAGAAATCAATAGATAATTGTGAAATAAATGAATGAGGTATCTAAGAGTTCAGTATGATTCCTAAGTCTCTAGTGTGGTCAGCTAAGAAGATGATGGTTCTGTTCACTGAGATAAGGAAAAGAAACTGAAAGGAAGATGAATTTGGTTTTAAACATAGTGAATGTGAGGTATCTGTGAAAAAGCCAGGTGGTCATGACTAGTGACTTATCTGTGTAGAGAGCTGAAGCTCAAGAATCAGGTCTACCTGTTGCCATCCAATTGATTCCGACTCATGGTGACCCTATAGGACACTGTAGAACTGCCCCGTAGGATTTCCTAGGCTGTAATCTTTACAGGAGCAGATCTCCATATCTGCTGGTGGGTTCAAACCTCTGACCTTTCAGTTAGCAACCAAGCACTTAACTACTGCGTCACTAGGGTGCCTTAGAATCAGGTCTAGGCTAGATAAATACACATTTGGAAACTTCAGAATGTGAATCAAGGGTAGCAAAAGGTTTCGTGATAAACTCTACTCTGCTTGGAAGAGGCTGCCCAGAGCCTTGGGTTGAGAAGGACCAAGACTCAGTAGGAAAGAGGGTTGCATTGATTACTGATGCCTGCAGTGGGCTTGGGAGTTAGAAGTAGAGATATAGGTATAGTTGTTACGTATTTCTTCCCTGAACTAGAGGATCTCAAATTATCATCAGAATGTTAACTTTACATTAAGCCAAATTAATGGCAAATAGTTGAACAGTCTACCCAAACTAAGGTAAAAGTCTTTACCAACAGTCAGGTAATTAAATTTTAATTATTGTAAATTATTTATAAATCACTGACAGTGTTACCACATCACTAACACTAGAGACATTTTTGTTCTTATTTTTTCTTAGAATATGTCTCTTTTTTTTTTTTTTTGCAGAAACAGTGAGTTATTCAATACGTGCATCCCTCACATCCCCATTGCTGTTTAATCAATTTAGACTCATAGTGACAGTATAGATTTAGTGTTAGTGATTTCCAAATTTACTTAAAATGTTAGAAGTTGTAGATTTTAAAATATTTTTCTCCTTAAAGCAGCAATTTAAGAACTTCAAAAACTTCTCAAAATTAGACATTTCTCTTTTTATAACGTTCTTTAAATCTTGATTGTTGACCTGCAGGTTTGCTTCTAAGAGATTGGTAGATACAAAACATTAAGTTAAAAAAAAAACAAACCAAACCCGTTGCCGTTGAGTCGATTCCGAGTCATAGGGACCCTATAGGACAGAGTAGAGTTGCCCCATAGAGTTTCCAAGGAGCACCTGGTGGATTTGAACTGCCAACCTTTTGGTTAGCAGCCTTAGCTTTTCACCACTATGCCACCAGGGTTTCCAAACATTAAATAGTTCTAGCAAAATAAATACAAGTTTAAAAACCTAGTTTTCTTTAAGGCAAACATAAACCTGGTTTAGCTGTGGCCAACAGTAACCTTTTTCTTAGCTTCTCTTGAAGAGGGTGATGCTGACCCTAAAGCTGCTTACTCTCTACAGATAAATCAGTTAGGGATTGCCTGCCCTGAACTAACTTAATGATGTAACAATACAAAGTAAACTTATTGGCTCACCTAATTATATAGTTCACTGTGACATAGGGGAAGGGAATTTTCCTTTCCCTGAAGCTGAGTGAGGAGACTCCAAGAAAAATGTTCTTCAGATTGCTGCATATACAAGGATTGTATCACTTGTATGTCTATTTAGATGAGTTGCTCTAACCTGTGAAATGGCAGATAGAGAGTGGCAACCTGCATTGTTGTTGATTGACATGGCAAGGATGCATGAGTTTCCCACAGGCAAGTAGATGCCTTGGACTTCAGCTGCCTTGCCAGTATTGCAGAGGGTTGGCAGCTAGAATCTACAGTAAACTGCTAAGGGTGGGAACTTCTGGTAGTGGTGGTGCAGGGGGATTGAGCAGATCAGTTGAAGAGGTGGAGCTGATGTGAAATCTCCTGTATCAGGGCTCTGCAGTGAGGATAAGCCCTAGAGAGAGCCAGCATTTGGAGGCTTACCGTTTAGAGGGCATCAACAGCCAGTCAATGCAGATTAGAGAAAGGACAACCATAGTGGCTTGCCAGTTGGTAAAGAGACCTTTGTTTCTCTCCTTTCACCAAACCCCATCTCACGAGAGACAAGGCCCATAGCTATGTAGCATTGTCCAGTACTGAAAGTAAGAAGCTGGGATTAGGGATTTTTCTATAAAATAATATCACCATTTCCCCCTTAGTGTCATTCAGTTGGAAACCCTGGTGGTGTAGTGGTTAAGTGCTACGGCTGCTAACCAAAAGGTCAGCAGTTCGAGTCCGCCAGGTGGTCCTTGGAAACTCTATGGGGCAGTTCTACTCTGTCCTATAGGGTCGCCGTGAGTCGGAATCGACTTGACGGCAGTGGGTTTGGTTTGGTTTTTTGTCATTCAGTTAAATAGTTCTTTCCAAAGGAAAAGAACATTCATATCTGGTGTGGAACTTATCTTGGTGAGTAATGAAACAAATGTTGAAGAAAGGAAAGTATTGGTAATTCTGAGTTGACCAAAACTGGATTTGGTTTTAGTCACTACTATTAAATGTTATTTTCCCCAAAGAAATTCACAAATTTCCCTTTGCAGCTTCAAATCATCTCAGGTTAGTATCTAATTCATTTCATAAAAATGTAACTTAGTTTTCTGTTTTGCTCAATTATAATTATATTTTTGCTTAGAATAAAGGAACACGAAGAAGAAAAAGAAAGAAAGAAAAAAGAAGAAAAAAAGGATGCTGAGGAAATTAAGCGACAGAATTCATTATATGAAATAGAAATGAGAAAAAAAGTAGAGAAGAAAAAAGAAGAAATACATGAAAGCAGGAGACTGTATTTTGTAAGTTGAAAATACAACATCTCTTCAGCAAATGTGCAAAGTAAAATGCCTTTTAACTTTTAATAGAAGTGAAGTAAGGGTAGAAAACAAGTTACTATTAAGTTGGGTCCTAAAGAAGTACATACTTCTTTGGGGAGGGCTCTGTTTGCTATAAAGAGCCCTGGTGGTGCAACAGTTAAGTACGGGGCTGCTAACTGGAAGGTTGGTGGCTCAAACCTACCCAGAGGCTCCATGGGAGAAAGGACCCGGCAATCTGCTCCTGTAAAGATTACAGCCTAGAAAACCCTATGTGGCAGTTCTGTTCTGTCACATAGGGTCACTATGAGTTGGAATCGACTCAGCAGCACCTAACAACAACATATTTGTTGTGGTTTCATGTTTGTGTGCTCTCATGCATGAAAGAGAAGAGAGAAAATGAGATTTTTTTTCCAAATGAATTTATTATCTTTAAAGGGAGAGTTATTGTGAGGAATGAAAAGTGTGATTTATGTTTGGTGTCTCCTGTGCTGTTAATATGTGCTTGATATTTTGTGGCCGTCATAATTTATTTTTTATTTTTTTACATTTTTTTAAATTTAAAATTAATTTTTATCCTTAAGTAATACATGTACACCAAACAGCACCAGAGTAGCAGTTCTTTGTTTCACCTTTTATGCTCTCAGGAGGTAACCGCTTCCAATTTCTTTTACCTGTTTCTCATGGTATAAAAGCATATTCTAAATATTCTGTATTTAGATTTAAAGATATATTTTAGGTTCCAAATATATATGTTTCTTGAAATATCAAATTTAGACATTTTCTGCCTCTGTCCTGGTACTTAAGAACTTAGCTCTCTTCCATAACTGTCCTTTTCACTTCTTCCCACCAACCCCCACGTAATTATGTCACAACTTTAGATAAACCATCATCATCATTGTTATGTAACCCTTGTCCTCTGAAGAGCTAAGTAATATACTATGGTTATATTTCTTTGCATGAATGTTTTTCTATAATTCAAATAATTATTTTTGTTTTAGTTTGCTTTGTTGACTGTATAGCTCATTTTTTTCCAAATATTTTACAAGTTTTGTCAAATGTAAGTTGATGTTATTTTTCAAATGTTCAACTCAGTGATATTAAATTATCTGTCAATTTCATGTTGTTATTTTTCTTGGAGCTCTCCCTTCTAGAGTTCTGTTACCTTCTGGATTTGCTTGTTCTCTAGGCCTGCTTCACAGCTGTCATCTGGGACTTCCCTGTGCCACTTTCCTGAACTACCTCTCTTATTTCCCGAATCCCATGCCTTCCTCTTTCTTGGTTTACTCCCTCATCTTACTGAAATACATCTTTGAGAGACTTCCTAGGAAAGGATGTGTGAGAGATAATGATTTTAAATTCTTATCTAAAAAGATTATCTTCTAGAGTCATACTTGGTTTATAGTTTGACTGGGTTTGGAATTCTGGTTTCAGAATTTTGTATTCATGGTTTTATATTTATTGAGCCTCTAGTATTACTATTGGGAAGTATGATGCTCCGTAGCCTTCATCCTTTCTATGTGATCTATTTGTTTGTTGTTTATTTGTTTTCTTTCTCTCTCAATGTTTTTAGAATCCTCTATCTGTAGTGCTCTGAAATTTCACAGTGATGTGCCTTGGTGTAGGGCTTTTTTTTTTTTTTAAATAGGTTTTATTTTTTAGAGCAGTTAGGTTCACAGAAAATTTATGCAGAAAGTGCATAGTGCTCACATATACCCTCTCCCTCCTACACATTGTTTCTCCTGTTGACATCTTCTTTTATAACTGATTAACCAATATTGACATATTATGACTAACTAAAGATCATAGTTTACATTAGGGTTCACTCGTAGTGTTACATAGTCCTATGGGGTTTGACAAATGCTCAGTGTCATGTGTTCACCTCTACAGTATCATACAGAATAGTTTCACTACCCTAAAAATGCCCTGTGCTCTACCTATTCATCCAACCTCCTCCACTGACTGCCTGAAAACCACTGATATTTTCACCCTTTCTATAATTTTGCATTTTCCAGAATGTCATATGGTTGGAATCGTACAGTATGTAACTTTTTTCAACTGGCTTTTTTCACTTAGCAGTATGCATTTAAGTTCCCTCCATAGTTTTTCAAGGCTTGATAGTTCCTTTATCCCTGAATAATCATTATGTGGATACACCACAGTTTATTTATCCATTCACTTATTGAAGAGCATCTTGGTTGTTTCCAGTTTTTGGCAGTTATGAATGAAGCTGCTGTAAAGATTGGTGTACACTTTTTTGGTGGATTTAGGTTTTCAACTTATTTGGGTAAACACCTAGGAATATGATTGCTGGATCATAAGATAAGCCTATGTTTAGCTCTGTAAGGAACTGCCAGACTGTATTCCAAAGTGGCGGTACCCTTTTGTATTCCTACCAGCAACGAATGAGAGTTCCTGTTGTTCCACATCCATGTCAGCATTTGCTGTTGTCAGTGTTTTGGATCTTAGATGTCCTAGTAGGTATGTAATAGTATCTCATTGGTGTTTTGACTTGCAATTCTTTAATGACATATAATGTTGATCATTTTTTCATATTCTTATTTATCCTTTGTACATCTTCTTTGGTGAGGTTTTTATTCAGATCTCTTGCCCATTTTGTAATTGGGTTGTTTGTTTTTCTGTTGTTGATTTTTAAGAGCTCTTTGTATATCTTGGATACAAGTTTTTTATCAGTTTTTTTTTTTAATGTATTTTTTCCCAGTCTGTGGCTTCTTTTATCATTTTCTTAACTGTGTCTTTTCAAGAGCAAAAGTTTTTAATTTTAATGAAGTCCAACTTATCTTTTTTTTTTTTTTTTTAGTGGATTGGGCTTTTGGTGCCACCTAGATTTTTTCCTATGTTATCTTCTAGGAGTCGTATAGTTTTATATCTTACATTTAGGTGTATGATCCAATTTGAGTTCATTTCTTAGAAAGATTGTGTCTAGATTCTTTTTTTTTTTTTTTTTTGCATATAGGTGACCAGTTGTTCCAGCACCATTTGTTGAAAAGACTATCATTTCTCCACTTAATTGCCTTTCCTCCTTTGTCAAAGATCAGTTGACTATATTTGTGTGGGTCTTTTTCTAGGCTCTTATTTTGTTCCACTGATCTGTTTGTTCCTTTGCCAAAACCACACTGCGTTGATCATCGTAGATTTATAGTAAGCATTGAAGTTGGATGGTGTCAGTTCTTCAACTCTGTTCTTCAATATTGTGTTGGCTATTCTGAGTCTTTTGCCTTCACATATAAATTTTAGAATCAGTTTTTAGATATCCACAAAACATTATGTTGTTGCTAGGTGCCATTGAGTTGGTTATGACTCATAGCGACTCTATGTACAACAGAACAAAATACTGCCCAGTTCTGCCATTCTCACAATCATTGTTATGTTTGAGCCCATTGTTGCAGCCACTGTGTCAGTCCATCTCATTGAGGGTCTTCCTCTTTTTTGCTGACCCATGATATCCTTTTCCAGGGAATGGTCCCTCCTGACACATGAGATGAAGTCTCGCCATCCTTCCTTCTAAGGAGCATTCTGGCTGTACTTCTTCCAAGACAGATTTGTTTGTTCTTCTGGCAGTCCATGGTATATGCAATATTCTTCACTAACACAATAATTCAAAAGCACCAATTCTTTTTCGGTCTTTCTTATTCATTGTCCAGCTTTCACATCCATATGAGGCAGTTGAAAATATTATGGCTTCGATCAGATGTACCTTAGTCCTCAAGGTGACATCTTTGCTTTTTAACACTTTAAAGAGGTCTTTTGCAGCAGATTTGCCCAAGGTAATGCATCGTTTGATTTCTTGACTGCTGGCTTCCATGGCTGCTGACTGTGGATCCAAGTAAAATGAAATCTTGACAATGTCAATCTTTTTTTTATCATAATGTTGCTTCTTAGTCCAGTCGTGAGGATTTTTGTTTTCTTTATGGCTGTAGTCTTTGATCCTCATCAATAAGTGCTTCAAGTTCTCTTCACTTTGAGCAAGCAAGGTTGTGTCATCTGCATATGGCAAGTTGTTAAGAGTCTTCCTCCAATCCTGATGCCACATTCTTCTTCATATAGTCTAGCTTCTTGGATTATTTGCTCAGCATATAGACTGAATAAGTATGGTGAAAGTATACAACCCTAATGCACACCTTTGCTGACTTTAAAGCATGCAGTATCCCCTTGTTCTGTTTGAACGACTGCCTCTTCATCTACGTACAGGTTCCTCATTAGCACAATTAAGTGTTCTGGAATTCCCAGTCTTTACAGTGTTATCCATAATTTGTTATGATCCACACAGTTGAATGCTTTTGCATAATGATTAAAACACAAGTAAGAGTCTTTCTGATATTCTCTGCTTTCCATCAGGATCCATCTGACATCAGCAATGATATTCCTTGTTCCAGGTCCTCTTCTGAATCTGGCTTAAAGTTCTGGAAGTTCCCTGTCAATGTACTGCTGCAACTGTTTTTGAACCATCTTCAACATAATTTTACTTGCATGTGATGTTAATGATATTGTTCAATAATTTCTGCATTCTGTTGGATCACCTTTCTTTGGAACTTACTGGAATTTTGATTGGGATTGTGTTGAATCTGTAGATTAAGTTGGGAAGAATTGACATCTTAATAATACTAAATCTTTCTATCCATGAACATGGACTATCTCTCCATTTATTTGGATCTTCTTTGGTTTCTTTCATTAGAATTTTGTAGTTTTCCTCATATAGATCTTGTACATATTTTGTTAGATTTATACTTAAATTTTTTTTGGTGCTAATGTAAATGGTTTTGTGTTTTTAATTTCAAATTACAATTGATCATTGCTGGTATATAGGAAAGAAATTGACTTTTGTATATTAGCCTTGTATTCTATTAGTTGAAATCAACTCAATGGCAACAGGTAATCCTGCTACCTTGCTATGATCACTTACTAGTTCTAGGAGTTTTTTTTTTTTTGGTGGGGGGGGTCAGTTCTTCGCGATTCTCTACATAGACAATCATACAATCTACAAACAATGACCATTTTATCTCTCCCATCCTAATCCGTATAAAAAAGCCAAAAACCAAACCTGTTGCTGCTGAGTCAATTCCAACTCATAGCAACCTTATAGGACAGAATAGAACTGCTCCATAGAATTTCCAAGGAACACCCAGTGGATTGGAACAGCCAACCTTTTGGTTAGCAGCCATAGCTCTAAACCACTACACCACCAGGGTTTCCTCCTAACCTGTATACGTTTTGAAATTTTTTATTATTTTTATTTTATTTTATTGTGCTTTAGGTTTTTTTAGGTGAAAGTTTACAGAGCAAATTAGTTTCTCATTCAAAAATTTATACACAAATTACCAAATCAATACCATTCACAGTAGCCCCCAAGAAGATAAGATACTTAGGAATAAATCTTACCAAGGATGTAAAAGACCTATACAAAGAAAACTACAAAGCTCTACTACAAGAAATTCAAAAGGACATACTTAAGTGGAAAAACATACCTTGCTCATGGATAGGAAGACTTAACATAGTAAAAATGTCTATTCTGCCAAAAGCCATCTATACATTTAACGCACTTCTGATCCAAATTCCAATGTCATATTTTAAGGGGATAGAGAAACAAATCACCAATTTCATATGGAAGGGAAAGAAGCCCCGGATAAGCAAAGCACTACTGAAAAAGAAGAAGAAAGTGGGAGGCCTCACCTTACCTGACTTCAGAACCTATTATACAGCCACAGTAGTCAAAACAGCCTGGTATTGGTACAACAACAGACACATAGACCAATGGAACAGAATTGAGAACCCAGACATAGATCCATCCACGTATGAGCAGCTGATATTTGACAAAGGACCAGTGTCAATTAACTGGGGAAAAGATAGTCTTTTTAACAAATGGTGCTGGCATAACTAGATATCCATTTGCAAAAAAATGAAACAGTACGCATACCTCACACCATGCACAAAAACTAACTCCAAGTGGATCAAGGACCTAAACATAAAGACTAAAATGATAAAGATCATGGAAGAAAAAATTGGGACAACCCTAGGAGCCCTAATACAAGGTATAAACAGAATACAAAACATTACCAAAAATGATGAAGAGAAACCCGTTAACTGGGAGCTCCTAAAAATCAAACACCTATGCTCATCTAAAGACTTCACCAAAAGAGTAAAAAGACCACCTACAGATTGGGAAAGAATTTTCAGCTATGACATCTCCGACCAGCGCCTGATCTCTAAAATCTACATGATTCTGTCAAAACTCAACCACAAAAAGACAAACAACCCAATCAAGAAGTGGGCAAAGGATATGAACACACATTTCACTAAAGAAGATATTCAGGCAGCCAACAGATACATGAGAAAATGCTCTCGATCATTAGCCATTAGAGAAATGCAAATTAAAACTACGATGAGATTCCATCTCACACCAGCAAGGCTGGCATTAATCCAAAAAACACAAAATAATAAATGTTGGAGAGGCTGCGGAGAGATTGGAACTCTCATACACTGCTGGTGGGAATGTAAAACGGTACAACCACTTTGGAAATCTATCTGGCGTTATCTTAAACAGTTAGAAATAGAACTACCATACAACCCAGAAATCCCACTCCTAGGAATATACCCTAGAGATACAAGAGCCTTCATACAAACAGATATATGCACACCCATGTTTATTGCAGCTCTGTTTACAATAGCAAAAAGCTGGAAGCAACCAAGGTGTCCATCAACGGATGAATGGGTAAATAAATTGTGGTATATTCACACAATGGAATACTACGCATCGATAAAGAACAGTGACGAATCTCTGAAACATTTCATAACATGGAGGAACCTGGAAGGCATTATGCTGAGCGAAATTAGTCAGAGGCAAAAGGACAAATATTGTGTAAGACCACTATTATAAGATCTTGAGAAATAGTAAACCTGAGAAGAACACATACTTTTGTGGTTACGAGGCGGGGAGGGAGGGAGGGTGGGAGAGGGTTTTTTATTAATCAGTAGATAAGAACTGCTTTAGGTGAAGGGAAAGACAACACTCAATACATGGAAGGTCAGCTCAACTGGACTGGGCCAAAAGCAAAGAAGTTTCCGGGATAAAATGAATGCTTCAAAGCTCAGCGGAGCAAGGGCGGGGGTCTGGGGAACATGGTTTGCGGGGACTTCTAAGTCAATTGGCAAAATAATTCTATTATGAAATCATTCTGCATCCCACTTTGAAATGTGGCGTCTGGGGTCTTAAATGCTAACAAGCGGCCATCTACGATGCAGCAATTGGTCTCAACCCACCTGGAGCAAAGGAAAATGAAGAACACCAAGGCCACACGACAACTAAGAGCCCAAGAGACAGAAAGGGCCACATGAACCAGAGACCTACATCATCCTGAGACCAGAAGAACTAGTTGGTGCCCGGCCACAATCGATGACTGCCCTGACAGGGAGCACAGCAGAGGACCGCTGAGGGAGCAGGAGATCAGTGGGATGCAGACCCCAAATTCTCATAAAAAGACCAAACTTAATGGTCTGACTGAGACTGGAGGAATCCCGGCGGCCATGCTCCCCACACCTTCTGTTGACACAGGACAGGAACCATCCCCGAAGACAACTCATCAGACATGAAAGGGACTGGTCAGCGGGTGGGAGAGAGACGCTGATGAAGAGTGAGCTAATTATATCAGGTGGACACTTGAGATTGTGTTGGCAACTCTTGTCTGGAGGGGGGATGGGAGGATAGAGAGAGAGGGAAGCAGGCAAAATTGTCAAGAAAGGAGAGACTGAAAGGGCTGACTCAAGAGGGGGAGAGTAAGTGGGAGTAGGGAGTGAGATGTATGTAAACTTATATGTGACAGACTGATTGGATTTGTAAACGTTCACTTGAAGCTTAATAAAAGTTATTAAAAAAAAATTTATACACAAATTATTTCGTGGCATTGATTGCAATTCCTGCAATGTGTCAGCACTCTCCCCTTTCCACACCTGGTTCCCCATTTCCATTCGTCCAGTTTTCCTGCTCCTTCTTGCCTTCTTGTCTTTGCTTTTAGGCAGGTGTTGTCTATTTGGTCTCCTATACTAGATTGATCTAAGAAGCATGTTCCTCATGTGTGTTATTGTTTTATAGGCCTCTCTAATATTTGGCTGAAAGGTGGACTGTGGGAGTGACCTCAGTTCTGAGTTAGAAATGTATCTGGGGGCTGTAGTCTCAGAGATTCCTCCAGTCTCTGTCAGACCAGTAAGCCTGGTCTTTTTTTTGTGTGTGTGTGAATTTGAATTTTGTTCTATGTTTTTCTCCCACCCTGTCTGGGACCCTCTAATGTGACCCCTGTCAGAGCAGTCAGTGATGGTGGCCGGGCACCATTTAGTTCTTTTGACCTCAGGCTGGTAGAGGCTGTGGTTGATGTGATTTATTAGTTCTTTTTGGACTAATATTTTCCTTGTGTCTTTGACTTTCTTCTCCTTTGCTCTGGATGGGATGCGACCAACAGATGTATCTTATTTGGCCAATCACAAACTTTTAAGACCGCAGATGCTACTCATCAAAGTAGGATGTGAATATTTTCTTTATGAACTATGTTACACCAGTTGACCTAGTTATCCCCTGAGATCATGATCCCCAGCCCTCAACCCCAGGAACTCAGTCTCTCAAGGTGTTGGATGTGTCTAGAAAGCCTCTATGACTGTGTTCCCTTTGAGCTCTATTATGTATATGTATCTACTTGCTGTACATACAAATATGTATGTAAAATATCCACAGGCTAACCTGTGTATGTATGTGGGTATACTCCCATATGCCCTCCTTCCCCTATTCAGCATATGTATCTGCCTGTGTATCTGTTTTTAAGTTATTAGTTTTAACAAATCTGTATACTTTCTATTTCCGTTACTTATATAATTGCATTAGCTAGGATTTCCAGTATGATGTTGCATAGGAGTGGTGGGTGGGGATATACTTGTCTTGTTCCCAGGTTTAGGGTGAAAGTGTCTAGTTTTTCACCATTAACTATGATGTTAGTTATAGGCTTTTTTTGTACATGATCTTTATCAAGTTGAGGAAGCTCTCCTCTATTCCTAGTTTTTATCATGAATTGGTGTTGGATTTTTTCAAATACTTTTCCTGAATCTATTAATATGATCATATGGTGATAGTAATAACATTAGCTGATTTTTTAGTGTTAGATCAGCCTTGCATACTTTGGATAAATCCAACTTGATCGTGATGTATAATTCCTTTTATACATTATTACACTTGATTGTTAATATTTTGTTGAGGAAATTTGTATCTGTGTTCATGAGAGATATTGGTCTGTAATTTACCTTCTTAGAAATGTCTTTGTCTGGTTTGGTATTAGGGTAATGCTGGCCTTGTAAAATAAGTTGGAAAGTGTTCCCTCTTCTTCCATTTTTTGGAAGAGTTTGAGAAGAAGTGGTGTTACTTTTTAAATGTTTGGTAGAATTCACCAGTGAAAACATCTGGGTGGTATAGGTGTTTTTCATTCATTTTTCTGGGCACTCAATTGATACTTTTAATCTGGAAACTCATATTCCTTTCATCCTGGGAACTTTTCATGCTGTATTTCTTGGATAATTTTGTTCTCTTCCATTTTGTCTATTCTCTGGTTCTAGAACCCTTCCTAGATATTGGGCTTTCTGAATTGATTCTCTAATTTTTAAAAATCTTTTCTCATTTTATTAGTTAGGAATAGGCTCAAAAGCATATAACAGAATACCCCAAATAATAGTGGTGTAAGCAAATACAGGCTTGAAATACAGGGGTAAACATTCCTGAGCTAGTATGGCATGCCCAGGTCAACAGAAACTGAGGCACCTTCTTTCTTTTGCTCTGCTCTTCTTGGAACATGGATGATTTCTGTCCTCAAGATTGCTTCATGGCCCTGAATAGGTGCTGGAAGGAAGAAGGGATGAATGACAAAAAGAAGTGTTCTGACTATCTGTCCTCCTTTTTAATGAGCCTTCTTAGAAGTTCCACTTAATAATTTCCACTTAAATCTCATTGCTCATAGTTTAGTCATGCCTCGCTGAAAAAACAAAACAAAACTGAGAACTGTAGTCTTTTAGCTGAGCATATTGCAACCCTGAGTAAAATTTGGGTCCTGCTACTAGTGAAGAAGAGAAAAAAGAATCTTGAGTAGGCAACTAATGGTTTCTGTATTTCCCTTATTTTGTATTTTTGAGTGTTTGTTCTACTTTAAGAGTTTTCTCAACTTTGTCTTCTGAATCTTCTTTTGAATTTTTTATTTTATCTTTTCTATTGATCAATATTTTAATTTCTAAGAGTTTTAATTACAGAATTATTGTTCCTTTTTAATAAAACCTTGTTCTTGGTGCATGGATGCAGTATTTTTTTTGAGTACTATATTTTTTATTGTGGTAAAATATATATATAACAAAACATGGATGCAATATTTTTTATCTCTCCAAGTCACTTTGGAGTATGGCAGACCTGATTTTGAGTGCTGACTTTGGTACTTACTAGCTATGTGACCTTGAGCTGAGGCTTTCAATTTTTAAAAATGAGAATTCATGTTGTGTTAATTACCTCTGTATTTTTCATATTATAAAAAGTCTGTGTGAACATTACAATAACCCTGAAAAAATAGCAAAATAAAACTTGAAGAAATCATTCAAAACAGTCATTTTTAACGATTTGGTATTTTCATTAGCTTTTCATTTTGACTGATTATAACCAGACTACAAGTTTTTCAAAAGTAACAGCACATAAATTAGAAGAGTATTTAAGAGCTAGGCATGTATTAGTCCCTTAATTACACATGTATTAGAAGAATGAGTGTTGCCATCAACCAGAGACCTACATTATCCTGAGACCAGAAGAACTAGTTGGTGCCCGGCCACAATCGATGACTGCCTTCACAGGGATAACAATAGAGAACCCCTGAGGGAGCAGCAGATCAGTGGGATGCAGACCCCAAATTCTCATAAAAATACCATACTTAATGGTCTGACTGTGACTAGAGGAATCCCGGTGGGCATGGTCCCCAAACCTTCCGTTGGCACAGGACAGGAACCATTCCCGAAGACAACTCATCAGACATGAAAGGGACTGGACAGTGGGTAGGAGAGAGATGCTGAAGAAGAGTGAGCTAATTATATCAGGTGGACACTTGAGACTGTGTTGGCATCTCCTGTCTGGAGGGGGGATGGGAGGATAGAGAGAGTTGGAAGCTGGCAAAATTGTGACGAAAGGAGAGACTGAAGGGCTGACTCATTAGGGGGAGAGCAAGTGGGAGTAAGGAGTAAGATGTATATAAACTTATATGTGACAGACTGACTTGATTTGTAAACGTTCACTTGAAGCTCAATAAAAGTTAATTAAAAAAAAAAGAATGAGTGTTGCATCTAACAACATGCTCAGTACACCTTTCACCTTGAATTGGTTTCCATTTACAATAACAGGATATAGTAATATATCTACATACCCAGGCTGTTGTGCTCAAAGGTATCTATTTTACAATAGCTCACTCAGGCTAGGGTCATGGAACATATGCAGATAATGAACAGATTTTTATTATTTGTGTAAAAAATAGTGACCTATTAAAATTTTTTTATTAGCATACATCTGTAATTGCTTTTATATATGTATAAGCAAAGAGAAAAACTGGATAAAGAACTAGTAACAGTGATTTTTAATGTATATATTTTTAAGTCTAGTGAGGGGATCAGGAATAGGCAGATAATGGATGGCGTGGGAAAGAGATTTTACATTGTATACATTGAAAAAATTTTAAAAAATTGAACCATGTGACTGTGTTACCTGTTCAAAAATTAAATGAAAATTATACACATTTAATGTATTCTTCTGATCATGTAATTATTTTTAGTTGTACTTTTTTAAAATAATTTAGTTGTACATTTTTAAAGAAATGAGATATTTGAAAAGAAATATAGAGAGACATTAAAATGTAAAAGCTACCCATAATCTCATACCCCAGAGATAACTACTGTTAATATTCTGATACATTTCTTCCAGTTACATATATAAAAGTGTATTTATATATATTTTTAACATTGGGATATACTATGTAATGTTTTATATTCTGCTTTTTCTCCCCGCTTACCAATTATATTATTTGTATCTTCCATATCACTGACAATTTGCTTTGAACATCTCTTTATTATTGAATATTTAGAGGTTGTTTCCAATTTTGGGCTATTATAAATAACTTTGAGATAAATTACATGATACATTAATTTTTTTGCACATTGTGTCATCTGGGATAAATTTCCAGGAGAGAAATAACTGGATCAGAATCCATGATCATTTGACAAGTTCTTGTTAGATATTGATATGTTGAAAGGTGTTTTTTTTCTGATAGGATAATATACAATTTTTCCCCCAAGGAACATATGAATGATAAGAATATCATCAAAGCCGTAGAACAGCAGCAGCAAGCGGAGGAAGATGAAAAGATTAGAAATTTTATCAAAGCAAAGAAGCGTCTTACACAAATGAGGAATGAAAAAGAAGCTGAAACACACAGGTAGGCCATATCTTACATAATTAATAAAGTACTATCTGAAATTATTTTATTACAAATCAGAAGTTGTGATATGAGAGTGGTTTTTAGGAACAGAGGTCTTGTAATTTTACGTATGACTAGGTCATTTGGGGAAACTCTGGTGGTGTAGCGGTTAAGTGCTACAGCTGCTCAGCAAAAGGTCAGCAGTTCAGAGCTACCAGGCGCTCCTTGGAAACTCTATCGGGCAGTTCTCTTCTGTCCTATAGGGTCACTATGAGTTGGAATCAACTCGATGGCAACAGGTTTGGTTTTTAGGTCATTTAGTGACATGATTTCAGTTTGGGACATGTGAGTTGAGGCATCCTTGGAATATTGAGGACATCTACCTGGATGGTTGGAAGTACTGGTCTGCTAGAGTGGTGTGAGCTGGAGATAGATTTGAGAGCCATTGGTATATAAGTGGTAGTTAGAGTTGTGGATACAGGTGGGCTCACCTAAGGAGAGTAGGTAAGAAACAAAAGTGGTAGAGTCCCTAGGGCATGATAACATTTAGAGGTCAAACGGAGAAAGATAATATGAAGGTTCAAGAATAATTTCTAGAGATTGGAGGAAAACCAGAGAAACATCAAGGGAGGAGAGTGTCAGTGAGAAAGGAGTAGTCATCAGCATTAGATCTATAGAGGGATTAAACGAGATTTTTAAATGAAGCGTCCATCAGATTTAGAGGTCATTGCTACTTTAGCGAGCAGTTTGGAAGGGAGGATAGGGTAGAGAAAGAAGTAAGTGGCCAGATTGCCATACACAGTGTCTCTATCCAGATCATAATATTCCCTTGTACAAAACCTCTGATGGTTTTGCATCTCCCTTAGAGTCTTTACAATGGCTTATAGGCTCTAAAAAAACCCCAAAACCAAACCCATTGCTGACAAGTTGGTTCTAACTCATAGCGACCCTACAGGACAGGGGAACTGCCCCTTAGGTTTTCCAAGGAGCAGCTGGTGGATTCGAACTGCTGACCTTTTGGTTAGCAGCTGAGCTCTTTAACCGCTACACCAGCAGGGTCCTTTCATAGTCTCTATATCCATCCTAATTCCCAGCTGACCCAGCCCCATCTCTCAGACTCACTTCTTATGATTCTCTACTTCCCTCCCTCTGCTCTACTCACACTGGCCTTCTCCCTGAGGAATGCTTACCTCCAGAGAACACAAAGCTTGCACCCTTAACTCTTTCAGGTCTTTATTCGAATATTACCTTCTCATTGAGGCCCTTTCTGACCACCTTTTTAAAAATTACACCTCTTCCCATTTCTTATACCTTTAGCAGCATTCTTTTTCCTTGTGCATGACATAACAGTATATTTTGTTTATTGTCCTTCTTTCCCAGCTATAATGAAAGCCCCACAAGGCAGAGATTTTTAACATTTTTGTTCACTTTTATATCCCTGGTGTCTGGCACATAGTAGGCGATCAATAAAATGTTTAAAATATTGTTTTTGAAAGCCTAGCTGAAATGGCATCTTTTCTATGATGACTTCCTTTTTTTTCTTTTGTTCATATCACTTTATAGCTTTCTCAGAGCATTTATCACCATTTGCCTTATATAGTTATTTGTATAAATGCCTTTGCTGCATTTTAGATTGTAATTTCCTTGGGGGCATACACTATGTTCATTTTCACATTTATCAGACATTGCTTTGCACGTAGCATTCACTCAGTAAATTGGTGAATTTGTCACTAAATTAAAGAGTAGTTTTTGCCCAATTTCCTAAATGAAAATGCTTCCATTCCTTCAACAAACATGCATTTCTTATTAATGACTTGCCAGGCACTATGCTTGGCCCTGGACCTCAGGAATCTCACAGTGTTTAAACAGAGACAGATACGATACACAGATAAAGTCAGTAAAGTACTATGAATACATTGCAGACAGGGTATAATAAAGGGATGGATATTTATTCAGGATTTTGATAACTTTTATTGCTATTTTTATGGTTTTATTTAAAGGAAGACCTTTATTTACTTTTATAGCCTAAGTCTTCAATATTAGAGTAAGCAGGATAGTCTAATAAAACATTTTAAAGTATTTTTCAATGTGGATAGTTTTAACACATTATCCCATTTATGTGTAAGTAAGCTCATTTATATACCCACTCCTTGCTTAACGACTGTCTTGTTCTCTGACATTTCCCATTTATGACAATAGTAAAAAATTTACAGTCCAACTATTTTGTGCCTTAACGATGTAGGTCTGGCAGTAGCAAACAGCGAGGTGCAAGGTGAGAGTAACACTAGCTGTGATGGTTATGTGTCGACTTGGCTGGGCCATGATTCTTAGTGGTTTGGCAGTTATGTAATGATGTAATTTGGCAGTTGTGTAATGATATAATTTGGCAGTTATATAATGTAACTTGGCAGTTATGACATGATGTAATCATCTTCCATTTTGTGATCTTACGTGGTCATCCTCCATTTTTACATAATGCTGATTTTTACCTAATGACCTGGTCTTTGGAACCTAACCATGTTGATAAGTGAGGAGTGAGTGTATATAAGTAAGATCATACTGTGCATATTACCCTTGTGGATTTTTAGACTACTTGTTACTTTATAATTATAAAAAATAATTTCCACTTAAAACAATCAAGATATATAAGAAACAATGGGGCTTCTTTCATTTCTGTAGGAGGTTGTAAAATATCTCAGACTCCTTAACTATATTATACTGCCTCTGTAACCATTCTGTTCATGAAAATGTGACAAGTTATGGTTATTTTGTTATAGGCTAATGGAAGAAAGAAGAGAAAGAATTAATAACTTCCTGAGTGAACTAATAAAAGAGAAACTTGACAATGAAGATTTGATTATTGCCAGAGATATTGCAGAAGCTGAGGCTGAAAGGGAAAAAAGAGAAATTGAAAGATATGAAAAAAACAAAGAAGAAGTAAAAGCGATTGCAGAATATAGAGCTATTGTGGTAAACAATTCGGTTATGACAAATAAAAATAAAAAGATAAATTTAAGCTCTTTCCACTGTGGTTTCACCCCCCCACCTCCCTGACCAAAAACTGGCAGAGATTTTAAAAACAATGTATAAATTATCCTCCTATATTCTTGAAATCAGACCATGTTTTCTCTTAACAGAAGATGACAGGATAATCAATTACAAATAAGATATTTATAGATACAAAATAATCTTTTTTCTTTCAGAGTCATCTGAAATGCAAGGATTATTATTCATGTCATACAGATTTTTCATTTGAATTAAAAAAAAAGTCAAAATGACCCTATTGCATTTCCATATTACTTAATTCTTCAAAAGTTGTGTCCTACAAGACTGAGTGCTATAACATTTAAATTAGATAGTTTACAAACACTGTACCAATTAATCTTTCACTTACAAATATCTTTCCATCTTGAGAAGATCTTGGTTTTGTGCTCCTGAATTTTCTTTTTCAAACCTAGAGATTGGTCTGTATCACTCTACTTAAGTTTTCATTGGGTGTTACCTGCGATTAAGAAAATAAAGCAAAACCAAAGTAAACTGGCCATGTGGGTCTCAAACAAGGTGCATACAATTTTCTGCATTGCTGCTGGCTGATCTTCTGCTTGGAGCTTTCTAACTCTGTACGTTATTAGAAAGCACTGGTTGCCAAAACTGGTTTTAATTTCTTTCCTTTGCCTTTTAACACCTAGATGAAAAACAAAGAAGAAGAGGAAAGACAAAGAAAAATAAGCGCTAAAGAACAATTGTTGGATATCCTGAAAGCAGACCAGATTTTTTTGGAGCATGAAAAGGAGAAAAAACGCAAAGCTGATGAAGAATGCAGAAAAGTTCAAGATGCCCATATTCAGCAAATGGTAATTATTCCTTAATGCACTTACTTATTTTAGCAATAATTGTTATATAGAACTCATGCTAGTTTTCTATCTCCCAAACAGTTTGCTTTTTTAAGAACAAATGATCATCATGGTTATGACATAGTAAATATCAAAAATGTGAAATTAGTTTCTGTTTTTATCTTTATTGAAATTCCTGCACTAGGTTATAGAAACCCCGGTGGTGTAGTGGTTAATAGCTACAGCTGCTAACCAAAAGGTTGGCAGTTCAAACCACCAGGCACTCCTTGGAAACCCTAAGAGGCAGTTCTGCTCTGTTCTGTAGGGTTGCTATGAGTTGGAATTGACTGGACGGCAACAGGTTTTTTTTTTTTTTTTTTTACTTTATACTAGGTTTTTATTTTTGCACATTTTTCCTTCTTTAGTGTCTATTGTGCTTTAGTAAATATTAAATAAAATTCAGATGCATTTGGCAGCCCATGAAGTTCATCTTCTTTGCTTTACTTTTTTCCACCTTTGTAACTACATCCCAGACATTATGTTGATTGGGATCTCATGGGTTTTAGATTTCAGGTGACTGAGAGTACCAGAGATTAAACAAGATGTCTAGAGTATCTGGCATCCATTCATTTGTGATGAAAATCTGTTTTCCAAAACGGCTATATCATTTTCCATTCCTACCAGCAACATGTGCAAGTACAAGTTGCCCCACATCTTCACCAACGTTTGGTATTGTCCTCCTTTAACTATTCTAGGGGCCATTTGGAAACCCTGGTGGCGTAGTGGTTAAGTGCTACGGCTGCTAACCAAAGGGTTGGCAGTTCGAATCTACCAGGTGCTCCTTGGAAACTCTATGGGGCAGTTCTACTCTGTCCTATAGGGCCGCTATGAGTCGGAATCGACGGCACTGGGTTTTTTGGAAGGGCCATTTAGTGGAATCTCATAGATTTATTTTGCATTTCCTTAATGACCAAAGATATTGAACATCTTTGCATGTGCTTGTTAGCCATTTGTATGCCTTCTTTGGTGAAGTGTCTGCTCAAATTGGTTGCTCATTTTTCAAATGGATTGTTTTCTTATTGTTGAGTTTTAAGAAGAGTTCTTTATATATGCTAGATGGTACTTAGATATATGTTTACAAATATTTTCTCCCTATTCGTGGCTTTCCTTTTCATTTTCTTAATGGTATCTTCCAGTAAGCAAAAGTTTTTAATTTCGATGCAGTCCAATTTATCAATTTTTATTTTGTGATATATGCTTTTTGTATCACTGCTAAGAAAACTTTGCCTAAATTAGGTCATAATGATTTTGTCCTGTGTTTTCTTCTAGAAGTTTTATGGGTTTCTTATGTTTAGGCATATGATCTTTTTTGAATTATTTTTAGTATATGATGTGAGGTAAAGGTCAAAATTCATTTTTCTATATAGATATTCAGTTATTCCAATACTGTTTGGTGAAAAGACAGCCTTTCCTCCATTGAATTACACTGGAACTTTGATTGAAAATCAGTTGACCATAGAAGTGTGAATCTATTTCTGGACATTTGATTCTGTTCCATTAATATACCATGCTTTTATGTGAATAATACATGCCTTCTAAGTTTGTTTGCCAACTGCGCTCTCCCCCGTGACATATTTTCATAAGTGTGCTATGCTAATTTTTTTCTACAGCAACATAATAAAAAAAAATTGGCATAGCAGCTCTTATGAAAATACCTAATGGGGGAAGGGCATGGCTGGCAAACGTAGGTGGAAGTCGTGCATTATTTGCATAAAGATATGGT